>NC_048414.1:24722582-24737233 GCF_013103735.1 Etheostoma cragini
TCCTGACGTTTTCCTGTTCCTTCCGTCCGTGTTTCCCAGTGAGTACTTCCCCAGGATATCCCTTGTGATTGCCTTGCCATGCTCTGCGTCTTGGATCTTTTTGTTTGTTGGATTCTCTGTGTTTTGGCCTTTGCCTTCCCTTGTGTTTTTTGGGACTATAATAAAGATTTTTGTTTAAGTTCTACACGCCTGCTACGACTCTGCTTTTGGGTCCTCCTCCTGTCACGTCCCGTAACAGTAATCACCAACATTTTCATTAGTAACTGTTATTTAATAACATATTCTGAGTTATTGCTACGAAAGCTAAAGTATAATATAATGTTACATCTAAAGCAGAGAACATCTTTTAGTTTTTTTAATCCAAGACGAGTGTTGCATAACATATAATGTTAAATGAAGAAAAATAAAAACCTCATCAATAAAAACACACTAGAACTTGTTCGAACACACAAATAACTTTGAAAGTTTACATATACGATAGCCGTTAGGTAGCTAGCAATCTTAGATGTGCGCGCCCACGAGTATTTTAAACACCATAACGTTATATTCTAGCGCTTCAAATATAATACATACCTGGAAAATAACCGATATCTTATCTGTGGTCATGTCTTCAGGCTTCAGAGTAACCCTCTTACTTCCACAAAAAAGCACAAAAATGTCAATTTCTGTTGCTAAATTGCTACCTTCTAGCTACAAAAGATAAGCTGCTTTTGGTCGTGTCGGTCTCGTACCATAGACCGTTAATATACAGTCTATGCGTTGTAAACGAGTTAAGGTCACATTCGGGTCATGCAGCTTGCGTCAAATAAAAAATAAAAATTGGATGAAACGGGGTGAAACGCTCCATTTTTCCATTTGAGGACAACATTGTAAATTGGATAAACGAGTTTTTATCCGTTCTTTCCTTTTGGTTTTGGTAAAGAATGTTGAGGAAACAAGCCATTTATTTGTTTTTTGAGATTTGGTTTTATTTTGAAAAACGAATTAACGAAAAGGTACACGGATTATGAGTTCTCACCTGAGTCAGTCAATTGCGCGAATCAGCCGGCTATGAGTGGATCTGCAGCAAACGAGCGAGTGAAGTCTCCCATCAAGCTCAGAGTAAAGCAAATCCACTACAAAAGCCATTCTTTCAATTCAGGAATAACATACAATTTTCTGCACGTAGCCTAGCTAACCCTACTATAGATTTGGTATATGAATGTAGTATGTTAAAATGCTATTAGGTCGATCAGACAGTCCAAAACATTGCAAGTCTGCCTTGGCTGACCTCAATAATGACTCAAGTGACTAGCACAACCAGTTTGGTGAGTGACTCAGATCAGAATAACCCAAATCCTTAAAAGGGAATTGAGTTTGCTAGGCCTAACTGAAACTGCATGCAGGCAGAAATCCCAAAGAAAGTGTTGTTTAAAGATGATTGGTTCAGTCCAGTGTCAAATAACAAAACAACCAAATGGGCTAATGAGCTACATGTTTCATGGCCCACGTCTGTCAGAAAAAGAAAAAAAACCTAGCCTATGTGATATATTTGACTAAAGTGTTTTGGGCCAGCCCAGTATCAATTGAAAAAACAATGGTCCGGACAATAAAAACAATAAGAAATACAAAAAAAGTGTTGGCAGTTGGCCCAAAAAGCACGTCGGCCCACCGGTAGAGTGTCTGGTATGCCAGATGGCCAGTCTGCCCTTGGCTCAAACACAACCAGTCTTCTGCTGACTCTGCTAGCCTGGCCAGGGTCAACGTTTTCAAATTTAAACACCAGTTAACCGAAAAAGGTGAAGATGTGGATCAGCTACAACCCATGGCTACAATCTCGGCTATGTGGACAACAACATTGTTCTTCATCTCTACGTCAGAGAGGGCACCGACGCACCTGAACACAGACAGCAACTTCTCTGCTGGACATCCTGCATCTTGTCTTGCATTGCTAGACCTTCCTCCGCTGCGTTGGAGGTTCTGACAAGTCAACACAGCATTCCAGGATGGGAGAGAGTCGTGCTCTGCTTTATTAGCACTTCTTTAACCCTTGTGTTGTCCTTCGTCACAGGGAACTGTATGGTTTATTTAACGCGTTCGATTGCAGGATGGGTCTCGGGACCTGGGAGGATAAGGCCCTAGCAGCAGAAAAATACAGTTGAATACAGGAGGGTCTCTGTGACCGAAAGGACGAGATGAGGCGAGCGGGAAACACGTTTGAGTGCAGGATGGGTCTTTGAGACCCCGGAGGACGAGATGTTGGTAAGTGTGAAACGCGTTCGACTGCATGATGGGTGTTGAGGCTATCCCATAAGCATCGGTATGGATGGCATGGTGTTCTCAACGCGTGGCAGAAGATCATAGGTCCGGGCATTAGTTCTCTTTGGGTGGTGTTCCCGTTTATTATAAAAGTAGAAAAGGGGTACTCACATAAGATAGTATTTAACTATTTAACTTGATTAATAAAGTGCTATAGCATGCTCATGGCTACGATCCATGCCATCCCCACCTTCCGTCACTGATTACCAGGCCTGTAAATATACCTAATTCCCAGTAACGTACCAAAACCAGTGCAATACTCCCCCAAGTGGCTAAAATAAATAACTAAATTAACCTAACTAAAATGGTGGACACAAACGGCTCCTACAATGGGTCTCTGGGAGCATGAGATGAGGCAAGCGGGAAATGTGTTCAACTGCAGGAAGGGTCTTTGGGACCCCGGAGGACAAGATGAGGGGTATTGGGAACGCGTTCGACTGCAGGAAGGGTCCCTGGGACCCCAAAGGGCGAGGCCCCCGCCGGTTCAGGTGAATTGACTTCACATAGAATGTGAGGGACACCGGTGACCCGAAGGACAACACAAGGGTTAAACAAATCATCATTGTTTTAGCAGGAAGTTCTGAATGAAGGTGCTTGGGAAGAAACTTGTTTTGATAAAACAAGCATTAAGTGAGGCAAGCTTCTCTGAGCGTCGGAAGGAGTCGCAGTACCGCTGCAAAATAGCATCTAGAAGGAACTTGTTTTGGTGCAACATATGTACATAAAAAAGTTGTTTTAGTTGTGCAACAGAAAACTCTGATTTGACAGACTAGCTAGTTGTCTGGATTTACCCTGCAGAGATCTGAGGAGCAGTTAACCATAGTCCTCAGAAATCCACCCGAGGTTGAAACGCCAACAAAAAGAAAGAGTTTAGTAACGGACATCCGGCCAAAAAGAAGGACGTACATGAAACTTCCGGTGACTAAGGAGCAATCCCAGAATGTTGTGGATATAGACTAGTAAACTGGTGTCTGAAGGTGAGATGCGTGGCCTCGGGTAGCCTCTGCGCGTTGGGATGTTGATAGCTGTGGTGTCCGTTCGCAGATACTTGGGTGAATCCTGGAGTTCAAAGTGTGGGGTCTGGGTTTCCTCTCCCAGGGTTATTTTGAGCATCAAAGACTTCATTTCCTGCATTCTGATACACTTTTATGCAATTACAAATACATGTGAATACAAATATCTGAAGTGAAAGTTCCGTCACAAAACTACGTTGTTGCGTATCATTCCCCTTTCTTAAGTGGGTGTGTGTGAATCCGGGAGATTTTTTTGTAGGAATACTAAGTATATCTGCGTATCAAATAGACTGCACCAGTGACTATTTGTAACTTTCAATCTGTGTTGATTCTAGCGCCCACTTTGGACAAAAAGTGGTAGTGTTTTCACAACTTTTGTTCTTTTTATTTAATTTCCTTCTTTTCTGAGATTCCCTTCCCCAGTATCAGCAATAACTACAACAAAAAAATTCTAAAATAAAATTTAAAAAAAAATCATAACAAAATCATTTACCTGGCTTGAAATAATAACACAGGCTTTTCCGGTGTTAAACCGAAATCTGTGACCAATCAGAATGTGTGCTCTGTGGTGCCGTCTACCTGCAGAAAATCATTTTGTGACTTTCCTGAAAAGAATTGGACAGAGGTATTAATAAAAACTATTTAAAAAATAGCATTCTTTTCTCTGGTAGTCTTGTTTTCTGTTACAGGTAATTTATGATCATACAAAATTGTAATATAGTTAGTTTAAGTGTAGTTGTAAATGTGATTTATTGACAATAATAACCACCATCATTATCACCATTCTGTGCATCTTCTGTGTCATCATTAAACAACATTGATATCATGCGGTGTTACACCCAGGTTTTGTTCAAACCAACAGCATACAATAATAACGTATATACAAACATACAGTATCTATACAGGATATAAGCTATATTGATGAGTCATGTATAGTAGATGCCCATGGGTTTTAGAATCACAATAGTGGAATATATAGAAAGGACACTTTCAGAACAACTTCCTGTGGTGCACCTTGGATGGCTGGCATGGAATGAACATGTGGCGGATAAGGCCTAAGAGATTGCAATATATATCTGTATATTACTATTAGAAGTATAGCAGATATGTCAATGATGTAATAATTGAATAAACTTCAGCTGGAGATTGGTGTCGATTTACAACGGCAACACTGCTAAATACCAGTTTTTAAGCTGCCAAATATTATCCACGTTAGTGCAAATGAACCAGATATGTCAGGGTTTCAATCTCCGCCTCTGAAAAGTGTTGCTTCTTAGCCGGATACGTCGCCATGTCGTGAATTGTAGGGGTGAGGCCTCAAAACCGTGGTATTTAAATTAGGATTGTTTTCAGCCGCTGCATTTATTAATGTACAACCATTGCTACGCTCTTATTGGTGTGATACGGATGTTTCATGAATCCCACGTGACGCCTGTTGTAAGATGATTTCTGCGCTGGTTTCTACGTTAGGTTGATAAATGAGGGCGGTAGTCTTTTTCTTTCTTCCAGGGTGCCATTGATTTTAATTCACTTTAGTGTGCTGCTGTAGGAAAAATCAGGCAAGACTTCAAACCTGAAATGTATAATCCAACATTAACATTTCTGTTACATGTAATGAATTCAGTGAAAATTAAAACAATGGCTGTCAGAAAACTAATGGGATTTTCAGTTTAAAAAAAAATGTTGACCTATGTTAAGGGTTCAGCTGAGACAGTTTTTGCAGATAAATGCCAATATTTTCAGACAGAGGCTGCATGCCATGAATAGATGTTTAAGTATCTTTAACCATTTTCATGCCAAAATATTCAAGTGTTTAGCATTTCCATCCTCCCTAGGCTACAAAAGCAGCAAGATCATGGGACAAAAACTCCTTCACAAAAACCTCAAATAAAAATATAAAACTAAGCTTTAGTGTGTAACTTTTTTATACATATATGAATGTACGTTACATGTGTGCAACCATTGAAGGCTTGTATCATGTGGCTGCAATACCAGTGGTGTTGTCATTATTAAGAAGTCCACATGGGGGCGACAGAAACTATGCACTATAGCTTTAATACTGCTAGTACTAATGTTATAACTATTATCATATTCATGATTTCTATTCACACACAGATGTGCAAAATCTCACCAAAACGTTGAACAATCTAAATATTTAATCATTCAAACTGCATTAAAACACAATGACTGACTGACTGAAAGAAAGAACCAACTCAATGTACCTGGTAAACCTTGGTTGGCTTAATATCAGGTCTTTGGGGTTGCAGTTACATATTTTAATATTCCATGGCAGCCATCTAGGTGGACCAAGTCAAATCCAGCTACAAGACTACTCATATAAATGAGAATGGCTGTTGTATACATTACGATTCTGTGATTGGAGACATCTGAAGTCAACAGTTAATACAGAGGACAGTCATCATCACTACATCAGAAAAAATAGGCACTGTTTTTTGAACACAAAATATTTCAGGCTTCATTTCCATTGACTTTCCCTGCTCAAATTGGTTTATACTAGTATAATATAAAGTTCAACTGCTTGTGCAAAGGTATTCCAAATGACTGGAAATCCCACTCCACATTTTCATATCCTGGATCTTAAAGCTTATTAGCAAATATTCGTCTCTTAACATGTCCGGCAGACATCGTGGATTGACAAAAACAAGAAATTAGTTCTCTTTGTTAATATAACCAAGTCAGATTGAGAGTCAGTTTGTGAAGGTAAGTCTTTAGAAGCCATGTTCAGTATTTCCTTTTAAAAATATAAGATGAAAAACTGGAAACAAATCCTCTGCCTTATTAGAAGTATTTTCATGCCGACTTGACCCCAACTTTGGTCCTAGTTTTGAGCAGCCAATGCAAATGAAGTCTGAGGCGAATAATGTGGACTGACATGAACATGACTGTACAGTGATCCAACATCTCACCAGTCTGTTCTTTTGCACACATACTAAATTGCACAGCGTCATTTGGGCCTTGTTATTACACAAAGTTAAAGGAAAAATATGGAATCTTTCAACTAGAGAAACCCGGCACAAAGGGTTTGTAGTTGGAACCACATTTGGAAGAAAAAAACATCAAGCAGCAAATGGAGAAATTAGGCACCTCAACAGCACCTCCAAAGGTCTTCAATAGTAGATTGTCAAGTCTGGGGTTTATATAATACAGAATAATACTTTCTTTTATATATCTTTTTTACATTTTGGAAACATCAGTCTGTCCTTATCTGTGCGAATAATAAAAAGTCTTTTTAACTGTTGTGGGAGACTCGAGAAGCCCTTATTTACTGTAGAGTCAAGGATGAAGCTAATTTAAAGACAGAACGTTAACCCTCTAATTTAAACATGCAGGTTTGCTTTGTTCTTAGATTCTCATATCTTAAGGGTGTTTCTGGTAAGCATGGTTTGGTTGACCAGGCTAGTTTGGTTTGATTCCTTGATTCCAGGCCAATAATCTCTATCTGTAAAAATTAAATTTGTGTCGCACCTTAAACTGGTTTGACATTAGTTGACACTCAAGTTCAAGCTCAAGCTGCAATATTCATGAAAATATCTGTGACTGGAATTCTAGTTTGTTGACTACAACAGCCAGTGGTTACTTGCTTAGGTAAAATATCTATATCAAATACAAATCTCACACAACTTGCAACTTTACCTACTATGCAAGACTTCTAGATACATTTTCCTTGTTTTCAACATACTGGTTATAGTTTTTACAAACTGAAATTAAAGATTTCTCGCTACAAGTAAAAATGGGCTGAGAGGAAATTTGTCTAATTTGTCTGTTTTACAAACTAGAACTCAAGCAGATATGGATTATTTTCATTTAAGTGCATTCATCATGGCGGGACATCAAATATGACAACAAATCAAAGATTTAAGTATTGTTCCCAGGAACCTTTTCGAATTGAATTTAGTTTTTTAACTTTACTGACCAATCAGTTAGTGTATTAAATGTCACAAATAAACGCTTATTATCAAGTTCCCAGATCCTAATGTGATGTCTTTAAATTGTTTAACTTGTGTCAACAAGAGTCCAAAAACACAAATTCCAATTATATGAAAGAGAAAAATAGCAATAACCATTAACGTTTTCATTATTATCTATATAGAGTGGCTTTCCAGATGTCAGTGTCATACTGTTGGTGCAACATTTTTTCTAAAATATCGTAAGATAGCCTAACATGAAATCTTTTTCTGACATTCATGTTCCCTGCAGGATAAAGTGTAACAGCTTTGGCGATCCAGATCTAGTTTGGTTTATGGCCAAATACCTGCAAAATAACAACATTTCCATTAGCCTCAGCTGTACTTTGCCTTTCTATTGCTAATTAACAAATGTAAGCTGCTCACATGGTAAACACTGCTATTGTGCACATCTTAGCATGCTGAAATTGGCATTTACAGACTCACAGAGCTGCTAATGTGGCTGATAACTCTTGTTTTTTGATATATGACTCAACTTACCAAAACTGTCACTGGTAAATTATTATTTATTTTAGCACTGGTTGAAAGTAAAAAAAAAAAAGGATGATTTAAACATTCTGTCCTTAAATTAACTTCATAGTCATAAAGGCTGTTCATATGGTTTTACAGCCAATATCTACGCGTAGTTACATACAAGTAATTTTAACCCATAAAATATATCAATATCGAATATGTGTATTTAAATTTGGGTGAGTTTATGTTACATTTGTTCCCAGTGTATAGAATATTTCATGTGATCCTATCCAGCCGTAGAGGTACTAATATTGGCACATGGCCAAAAGAAAGGGAAAGCTTGCGGTATCACTGGATGCAGGTAAGAAAGGAAATCCACCATGCAAGTACTCTGATAAAGATAAATCAGTGGTCCAGTTTGCTGTGTAAGACCAGGCTTACATGCACATAGTGAGTATTCAGTACATAGTGTGGATGCGGGAAGGGTGTTATTCAATGAAGATGTCTTCAGTGGGACAGGAGTAGCCAACGTTTTCCTTATAATATTGCTGGAATGCCCTCCTGTGGGACGCCAAAGAAGAGCGTTAGAAAATAAAATGACAATTCAGTGTTAAGGAATTATGATTCCTCAAGTTTTATTATTTATCATTTGTATATTTTTCTGTATGCATTTTATGCAAAGCTGTCTCACACTGTTCTATGAGCTGTGCTGTTAAGATGCACTCAGGGCCATGTAGAGGTTTTGTTTACTGTGACAGGTTCAGGTACATTCCTGGAGCTATAGGCTTAGAAAACTGTCTGTCAACTGAGTAAACATATATGACAGCCTGTCCTTGTTGAAGAAGATGGTAAGTCTGAATGACCATTAAAGGAAAAGCTAAATATAATGAAATTGTATGGAGACATGCACAATCATGTCATTGGTTATTGAGCGTGGTTGTTGTAAAGGAATCTGTCCATTGGTTTAGAAAAAGATTCATTTGGATGCTTTCAAATGAGCATAGACTTATTGTTATGTGACAAGTATATAACGACTGTTTCTCAATGTTCTTTGGGAGCTACCGGGGAAAACTGAACTGATACGACCTGACTCCCTGGGATTAATTGCAGGGGAGTGCCCTACGCAGGGCGTAGCAGGGCTCTGCTGCTTTTGATTGTTGGGTCTAAGTGTCTTGAAATAACTCTTATGATGATACTATAAATAAAATTAAATTCAATTGACTTCAATTACATAAAACCTTTGCAATATTCCTCTTTAACTCCCTATGTGTTTCCCTGTGCTTATTGTTTGATTATTGAGTATCTTAGGAGTGGTAAGAGAATCTCTAAAGCAACAGATAATAATGAAGAACAGATGATACAATGCATTTGTTTGGATGCTGCCCAACTCTGTGCACCAAAGAATGATGTGAGGTGACAGAGCAAGACATCTTGACAACTACTGGCCAGACTGACATTATAGATCCTTAAAATATTTTCTGTTGTCTTTTTTATTAATAGTAGTAAAATTATTTATTTTAATTTTGAATTAGGTAGAAGTAGCAATAGCTAATTGTAAAAAAATCTTCATCTGTATATTCCTGCATTTGTTAGGCTTGCTACTCCTAGGTAGCTTCTCTGTCTCTCCTCTCCCGCCCTCTGTCTGTCCTAAGTGCAGGCGTGGCGTCTGGTGAGCGGGAGTCAGGGTTCCATCTGCAGCTCCTCTACCACCATCAACCTCTGCTTTATATACCCGGTCAAGCGATCCCAGTTAGTCTTACTCATGACCAAACTTCCTATATTTTTGCTAGTTGTGCCTTTTCCTGAGCCATTTCTTTTCTATGGTTGGAACCTGACCGCCTGCTTTCGCTCCACTCCTGTCATCCACCGCTGGATCTCACCACCAGCTATCTGCTGGATAACTCTGACGGAACAACTCCTGCTCGGAGTTCTACGGACCTGTTTGCCTCTCTGGAAACCTGACTTGGTTTTCCTCTTTCTGGAAACCTGGACTGTGCTTAAGTACTTTTAATAGAACCTGTTAACTCTAACTCTGCGTTTATGCATGCATTTGGGTTCAGCTCTTGTTTGTATGTAACAGCATTTTCAACTTTACATTGTTTAAGTTTCAAAGTTTATCTCACCTTTTGTATGCAAAATCTTAAGCAAAGTATAATTTAGCTTTAAAGTTAATATCTAGTAATGTGGAGCTAGTACAGTATTTCCATTTTCAAGTGTAATAGCAGTACAAAGCAGCAAAAGCCACTTAAGAGGAGTACTTGCATAATTGCAATTAGTTACTTTTCACAATTGGTCCTGAGCAGAAATGTGTATTTAATTGTAAAAGTCAAAAGATGTGTATGAAATATTCAATAGAATATAATACAGAAAACAATATAAATAAATAGGTCTTACCCTACAGATTCAGCCAGAGGATGTAGTGTTGTATCTGACATCATCACATGACAGGCAAAGCGCTCTTGGTCAGGGTGTTTGGTGATGATACCAAAATACCTGTAGTGCGGTAATTAGCATTACTCAGGATCCTTACACTTTAGAAGTATTTTTACAAATATTTGTTGAGGCAAACCTGCTGTGATAGACACAGCACTATGCTTACATTTGTGATCTTTACATCAGACATTGAAATATAATGGCACATAACAAACTGTGAGAATAGGTACACTTTAATTTACTAATGCATTTTCCATTCAAATATGGGAATCAATTATGGTCAAATAATTCCTTAATCTGACTCACTTGCTGTGTTTTGGATGACAGCCACAGAATGAGATGTTCTTCAGCTGGAAGAAATGGAAACACTGGTCCCCCTGAAAGAGACGGACACAAAGAGAAAAATTTAAAGTTTGAATGATTTAAATTCTTAATTTCCACATGGATTATTTATCCAAACTGGCATAGTAGACATTAGGGCTATACGATATGACCTAAAATCAAAATCATGATTAATTGCACATTTTACCTCGCTAACTGTTGCTGTTATGATCCGACGAAAAAAAAAGGGCAAAAAAAACTTTTTAAAAAGTTTTAAAAAGTGTCTTTTGCATGATAAAAATGTAAATAGGCTATACAATCTATTTCTTAACTGATGAAGTAAGCATGTTAGTTCTTTTGATCCCGCAAGTTGGTTGTGAGGAGCTACGTGACACATGGAACTATATCAATGAGGGCCGGCGAGTTAAATTGGCCATCAGAAAGTCGGCATATACCTGGCAGACACACAGCTTACAACCTGCAGGTGGAGGAGCTGGACAAAGGCTCCGACATACACATACGCAGGCCGCTGTGGACTTGTGTCAGTTTTGCAAGCGGTGTTAGAAGAGTGGCTGCATGTCTGCGACAAAACACAAAACATTACCACCGATACAAGCCTACGTGGGGCGACAAGTGTATCAGATCTACCCGTATGGGTGAACGGAGACTCCTGCTTGCTAAACGGGAATTCCCGATTCAAAGTTTAGCTTGAATGATTTTTTGCGTGTTCCTCAACCATAAAAACACATTAATGTCCTGTTACAGGGTAACGATCCACTAAAATTTAATTTCATTGTACTTTCTTTTGGGTCTGTTCAAAAATTGCCACTTACTTGAGTAATGTGTCAGGTGTACAGCCCTTTTTTTCTTGTAGTTACTGCTAATTGCCACTATAAAGCGCTATACACCTAACTACAGAAAAGTATCTTGAGTCCACCGTCATAATTACCTACTGCAGGTTTTCTATCGGCTGGATTTGAAAAGTTGTGACACTTACAAATGAAGGGAAGGTAGGTGTGTGTATGGGTAGATACAGTAGTGTACGTACCCTATGAGCAGAGTGACACTGGTCTTGGACACTGATCTTCACACCTTTCACACTGACCTCCAGCACACAGGTTGAAGGAGGCTGCCCTGCTAACCGCCTGTTAGACGCCACCTGTTCACATAAATGATCAGTAAGTCAGTCATTAAACATCCAGGACATGACCAGGTTTAATCAGATATTTTGGGCTGGTCTGTAGTGTTAAGCCGGTCTTGTTTTTGATTTATAAAGCTGCAATCTAAAATTTTTTCTTTTATAATCTACATAAAAAGGAAGAAAAGGGCAAAAAAGGTCCATGAACATTTCACTTTTAGCAGAAAGAGAGAGACAACATGGATTTCAAATAAGAAAAGTAGCAGTTGGTCATGTCACACAATCATGAAAAATCAACATGTTGGCAATGTGTTGTTAGGGTGTTTTCTATGTGTGGTCAACATGCTGTTCCGTGACTATTCTGAACTATTCCAAGCCTACCTAGTTTTAATATTGGTAGTTTTCTTTCACCCTGTTCATTCATTTTCAAAATATTTTTTTACCAAGCAACACTTGGAAGCAGAGAGATTTGAAAACAAGCTGATAGACAAACTGTCTTGAAGCATTATCATCTTATAAAGTTGTAATGTTATGGCTCACATGTTAGCAAACAATTGTTTCTACACATTTAGCTCAGACAGAGCAACCTTATATATTGGAATTGTGTTTGTGTCCAATATTAACTCTCCGTTTAGCTCTGTCAAATTTGAAAAAAAAAAATCTCTTTAGCTGATAAATGCTCTACAATGTTCACCTGTTCACTATGACATTAGCTAAAAGAAGTTAAAAGTTTGGTGCTAATACTCTGTGGGTTTGTTTGTGGGTTCCGGTGAACGCCCCATTTCATTTATTTGATAGGCCAACCTACAGATTTAAAAAAAAATCAGTATAAACCTAGCCATATTAAAATATAAAAGGAAAGGCTCCAAATCATTAATACTTTCCTGCAATTAGCTTTTTATTGGTTACACCCTGCCACTACATGACTGATAATGAGCTTTCATGGTATGGTTCTGTTGTACAGTGTTTCGTTTGCACCTTCTGCATCGCAGCACAAAGCATGTCGTTGCCCTTGTGGATCGGGACCTGTACTGAACCCAGGAACCGCCCCTGGAACTGCTCTACCCAGCCATCTTTCTGGACTGCGAGAAGAATGGAGAACAAAAGAAATCTTAGATTTTAAATGTTTCTGATAATGTTGGTATTCAGTTTTTACATTCCAGTTTTTTGCAATGTACCTTGATCATATTCTTTGGCCAGCTTGACAGCATAGAAGGCAGGGAAGATGCCGGTCGCTCCAGTCCTCATGTTGTAACCCTGACACCACAGGTCCTCAGACTGGTTCAGCATTAACACTGGGTCATCTGTCTCTAGGCAAAGCTCATCTGCATGACGAGGGACAAACCTAAAAGCGGGCATAACAAATACAGATTTTGGTCTGATGTGTTTTATTTGGACCTGTCACAATTACTTTGCGGATGTTCATATGTTTTAACCTGTAGGCAGCTCTGTGGCTCTGTTGTCTCTCCACTCCGTCCAAAACACAGGAGAACACACCAAATGACCCAGCACCTGAATGATACAGCATTGATGTTACAATCATAGTTAACTCTATTTCATTGTCATATTAGCCTGTAATGAAAAAAAGTCAAGTTATCCAATTTGGACTGACACTTTGCAATAATTGCAGAGGTTGTCTGTGATCTCTATCCAGTGCAAATTGGCCATGTCTGTAATTTGTAAAGTAAAAATGTTGCCAAACACAGAGATTGTGTGATATTGTTAGTCCATTGTGAATAAATATTTATGTGATTTGGGGTTGTATTGGCTGTGTTGGAAATAATAAACAAAAGTAAGAGCCTCAACAGCACATCCGGGAAATAATGTCAGTAAATTTGAGTAAAGTGCAGACTTTGCTTATCCAGTTTGATGAACTTTACTAATATTCAAGCGGCATTTACATGGCAATGTTCTTTTTTTTCTCAGTAGTTAGTTCCTACTATGATAACTCATGTTGTCTCTTAGTTTTGGGATTGCGTCCTTACACTGAACATAGACCAACCTGTCCTCTAGCGACTACTCACTGTACAGACAATGGCAATGCATATCAAAACACTGCCTATTCTAGTCACTATAGACCATTTCACAGTTACACATTTGTTGCATTTAAACATCAGCTTTCTAAATGTATTCAAGTTTATTTCCTTTTAAAGTCCAGAAAACAAATGTTTATAAGGTTCCTTGGTTGCAGTGTATGTGAACAGGGCCACCAGACCACCTACCAAATGCAGGTGAATTTTGCAATTGGCGTACCGCTGTAATGTTTTTATTTTACTATAAAGTCGCTAAAAGTTGCTGCTGTTTCAATGCTGTCGGCTCGCTGCAGTTGGGCACCCAAACACACACACACACACACACACACACACATACACACACACACACACACACACACACACATTTCTCAAACCGTATGAATGTGTGTCCCAGCCGAGGATAGGACAGAATGTCTTTATGCTGGATGATCAAGACGGAACCCCCTACTACAGCACCTGATGACAGCGCAGTTTTCACAAGTAGGCTACCATAAATAGGACAGGTAGATCCACCTGTCACTGTGGCAGGTAGTCAAAAAAGTTAACCTCAGGCCCTGTATGTGAAAGACATAAGTTGACAGGAACTTAACAACGACCCAGACTGTTGCCTAGCAATGGAATTCCATTGAAAAGGTTGATACTACAGAAATCAACGCCAGAAGTCTGCAACACAACGGCTGCATTTACACTGCAACGTTTTGGTTTTTAAGCAGAGTTTTGAGCCCAAAGCAAACTCCACACAAGTGTTTTAGCTCCAGTAGAAGAACTCGCCTAATCTCCATCAAATAACATACTGTATATCTAAACCACATATCTAATAAACATTAATTCGTATATTGGGCATGCGCGTGCTGGGGTGTGGCCAAAGTTCTCCGTTTGGACCCTTTGAGACTGCAACACAAACCTGCAGATTCCAAACCAAAACGGGATAAGAAGTGTTTTTTAAATGTCTCCGGTTTAAATGTAAATGTAAATG
>NC_048414.1:24737333-24751975 GCF_013103735.1 Etheostoma cragini
CTGCAGGGCCAAGGGATCGAACCACCAACCTTCCAATTGGCAGGCAACCGCTCTACCACTGAGCCACAGCCGCCCCACACGGTTTAGGGGCTTGTAAGTCAATGCAAGGTGTAAACGTAGAAAAGTAAATGAAGACTAAGAGGGACTACCTGGTCCTGCAGTCCAATGTGAACTCTCAGCCCTAGAGGATGTTCACACTAGGAGGTGCTGGATGAAAGAATCATAAAAGATCTTAATCATCTGTGGAGCTCTCAACCACTGCCTCATCAGTTTGGTGTACAGCCTTCTACCTAGCCCATCCAACCTACACTGTTTGGGCTTGGTAGACTCTCCACTAGGCCAACTGTGCCAAAGAGGTGGCACACTGGAGTATATCCCAAGTTGCTGTATATCTCCCAAGAGGGGGGAGACTGAGAATCCCAATTGGACAGACTTTCAGGCTATGACCCAAGCAAGCAGACAACCGACAACAAGCACGATATGTACTACATCTGCGGCATGGTTTGCAAAAATCCGGCAGATCTGAAAATCCATCAGACATAGATGGCTTGCCGTAAGGGTGGGCAAATGCACCAACGCACAGGGGCAGTAGCCAGTACATCAGTCTCTGGAGTGCCAGTCGCAGAACCTGGTCAAATGGAGGAGAAGCCAGAGCCACACCACACCGTCCAGAACCTCTTAGCAGCACCAGCCTCTGAAAGCCAACAAAAAAAGCAAAGCACAAAGCCAGAACAGCGTTGGGTGAAGTGGCCTGCCACTAGCAAGAAGGATTGGCATCAGTTTGATGAGGACCTCAATAAGATCCTGTGGTCAACATGCAAAGAGACTGTAGATCAGAAACTGCATTCCATGTGCACCCTCACAATGTGCATAGGTGCAAAGCGGTTTGGCATCACAGAAAAGTGAGGCACAACTATTACATCAAGACCAAACCGGCAAGAGGTAAAAATCTGCCAGCTGAGAAACATATCTACAATCTCTGAAACATTAGTACAAGTCAGCAAAGGAGGAGGAGAAAACTGCTCCGACTGAACTGAACAGAGATTTTAAAGGGGAGCCTTACCACACGCGAGCTGCGTGGCACCGAAAGAAGGGCAAGGAGCGATTCTGCAAGCGTAGGGCATTCATCTCCAACCCCTTTGGCTTCACTAAGAGACTCCTGGGGCAGAAGAACAGCAGCAACCTCATGTGCTCTGTGGAGAAGATAACCACCACCTCAGTATTTCTTTCAGTGACTCTGCAAGGGAGCAAGACCTCAGCCCCTGCGAGAAACTCATCGAACCTCCAAAACCAGCAGCTCAGTTCAACATCTCTGGGCCCACCTTGAAAGAGGTGAAAGACGCAGTAATTGCAGCAAGATCAAGTTCTGCTCCTGGTCCCAAGAACTTATGGGGTCTACAAACAATGCCCAAAACTACTTGTTCAACTCTGAAAAATCCTGAAGGGTGTTTTCACAGAGAAGGTAAGCGGTTCCCAATGGAGATCAGCCGAGGGGATCTGGATACCCAGAGAAGAGAATGCGTGCATTGCTCTGGGGGGAATTACTAGAATTGTTGAGTCTTTTTATTTATACAGTCTGTTCTAGACCTACTCTATCTGTAAAGTATCTTGAGATAAATCTTGTTATGAACTGATACTATAAATAAAATGTAGTTAAAATTGAATCAGTGACTTTGAAACGAAAATAGGGTCAAGGTGTAAAAAAGGGTAGTTACCCTTTAAGACCTCAAATATGTGACACTGACAACGGAAGCTTCAATGTACTCACTTAGCGAAGATACAACAACTGTAGAGGTAGGCCTGCACGATTCGGGGTAAAATATGAATAACAATTTTTTTGTTTAGAACTGATATCACGATTCTCTGCCATGATATATTTCTCATAAACTGTAATATTTATTGCACCGATGAATCACGACAAAACAAAAAAATTGGCAGCACCAAAAATAGATTTTTTTATGCACCTATATCACATCACCACAAGACTGTAAACATAAAGGCTTCAATGACGAGAAGGGGGAGTATTGCAGCAATTGGGAGTGCTTTATAACCTATTTTATACAGCCTATGTTTAAAACTCACAAGAGAAAGCAGTAGATTTTTGGATGAAGTTGGTTCGTAAAATCTCCCATCATCAGGATGATGGGGGATTGTCGTCAGGGACAGTGCCTAAGGAGTGTCAGACTGGGGTGGTGGTTCCCCTATACAAAAAGGGGGACCAGAGGGTGTGTGCCAATTACAGGGGTATCACACTTCTCAGCCTCCCTGATAAAGTCTACTCCAAGGTGCTGGAAAGGAGGGTTTGGCCGATAGTCAAACCTCGGATTGAAGAGGAACAATGCGGATTCCGTCCTGGTCGTTGAACAACGGATCAGATCTTTACTCTTGCAAAGATCTTGGAGGGAGCCTGGGAGTATGCCCAACCAGTCTACATGTGTTTTGGGGATGTGGAGAAGGCGTATGACCGGGTCCCCCGGGAGAAACTGTGGGAGGTGCTGCGGGAGTATGGAGTGAGGGGGTCCCTTCTTAGGGCCATCCAATCTCTGTATGACCAAAGCGAGAGCTGTGTCCGGGTTCTCGGCAGTAAGTTGGACTCGTTCCAGGTGAGGGTTGGCCTCCGCCAGGGCTGCGCTTTGTCACCAATCTAGGATATCGAGGCGAAGTCGGGGCGGGGAGGGGTTGCAGTTTGGTGGTCTCAGGATTTCATCGCTGCTTTTTGCAGATGATGTGGTCCTGATGGCATCATCGGTTGGTGACCTTCAGCACTCACTGGATAGGTTCGCAGCTGAGTTTGAAGCAGCTGGGATGAGGATAAGCACCTCTAAATCTGAGACCATGGTTCTCAGCAGGAAACCGATGGAGTGCTTTCTTCCGATAGGGAGTGAGTCCTTACCCCAAGTGAAGGTGTTTAAGTACCTTGGGGTCTTGTTTGCGAGTGAGGGGACCATGGAGTGTGAGATTGGTCTGAGAATCGGTAAGGTATTACATTCTGTTTATTGCACCGTTGTGATGAAAAGGGAGCTGAGCCAGACGGCAAAGCTCTTGATCTACCGGGCAATTTTCGTTCCTAATCTCACCTATGGCCATGAAGGCTGGGTCATGACCGAAAGAACGAGATCCAGGGTACAAGCGGCCGAAATGGGTTTCCTCAGGAGGGTGGCTGGCGTCTCCCTTAGAGATAGGGTGAGAAGCACAGTCATCCGAGAGGAGCCCGGAGTGGAGCCGCTGCTCCTTCGCGTCGAAAGGAGTCAGTTGAGGTGGTTTGGGCATCTGGTAAGGATGCATCCTGGGCGCCTCCCTAGGGAGGTGTTCCAGGCACGGCCAGCTGGGAGGAGACATCGGGGAAGACCCAGGACAAGGTGGAGAGATTTGATCTCCAACCGGTCCTGGGAACGCCTCGGGATCTTCCAGTCGGAGCTGGTTCATGTGGCTCGGGAAAGGGAAGTTTGGGGTCCCCTACTGGAGATGCTGCCCCCGCGACCCGATACCGGATAAGCGGTCGAAGATGGATGGATGGCTCGTAAAATTAAATGAGAATTAAAGACATAAAAAAATTAAGGAATTTAAAAATTTAATTGTGAACAGTGTGAATAGAGATTGCAATGTTCTAATGATTAATCATGCAGGCCTATGTAGAGGTGATGAATATAGTTAACTTCCAATCTATATATATATATATATATATATTCCTTGTCAAGACTATATAATTATATGTATTTATGCAGTAGACCTGTCAATTTTGGTATATCAATGCATATACGGATAATCTTAGATCATATTTCCTCCATACCATCTGTACAATAAAATGACAGAAGAGAAATTTGACAGAAAGCAACTTAAATTAGTTATTGTTAGCGCTTGAACTCATATGGGCCCAATTAGTAAATCATTTCTGATTTAAACTTAACAACATACAATATGCAATTAACAATATACAAACCAGTTGCGCTGTAATGACTGCTGTTGTTGGAAAACAGGTTGAGGAACTTTTTACTTCTGGAAGCTCTGGCCCTTCCTCCGTTAGACTCCTCTTCCTCGGAAGTTGTGGTTGATGTTACCTTGGACTGCTTGCAGACCCTTGCCACAACTTCCCTCCTCCTCTTCACCTCCTCCTCTCTCCTCCTCTTTACATCCTCTTCCCTCCTCTTCTTCTTCTCATCCTCCTCCTTTCTTCTCTTTTCCTCCTCTTTCCGCCTCTCTTTGAGCAGAAACACAAGGAAAGGTTAAACTATTAGCCGCAAGAAACAAAAGCAAAGGAACTGTGCAAACAGGTTTAATAAAAACTTCAGACAATATTGTATTTTCACAATTACCTAGTACAAAGAGTGTGCTCCATCTGTTCAGTGGTGTTCCACAAGGCCCTCTTTTCTTTTTTTATGTTCCAACTTAATAACATGATACATTTTATGTGTTTCTGTTGATATGCAGATGGTCTATATTCACTACGAGCCACTCCTGGGATTGCTCCGTTGCCATGTGTAAATTCTGCCGGATTTCTCTGGATTCACCCAGGTGCTTAGCACCGCCCATGACGATTATGATTGGTTTAAAGAAAAGCAAGACTAATATGCAGATGACACATAGCTCAACATACATTAAAAAAAAAACGTTTATGGCTGGATGTATTGGAAGTGTGAACTTAAATTAAGCAATAGAATAACAACTAAGCTAATTTAGGTGACTTTACCTATCAACAATAACATTCTGTGGTTATCAAAGACTAGGATTGCCACTATTTATATTTTCTTAAAAATTGACCTGTGATTAGGGATGTTTGATACCACAGTCACCTAATGTTGTTCAGCTCTACCAGCAGGTATACAGCAGTGCACAGACAATTTTGGTGCTTTTTCAATGCTTTTCAATGCTTTTGTTTTACCTTCACAACATTTTTTGTCACTGTTTTTAACCACTTTTCTGATGTTTTTCTTTCATTTTTGTCACAGGTTGTTGGTGTTTTTGCTGCTTTTCCAATGTTTTTGTTGCTTTTGCAAAGTTTTTGGCGCTTTTTTCTCTGATGGCTAAGGAACTTTTTTGCTGGGAGCTTAAAGTGGACCAAACTGTGAGTAAGAAGGCTCTATTAGCCATGCAATAACACAGTCAAATATATTTGTCTTTTTGCCTTAAATGAAAGCATGTCAATAAATACAGGTGATGAGGCAGTGGTTGAGAGCTCCACAGATGATTGAGATCTTTTATGATTCTTTCATCCAGCACCTCCTAGTGTGAACATCCTCTAGGGCTGAGAGTTCACATTGGACTGCAGGACCAGGTAGTCCCTCTTAGTACTCCAATACCGGCTTAGAACATTTGTGCTTCAAAATGGATAAACCATCTACATTTAATGAACTTACCCCATGAGTTTGGCCACTGTTGTACCAACTCATGATACTGCTTTGTGACAGAAGTGAGCTCAGCCATGTTAAAAAGGAATCTGTATGATTACCTTGCTTCTTTGCTTCCTCTCTCCTCTTTCTCTCCTCCTCATACTCTGGGTCTTCCTCCTCATTGGCTGACTGATAGACCGTCTCTGCATCGCTGTCATCATTGTGCTCGTTGTAACCGTGCAAGCAGTCCTTGAGGCTGACCAACTCCAATTGAGAGTGTTCATCGACCACCAGAGTATACTTAACAGAGTCATAATTTAACCCTGCTGTAGCTTCACTCTTTGGTACAGTCTGAGCCGCCACACAATCTCTCTGAGTGACATAGTCGGTGCTATCCACCTCAGTGTTATTGTCACCTTTTTCTCCCCCTGCATGGACCTTTGACTTAGTAGAGTCCATCTCTGTTTTTTCATTACCTGCAAGGCAGAGGGTTGGACCGTTCTGGACGTTCACAGAGGGGGTCGGAGTTCCCTCCCCCTCTTCTTCTCTGATGTCAGGGTTGGTTCGGTGGGATAGAGAGGGATGCAGGGGCCCTGGTGGGGGGCCCTCGGTGTCTGAGCTCAGTGACATTCTGTTTGACCCCCCCTCGCTGCTGGACCGCGAGAGGATAGGGGGGTTGTCTTGGGTCCTGTCATGGTTTTGGCCTAAGAACACAAATTATGGACACTGGTTAGATATAACAAGAGTACATTTTTTGAACTGCTTGCAAACTGTTTTGGGAATAGAACACAGCCCAAAAAAAATTTGACCCACTTCACAAATGTAAAATACGCTGTATTAGTGTATTTTACTTACATGCTTGGTGCCACTTATCGTTCATCAGTTTGGATACTCACATCGTTGTTGTTATAGTTATTGTTTTTGGTAAGGACAGCCCTAACATTAAGCTGATACGGTCAACCTTTGGTAAGTATGTCTGAACTCAAGAAGCTTTTCTGCTGTCTCGGATTCTTGTTGGACTCAACGGTATTTGGACGCTGACTTGTCTCGGACTTGACCATTGGACTCCCCAAATACTCTAGATGGTCTCAACCAAGTACAGCATTTTATGCTTTTGTTCTTGAGTACCTTCTTCCTTCAAAACAAAACCTTTAATGAAGCACGCTCATTCAGAAAACAGGTATCAGTTTAATTCAAAATCCATCTAGAATGGGCATCGAGATTGGTTGCATGGTATACACCTGGCTGCATCATATACAGTAGGCTACCACAATTATCAGGTATCAATCACTGTCACTATGAATTCTTCAGGACAAGTCATAAGTACAAGACAGGGAACATTTCCATTTTATAATAAAGTAAATAATATGGCCTATTTTTATTCTATAGTGTGTTACTCTGCACTAGCTTTTTGATTATTACAAATAATAAAGCAAAATTATCATTTTGAAATAGACGATATACTGTTTCTCACATTACATAAATTATAAACAGGTAAGTTAGAGGTGTTAAAGAGGAATCTTTTTTTCTGTCTCGGTATTGGTTGCAACTTTTTTGTATTTGGTCTTGACTTGGACTTGAACCCTTTTGGACTTGGTCTTGACTCGACCTCGACTAGTCCTGCTCTTGGACCTGTCTCGGACTCGACAAAGGTGGACTCGACTACAGCCCTGGGGGTTCATTTATAAAACTCTGCGTAGATTCTATTCTGAAATATTTTGGATGCCAAAACAACATTCTGATTTATAACCCCATGCGGCACCCACCTGTGCAGACTCTTCTATTTATAAATACGTGCGTTACCTTATGCGGTCGTGCATGAGCCAATCAATCAATCAATGAATATCCCAGCCTTGTAAAGGAGCCCTTGATGACCAATCAGGAAACGGAAAAATTCAGACAAAACCTGATTCAGTGATTGTGAGATTGAGATACTCTTGCTAGATCTTCGAGCAATGCCAAATCTGCCATGCTGTTGACTGGTTGCAATACACAGGCCTTCGGGAATTCTAGGGCTATTTAGTTATTGTCCCAATCGGTTAATTAAGTTCAGTAAACTGGTAGTGGATCAGAGTCATACTGGCTTCATCATGGTAATTAAGTGGCACAGGTGTTTTTGAATGCAGGAAATATCCATGTGATTTATTGTGTTACCATCTGAGGTCACTAAAACGCAGTCTACCAAGCCTTGGGAGAGTTACGCACCATCACACGTATGGTCAAAAGATTGCGGAAAACTAGGCACACATTTAAGCATACAATTCTTTCTAAATCCCGATTTTTGCGAGGAATGTTGCAACCGCAAATTTCCCTCTGCTGCACGCAACCTTTTCTTGCATAACAGGTTTTTATAAATGAGGTCAGCAATAGATTATGGCTATATACTATGTGCAGCAGCAGCAAAGACATCAAAGCAAAAAGTGAATAGACTACAGTGTTGAAGGTTACATTAATGTATATGAGTTATAAAGTCAAACCCCATTAATGCAGTAGGCGAATAGAAACAGCAACACTGCTGAAGTTAAGGAGAGAGAAACTCGCACTTGCATACTCTGTTACTTTGCACCATTTCTGTAATTGCAGTGTTTTGCTGTGGCATGTGTTTTAGGGGCTTGGGGTGTTTGACCGTTTCAGTATAAGCAGCACATTTCCTCCAATAGAAGTGTTTTGGGCCATTGTAGTGTGTTCGGTCAACCACCGTACATAACTGCACTCTGTCATCATTCCGTGTCAGGATGTGTATGTTTACATATTTTGCTAAAACACTCCCAATTACAACTTTACAAGACAATAATATGTCATTGTTAACCCTCCTGTTGTCTTTGGGTCAAATTTGACCCATTTTCAAAACGTTTCTTTATCAGAAAATTGGGTTTCTTTCAACCAAAATGTAAAATAAATGATCAATTTACTACTCGTACTGTATTTGGGTTTTATTTATTGTTATGGCATCACAGAAAAAAGAAAAAAAAAGGTAAGAAGAATTTGAAAAAGTGCCAAAAATGCCAGAAAAAGTTTTTAATATGCTGGCAAAATAATAACAACCCCCCCCCAAAAAAAACAAAAACTGACAAAATCATTGTAGAAGCTCAAAAACATCAGGTGACAAAAAGTGACAAAAACTTTCCAACAAAAGTTTGACCCAGAAATACAAATGGTTGGGATGACAACACATGGGTTAAGTTTTCAGCATGTTCTGCTGCCAAAATTAGGGCTAATGCAGGTTTAAACCCAAATGACAGATTAGTTTATTAGGTTATGTAATAACTTTTCAAATTGGCAATCCCATGAGGAATAACCTAAATTGGCTTTAATTATTTCATCATAAGGAAAAACTTTTCACATACATATTTGCATTTACTGTACACATTGGTATTACCAACAGTAAGATTTTGTTGAACCCATGACCCTTTCATATTCGGGTACACTTAGATAACTAATCTGTAACCAACTCTGAGGTTTGCACTCTTTATAGTTGTTTTATAATAAAAACTACCATTAATGAGTATTATGATTTCCATTTCCTTCTGCTTTCTTTTTTGTTGGAATTTTAAACGCCGATGGATTTATGAGAACTACAGTTAACTAAGTTGTAACTTAGATTATGCCAGAAAACGTTGGGGTGGGGAGTGGGGCTTTATATTATTAGCTACACATTTTACTTTAATGTGGTTGTCATGGTGATAATAAAGGTGTATGAATGCTATCTTATGACTTTTTTGATCTCTCCTTCATAAATTCTAAATCTCACAATGGAAGATGGCAAAAAATAAATACAGGGTGTGAAGAAAAAAAATGACAAAGACACCGCTCCCTCTGGATTCATTACCTTGGTCTTGGGTCTTGTCCTGGTTTCTAGGTGCTACAGGCGTGCGTGGGACCACCATAGCTGGCAGATAAACTTCCTGGTTGGACAGTATGTTATTTGGCTTGAAAGTCCCTCCTTTGTTAAGCCCTTTGGCACCTACTTTCCCTTTCCCATCGGCCCCACGGCTTTTCAGTCCATTTGTTACTCTCGGCCTTTGATGTGTATTTTTCTCCTTTTCCTTGCCCTTGGACTCCTCACACAGTCTTCCTCCTCTTCTCTCTTCCTTCCCTACCGTCACTCCATCCTTTCCTTTGATGTCCCCCAGGCTCCTCTCTCTCATCGCCGGCGCTCCTCTTCCTCCTCCTCTCCTTTGACTCCTTGGTGTCCTTGGTGTGCTTGTGGACTGCGTGTGCGTGGCCCCTGACACTTGTCTTTCCCGCACTCGAGCGCGTGTATCTGCCGTGGTGGCAGCAGCCTGAGTGTTGGCTCTGCTGTTTGTTCCATTGGCTGTGGGTGGTTTTGGTGCCGGGCGGCGCGTGTTGGGCCGAACTTTGTCCTCTGCTTTTGGCTGGATATCTGCTGCTGCTATATCCCCTCACACACACACACACACACACACACAAAAACAAACAACAAAAAAACAGCAGATTATGAATTAGGTAACCACATGTATACAGAGGGATTATCAAAGTAGCCTACAGTAAGCAGTTTATCCTGGATAAATAAGAGTTACAGGAGCTGAGGAACTTAGGTTCGGGATCAGGGCCGCGCCTAAACCACACCTCTAATCACCAGACATACCTACATACTGTAAACCGTGCTGCGCAGCCAGCCTTTTGTCTCTGATTGCTTGACCCACCCTCCCTTTCCCTCTTCACCCATCCATCTTCACCCACAGCCCTTCCTGTTCAACCTCTCATGTCTCATCTCGGTACCATCTGGGGGGGTCTGTAAACTATTTGGGCGAAAAAACTGCTCCCGGGACGGAACCCCCACTATGAGTCTCCTCCACCTGGTCATCCTACATCCTCCCAGACCAGCCATCAGATGACATCCACAGCTATTCATCTATCTTCATATTCATAATGTTCATTAAAATATTTAACTAACACATTGTTGGGGTGTGGTCCTTGCTAGTGAAGAATAGTTCAATAATTCATATTTCAACAATATTTTCACTACATTCTTGAGGATCTGTTGTCACTCTGGCACTGTCATCACATCACTGTATGTTGCAGCTGGTAAAGGTGAGGCTACCTTTAATTACTTTTTAATATTGCTGGGTAGTCTAAACTATCATAATACATCATAAATTATGAGTTGATTTATATTATGTTTTAATTATCAAAATCTGCAAAGTAATGTAATTACAGCTTTCAAGTAAATGTAGTGCAGTTTATGTTACAATATTGACCTCCACATTGTAATGCAGTAAAGAAGTAGAAAGTACAACAAAAAGGAAACACAAAAGTAAAGTACAAGTACCTCAAAACTGTACTTAACTGAAGTTCTTGAATGAATGTACTGAGTTCCATTCCACTACTAAGAAATTTAAATCCCTGTTTCTTAAGAAGAGGCAGCGTCAGATCATTTTCCGGGGCTTCAACAACAAAATCATAAGTTGCTTTATTTCATTGTGCTAGAACTCAGGTAAAACGTTCTGAAACAAATAGAACGGGCAGCTACGTGCGGGGTCTGACCATCATGTTGCTATCACCTAGCAACCATCTCTAAGTGAGGAAAGTTGTGAAAGGTGTAGGCCAACTTTTTGGAGAAATTAAAGCCAAATCTAATACATTGACGCCATCAACAAAACGTTTAGGTGAGAAAAACTAATTTAGTTGGAAGTTACCGTGCTGTGATGTTTACAGTTTATGGATAGACTCAAACACACAGAGCTCTGAAGCAGAAGTGGAACGTTCCGGATAGACAGTAGACTAGTGTTAGCGTAATGCTGTGGAAACATGCACAAGTTGGCCGGTTGAATGTAGTGCTGTCAAAGTTGTGCAAATAACGGTATGTACGTATAATGCTGTTGGATGTGCCTAAAGAGTATGTAGTAGTTTTTTCCTGAAGGGCCTCTGAAGAAATGCCTGTGCGAAAAGTGAGTAGTGCTAGGTAGGGGAGGGAGGCTAAGCCTAAATCTACTTACCCCTCTGTGACCTCTCCACAGTCTGCAGAGCATTAGAGTTGTTATTTAGTTTTATACGGTACATAGAAACAGCGCCTTGCGTCATACTTTATAACTCATGCCCACAGGAGTGGAAAACAACTCTTCGCTCTCCATTGACTTGTATTACGTGAAGGTGACTCCTATTCAATTTTGCCTTTGTCTGGTGATATTCACTACCAACAGGATAAAAAACCCATGATGGTCTAAGTTTTTCTAAGATGCCAACCTGAAAAACTGAGCTTTTATGAAGACGAAAGTGGATACAGACGTAAGGAATTAGCAAGACGAACGGAAAGACTGTGGGATCCTGACACTAACCTAACATTATGTCAGGTGTTAAATCTTTAGTGAAATCAGTCATTTTTCATACACTAATCTTAAATGACCTGTAACAGAAAACGAGACCAATTTTGCCCGCAAAGTTACAGAATGATTAGCGGCAGGTAGACGGCGCTACAGTAACACATTGTGACGGGTCACAGATTTCTTTGTAACACCAGAAAGCCCGTTTTATTTTCGTCTTTTTCTCTAACTGGGAATGTTAGTATTGGCAGTGGAAGACGAGTGAATAACCAGGCATCATATTTTATGTTATTACTTGTTTTATGGGTAAATGGGCACTGCACTAGTACCTGTAATATGTGGGGAGGAGGAGCGGGAGTCCTTCCAGCTGTCCTTCTTGCCTAAAGAGTTGTTGTTGATGGAGTCCTGGAAAAAAGTAATGAAACAGAGCAGCATTTAAAAACAAAAACCAACACGAATGGGTTAATAATACACACACACACTAGCAAAACTGATACACATGGAGGATAAGGGATTTGCTTTTCATCATTTGTCATCCAAGTCAGATTGTCTCAGTATCTAAACTGATGTTCCACCACAATAATAAAGATTTTTATATAGAGTCACAAAATAATGGAAACATTACTGCAAAACTAATTAATACTAAAAATAATATCATTGTAGTATTTTACTATGATTGTTGACAAAGAGTCTATTAATATCACTACCTATTACATTCACTATGGCGTTTTCTATGTTTCTGTTCCTGTTTTTGCTGCATTTGTCTTGTATTCTATATTATCAATCTATCTAACCATCCGTCCATCTAATATCTTTCTTTACCAGGAAGTATGCAACGGTTCAGCTTTGACGTCATGGGAATGTCATAGAACAGTGACTCACTACTTACTGACATCCCATCGTGCATTTGCTTTCCCTGTTGCACACGTTCTCTTAAGACAGTCACGGTTGCACACCCCATTCTGTTGCTACGGTTACTCAGAGAGAGCGTGTGTGTGTGTGTGTTTGGGAGGGAGCTTGATAGAGAGGGACAATCAAAGTATAGTTTGATGTGTTGAGCACATCCCTCACTCTGATGACATCTTTCTTTATAATTTAATAATTTATACGGTTTATTGATCCTCTGTGGGGAAATTACAAAGTATAGACTGACATTAGAGCAAAAACATGTGCTGATGGCAATGTTCTGATGAGACTATGTAAGAATGCAGTTGAGGGAACTTGAAGGAAAGGAAATAGTATACAAATGACTGAGGAATCAACATATGCCAATGAAGCAGTATGAATGAGTGGCCTCCTCAATTATATAAGCTGAGACAGGTAGATCGTTGATAATGAGGCACAATGATATAGGAAGCTCTTACATTAAAACTAATAAAGGATTAGAATGATATACAGTGGTGTGAAAAAGTGTTTGCCCCCTTCCTCATTTCCTGTTCCTTTGCATGTTTGTCACACTTAAGTGTTTCGGAACATCAAACCAATTTAAACAATAGTCAAGGACAACACAAGTAAACACAAAATGCAATTTGTAAATGAAGGTGTTTATTATTAAAGGTGAAAAAAAATCCTAATCATCATGGCCCTGTGTGAAAAACTGATTGCCCCCCTTGTTAAAACATACTATAACTGTGGTTGTCCACACCTGAGTTCAATTTCTCTAGCCACACCCAGGCTTGATTATTGCCACACCTGTTCACAATCAAGGCCTCACTTAAATAGGAGCTGCTTGACACAGTAAGGTCCACCAGAAGATCCTTAAAAGCTACACATCATGCCGAGACCCAAAGAAATTCAGGAACAATTGAGAAAGAAAGTAAAGTCAGTCTGGAAAGGGTTATAAAGCCATTTCCAAAGCTTTGGGAATCCTGCGAACCACAGTGAGAGCCATTATCCACAAATTCTGCTGTCTACCAAGAGATCCTGAAGGAGAATGTCCAACCATCTGTTTGTGTACTCAAGCTGAAACGAACTCCGGTTCTGCAGTCGGACAATGACCCTAAACACACCAGCAAGTCCCCCACCGAATGGCTGAAGAAATTACACAGGCTGACAGAAATGTTGATTAATGTCTTTACAAATAAAATAAATAAATGAATTAAAATAAACAGTAATTGTTTACTGAGGTAATCATTTTAAATGAGAAGTAGGGTCATTTTCTAAAAGACTTATATGCAATCAAGAACCATAGAATGCAGATTTAAGGCACTTCTGATTGGCTACATACCATTTGATTTATATGGGCTACCTTAGTCAGCCCAGAAATTGCCGCTTGGTCCAGACTGACACCCTGTCTTTTACTCATGCTTAACCATGAAGTTGACATTTTTGGTTAAAATTGAAATATTTTAACAATGATTGGATAGATTGCCATGGAATTTGCTTCAAATAGTAAAAGGTCCCTAGTGAATACATGCACACACACACACACACACACTCACACAAACAGAGAAACAGATATACATAGATAAACATACATTTGTAGTGACTGTGACATACATAATTCACCTTGTTGATAAGTGTTGTTCCACACACATTTAATTACACATGTAGTTCACTGCCTTTGAGTCACCACAGTTAATAACGGTTCAGGGAACACGGCCCCTTTAAATGTTGTGAGGGCGTGATGACGTGGGACGTTATGACGTTGGCATTAAGCGTAGCGCCTTTTTCTGTAGGCTTTGGTTTTCTCCTGTTGAATAAAAGAGCCACGCTTTTGGTGTGCTCAAAGTGAGAAATTGTCTCTTGCATCTTACCGCAATTTCCACACTGGTGACCCCGACTTTAGTCTGCTGGACGGATCCAGGGACACGTCACGATCATGACCGCAAACGCTGTCACCCTCAAACTCCCCGAATTCTGGGAATCATCGGCATCTGCATGGTTTGCCCAGACAGAAGCACAGTTTGCGTTGCGGGAGATCACCGCGGATACAACAAAGTACTACTATGTTGTGTCTGCCCTCGGAAGTTCAACAGCATCCCGAGTGGTGAACTTGCTAAAAAACCCTCCGGCAACTGGGAAGTATGCA
>NC_048414.1:24752075-24766497 GCF_013103735.1 Etheostoma cragini
AGGCTTTGGTTTTCTCCTGTTGAATAAAAGAGCCACGCTTTTGGTGTGCTCAAAGTGAGAAATTGTCTCTTGCATCTTGCCGCAATTTCCACACATTGGCTATTTGTCTAGACTACACGCATGCATGCACACAGACACCCATTTAATTGTATATGATTATGTCATATGTGTGACATGTATGAGACTGTCACTATTTATTATGTGCTTAATGTAAGTAATGTACTCCTGGTATTGATGAGATGACCTTTTTAAGCAGAGAAGCATATTGAGCAAGGGGTCGCAAATCAGTCTTGGCTAGAAATCCTATGTGCAACACATCTGTAGCATGTTTCTGTAACCTGTGATGTGTTTTTGCATTGCCCGTGTGACAAATACAGTAAACTAATGAATCAATAAATAGTAAGCCCTGTCCAGAAGCTAGACTTCTCCTCATCAAAGTGAATTTGAAATTACTTTCAGGCAGACATAACAGATCAATGTGACTGCCTGTGATGCAGAACTACCCCCTCTCTTGCCCTGTTAACAGCAGTAAACAGTGTGGAGGCAGCCAGTCGCCCAGATGCTACAGAGTGCCGCTCTATTTATTGTTTGAATACTTATTTCAAAGTGGTTCCCTTCCTGGGCATCAACCCTGAGGGATAGAGTGTAGCACCCTACTCTTCGTCCTCACCACATGTCAGTAAAACCACCATGCACACTGAAGAGATAAGGAATAGGGCATATATCTAAAAGCCTAAGACAGCACTGTATGGGTAATGCATGGATCTGTCAGAGTCACATTATCCTTTTCATCATGTCAGTTTGTTTGTGTCTCACCAGGGTTTGAATTTTCCACAGCAAAGTGCACAATGTTCATAGCTCAGATTTCAGCACCTGAATGCACTATTGCTAAAATTAGTATGCATATACAGCTGCTTTCCCACATAGAGGTAAGACAACTTTGGACAAGAATAAAGATGGGAATTATTTTACTAAGTAGCGTGCTGCTGTACAACACATTGTGTGCACGTGTTTTATCCATGATAGTGGTTCTAGGTACCATACCTTATGGTCAAGATACTGGTATACATTTACTGCATCAGTCTATATACCATAGAACTTAGGTGGATCAAAGGATCCTAGTTCAGACACTATCCAGGCAATTCCAGTGATGCTGTTATTACAATAAGTTAAATGGACTTGGTAAGTCCAGGACAGATCACAGCAGCCAATCACACTGATAATAACCATACAGCTGGTTTACTATTACTTTACTGTAATATTTGCAATGCGTCTGATGATACATGGACTGAGGACATAATCAATAATGTTTAAGGAACTGATTCCAACAACAGTTTTATATTTCCGTATTATCCTGGTTTGGTTTTTCAATATGGGAGCTGTTGTCTTTGTTCATCAACAACCACCACTGCCACTGAAAATGTATCTGTTTACAGAGTTACTGTAATATATTTTTATTTATGTTACATATATTAAGTTGTTTATGTTATGTCAAGTCATTGTAATGAAACAGCCGCAGAATTAGGTATAGCCATATAGTTAGATAGACTCTATTTCTGGTGGTAGCTGAGTGGTTAGCGAGCAAGCAAGTTAAGCTAACTTAACAGTAGATTAGTCGACTATCCATAAAGCTAACGTTACTGTGGCTAAAGCTATGGTGCGTTGTTTATGTTGGGCCCATAAAGAATTATAAGTAAAGACAACAAAACTGTCCACATGTCGACATGATACAAGCCTACGTGATCACATACGTGCCCCCACGCAGTTGCTAGTAGCCAAGGACGACACCAAGAGTTAAAAACATGATGGACTCTTCAGAAGAGGTCAATATTCACTCAAGTTTCTGCATGGTAAAAAATAGTGTTGTCAAAACAATCACACTAAAAATTACTTTATGAGCATGTTAAACGTTATTCTAATGAGAACATTGCCATACAGTTTTTTCTCCAGGCATTAGCATGAACCACTTGACATCCTAGCACATTTTAGCAAGCTGGATATACTGCAGCAACCTATGTGGCAATCCTACTCGTGGGGTAGACCAGCGCTGTTAATCATGGTCAAAACAAATATACTAAAAAAAACTTTATAAGCATGTTGAATGTTGTAATAACGTTACTGCGAGTTTAGACACTAAGCATTAGCATGAGCCGGAAACTCGGTGTTGGACAGCACAATTGGTCCTTCCCTGACAAGCTACTGGTGTGCTAACCTTCGCCAAAGGCTCTTTCATGTTCCAGCCCGAAGGCAACATGAGCAGACTTGGTGTGTGTCCCTGCTTGAGATTTTGTTTCCTCAATGGCAAAGTCGAGCCCCTGGGTGTTTTTGTCCTCTGGTGTGAGGGACATTAGAAGACATCTTCGTTAGTTGGAGTGCTAAACGCGAAGATGCTGAGCAGTAGCTGGTGTGCTAACGCGCAGAAATAGCCGTACCGTGTAACGGCTTGGCGGGTAACGCCCCAGTCAGTGGTGAGACCGTAGAGTCAAAGTGTTTCGAAGGCAGCTAACGCCGGAGAAGTTAAGCTAGGATAACTCCGGTTTGTGGACAGTTAAACTAGCTAGCCTGCACGACAGAAAGACATTCAAAGCGAGAAGAAGTTTTAGAATGGTGTCAGCATCGGGTGGACCCACCTGACTTCTGCTTCTGAGGAATACACAGGGGCGCGTATCCCATAGTGAGACAACAAAACAAATGCTATGAATGAGAACAGGTCTTTACTGAATAACTGTTTGGCAAAGTGACATGTAATAAATAAAACAATTGTGTGGCAAAAAAGGTCTGTATTGCTGTTGAGTATAATTGAAGCAACTATTGGGGTCAAAGGTTATGTGATAATACCATTCCCAGTTCAACCTTCAAATTACAGATTTCTCTTGATTAAAACATTGCTGGAAAAATTTGGGATAATGTAAGTACACAACTCAACAAATATAAATAATATAGGTATAGTCATTTTTAGACATTTTAATGCAGAAATATTAAATATAATATCTTTTAGGACAATAACTGAGACAGCAAGTGTCAAAACCAATAAGATTTCTGTTGAGGACAGGACAATACATCATTAGAATCTGAATTGGGAGGTAGAACGTTTGCTGCTCTGTGTGAATTTTTTTTTTTGAGCTGTGGTAACTTTTTCCATTTCTTATCTTTTCCACAGTCTGGGAGAAACCCTTAACGTAGCATCTGTCCTGCATTACGGTTATTGCACCTACATTGTCTGGGTATTTAAACCCGGTATTGATCCCTCCTACAGTAGCCATTTCTGTCAGTTCTTTAAAACTGTGGCATAAAAATGGTCAATAAAAAATAAACAAAAATGCAAGAAAAATTGCATATTATCACAACAGCACTGGTTGAATCATGCCTTAAATTAAAGTACTAAAGCTAAATTATGCCCTAGGTGTCAAACCAATCTATCACAACTAATACATTGAAAACCTTTGAAGCCGCATCATGATGAATAGCTTCAAATGTGCCTTTAATCCACTGAGACCAGGTCTGGTTCTTTACAGTGCTGCTGTGTTAAAGTCAGCATGTCTTCTCACTATGCTGCTCATGGAAGGATAGTGCTGAAGACAAAATTACCTTCTATATCTGCCTGTCAGCACATTGTCTTCGTACTCTGTCGAGTACAGTGGATCATTGACTGTTGAATGATCTGGTAAAAGTAGATGATTACTGATGACTTCTATAGGATATATATATATATATATATATATATATATATATATATATATATATATATATATATATATTACATATATATATTACAGTTAACCTATAAGGAGTAGCCAACCTACTACAGGCTTCCTCTTCACAGACAGTGATTTGGATTTCACATCTGTAGCTGGTCTATATTTTCAACATATGCAGCTGGTGGATTCTGCTTGCTTGAATTTAACTGACTTTACATTTTGGGGGTGAAAAACAAGGCACTGGCCCTCCCATGACTGGTCACTTTCAAGGCAAACTCCCGCCCACACACCTCCTTAGTTTACCTTGATTGACAGTTAGAGTTCAGGAAGCACAGAGTTTTTTTTAGGAAGCTTGGAGGTTGGTTTCCCGACCAAAGAACTTCTTTGTAAACGACAGTGCAAGATACATTATAAATAAAGGACTGTATAAACGTCTCTTATCCGTTCTGTTGTTGGAATATGTAAAACGCTTTGGAAATGTCTGTAAATTCCTGCTGATGTAGGTACCAATCCCATACGTTACCACTAACATTAGAGCTATCGTTAGCCTTCGCTAACTTGGCTGTTGATAGCCTGGCCGGCCAGTCCAACTAATCCAGGAACAGAAATATTTTATGATGCGGTGTATATATAAGTTTTCACTTCTACAATTCTTCCTTTATAGTGCTGATTGTGCTACATCATAAATAAAGACAGAAAACCACTTTTTTGGCCGATTACACTCCGTTTAGGAACAACATTGATATGATGTATTTTATTGCTTTTTTAACCAACACATTGATAGCGGTTTCCAGTATTTGTGTGAGAACAAAGAGCAAAGAAAACAGATCAGTGCAGCCAGGAAATATGATCAGGAACAAATCTTTCCAATTATTCTGACACCACATGATTGCGGCACAAATGCCAGGTCTTGCAATGTTAACAAAAGTGAAAAATAATTTAGATGTCTGACCTTTGCTAGGAATGGCTAGAAAACTTGCCCTGTTAAATCCTGTTGGGTGCTAATGCTAGCAGGAGGATAACACAGTGATTTCATTTTTCACTTTACTGATAGCACGCAGGAATTCTCCTTTAAGGGACCGTGTTCATTTCATGGAATTCTGTGAGATCAGGTTGGACAGGCCAACAAACACACAAACCGAGCCGAACACATGACCTCCTTGGTGGAGGAAAGAACAGTGATTTTATATAATGTTCCAATAGGAACTAACAAACCTCTCTATAATGAGTGATTTGGATGTTGATGCTGAAGGGAAATCCAGGTTAGGGTGAAATTACTCTACTCTGATCTGTCCTGACACAGTAAACAGGATTCAAATGACTTAAAGGGATACACATGCATACTACTGCTGAGTGAGTGCTCCTCGCTACTCCTAGCTTCCCCCAGAGACCACTCATTATTGAAAACTGCCTCAGGAGCCAGGGCTAGCTACTTCACAATAACCTTCTAGATATCTTCTCTTCTTGTTTTTATAGAAATAGTCCTCTTTTTGCTTGGCTTTGTATTATCCTTTTTTCTCTTTTAGATGATAATGCTACAGGCAGCTGCACTATCTTAAAGACAGTTGTATACATTTCACAAGATGGCAGAACAGCTTGGAAGCTATTGTTTTAACAGTGCAATCAGGGTCAATCCTACAACCGCTAGTTATGTCCTGTCAAAGTATCCTTGAGCAAGTCACTGAACCACAAGCTGCACACCTACTGTGGGTATGCTAGGGAAAAAACAAGTTGGCTACATGATATAGATTGACATGTGAATATTGATATTTTAAATACAGTATAGTTGCCAAGAATATTGCCACCAATAAAAAAACAGGAACCTACTTAGTGAATCATAGCAACATACAGCTACATATAAGCCATTTTCAGAACTGACCCACTGCCTGCACACACACACACACACACACACACACACACACACACACACACACAAATACACACACACAAATACACACACACACACACACACACACACACACACAAACACAGTTAGCCAATGCTGTCTCATTCTGAAGACAGGATCCTCCCAGGAAACACACACACACACACACACACACACACACACACACACACACACACACACTAACCCATTTATTCTGTTTGATGCCACTGTTGCCTCACTCTATCCACAATATGACCCATAATTAAACAAACATACACACTATAACAAATCGACAGGCTCATATTAAAAACAGGGGCTACTCCCAGCCTCCATACCTGGGTGCCGGCTTGTGGCAGCTGTGGGAACAGAGCCAGGGTGGTTGGTCTCTTTGGTCGATATTTATCCATGACAGCACAGGTTGATTCCCCTTTGACAGGCAACAGCTTCCTCCGTGCCTCCTCCTCTTCCTCCTCTTCTTCTCCTCTTTTATTATGCCAGTGTTGCCGCTTCTCAGCTTGGACAAGGCCTCCCCCACCCTCCTCTACCTCCCTCTCTTCCCCGTCTTCCTCCTCGATCTCCTCAGCATCGATCAGATCCAAGATAGGCCTCTGAACACACCCCTTCCACTCCCTCCTTGCATGCTTATTGGCTGGCCACAGTGTCACATAATCATCATCACCATCATCTTCCTGGCAGGAGCAAAGTGGAACGGAGGAGGAGAGGAGGGAAACAGAAAGAGAAAAAAAGAGGGAGAGAGAGAGAGAGAGAGAGAAAACAAGAGAGAGGTGGGTATTGTTGAATAGAGATGGGATGAGCAAGGGTTAACAGAGAGAAGAAGGCAGGGTGGAGAGAGAGACAGAGACAGAGATGCAGAGAGGGAGAGAGGGGGGGAGGAGGAAGTCAGGGCCAACCAATCAGAGCAAGGCATGACATCACCAGCTGATCTGTCTGTGGTGTTTTCTGTGAATAAAGGCTAATAAACACTGTGCATTTGCCTGTGCTGTGTGTATTTGTGTAACCCAGTCAAATAAGATTAAACAGGAACAGTGGAGAGACAATGGCGACAGAACTGCCAACCAATCAAACAACAAGCAGCCAGCTAACTGGTCATTTACCCATGTAGCCACAAACTCACCAGTCATTCTGCCAGCCAAACAAGTAATTAATTAATCAGTCCATCAGTCTTTTATTCCACCAGCCCGCAATCAAGTTCTTTGGCCAATTATCCAAAAAAAACTGTCTATCAGCCTGCCAGCAGCCAGTCAGTCAACCATTAAACCAGTGAACAGTCAGTCAGTCAGCTAGCCAGCCACCAAACAGTCAACCATTAAACCAGTGAAATAACAAACCAATCAGTTGACTGTTGACTGTTTTATTAACATATCAGCCTGCAAACCAGTAATTTACTAATTTGGCTACCTAGCCAGTCATTTATGGAGCTAGAACAATGACAGTAACCTGTGGTATTGAAAATAAAATTTGGCATTGAAACAACAAATATTGGCATTGAAAACTGTTGAACTGAAGTATAAAAGACAAACATCAAAAAGTAATAATCTCATAATCCTATGATATTATTTCACTTTGACATTTGTTGGCATCATGATAGGTTTTTCAATGTCAATGTAAATTTTTTCTTGATGTCCGTGTCTTTTCAGTGACAGTTTTTTTCTTTTACGCTGTCAAGATTTTTACAATGTCACTGTTTTCAGTTTCAACTTTCTGTCACTGTTTTGGCATAGGGAGGAGGAGCCTGAGGGGATGGATAAAGGGGGCGTGGCTTACGGGTAACTTACAAAGGCTACTGGCGAGAGACATAGTCATTCAGTCAGCAAACTAGTCACTCAAAAAAACAAAAAAAAACTGTCAATCAATCCACTAGCCATTTATCAAAATAATCAGTCAGCCAGCCAATTAAACAGTCAATAAAAAGAATAGTAATAGTGAAATACTGCATATGGTTAAAAAAAAAAACATCACAGGGGTTTTCCTGCATAAAGGAATATTTGGAGCACCACCAAAGAGGTTTTCGCAAGCCCCAAAATGATAAGAACTGAGAAAAAGTGGCAATTCAAATCTTCTCCAAATGTGTTTAAGAGCATTTGAGAACTTTTACTCTGTCTGGAGTTGTTCATTTGAGTCTATAGTTGCCCCTGATACACATGAAGAGGCACTGAAATCCCTGGCCTTGATAAAGCTGTTATAGCAAATGATTATTAGTGGCCTACTTACATATCCAGCAAACATATCTAGCCTACATGAGCAGTTATTTTGTGTCATGTTAGTGTCCACCTAATGAAGGTAACTTTTTTATTTCTTTTATTTCTGTTTTGGTCTTGGAGCTGCTACATGTTTGACCATTTTCACCATCTAAGTGCTTACTTCTTCATGACTTCTGACTTTAGTGCAGGGTGGATTTAATAGAGCTTTGTTGCTCTTAAAACTTTGCTAGCAAACCTTTAGCTTTCTGGCTCAAAGCTGAGCTAAAGAGTTCTATGAGCTGAGCGGACTATAAACACCTTACTAAGGTATCTAAGGTCCATCCTATTTATTGGAGCAGTGAACAACATTTGCTTTGCATAAAAACCTTTTGGGATGGGAATGATCGTTCAAGGAATAAGTCAAACCCTAAAGGGAACAATTTCATTTTTGAAAAACACTTTAGATTTTGATTGTCAAATGTTGTACATGGCTACAGATTGTGTTGTATCCATCCATCCATCTTTGTCATCTTCTTATCCGGTATTGGGTCACAGGGGCAGCAGCTCCAGCAGAAGACCCCAAACTTCCTTTTAACCAGCCACATTAACCAACTCTAACTGGGGGATACCGAGGCGTTCCCAGGCCAGTTTGGACATATAATCTCTCCACGTAGTCCTGGGTCTTCCACGAGGCCTCCTCCCAGCTGGATGTGCCTGGAACACCTCCCTAGGGAAGCGCCCAGGAGGCATCTTTACCAGATGCCTGAAACACCTCAACTGCCTCCATCGACGGATCTTGGTGGAGACCGAAAGTCCTTCTCCCACACCCACTGCTTTGCCTCTTTCACGGCAGAGGCTGCAGCGCTGCCTTACAACTGTCTCTGAATCCCTCTAGTATAGCACATCCCGGAAAGACTCCTTCTTCAGTTGGACGTCTTCCCTAACCACCGGTGTCCACCAGGGTGTTTGGGGGTTACCACCCCTTGAGGCACCTAAGACCCTAAGACCACAGTTATCCACCGCAGCTTTAGCAATGGAAACTTTGAACATTGTCCACTCAGGTTCAATGTCCCCAGCCTCTACAGGGATGCATGAAAAGCTCCGCCGGAGGTGTAAGTTGAAAGTCTGTTGGACTGGGGCCTTCTCCAAACGTTCTTAATTTACCATCACTACCCGATTGAGCTTACCAGGTCTGTCCAGAGTCTTCCCCCACCCCCTGACCCAACTCACCGGCAGCTGGTGATCAGTTGACAGCTCCGTCCCTGTCTTCACACGAGTGTTCCGAACATACGCCCTCAGGTCAGATGAAACGATTATAAAATCTATCATTGACCTTTGGCCTAGGGTGCTCTGGTACCACGTACACCTATGAGCATCCCTATGTTTGAACATGGTGTTTGTGATAGACAATCCATGACTAGCACAGAAGTCCAACAACAACGACTCTGGTTGAGATCAGGGAGGCTGTTCCTCCCAATCACGCCTCTCCATGTATCTCCATCATTGCCCACGTGTGCGCTGAAAATCCCCAGCAGAACTATGGAGTCCCCCACTAGAGCCCCATACAGGACTCCATTCAAGGTCTCCAAGAAGGCTGAGAACTCCGAACTCTTGTTTGCAGCATATGCACAAACAACAATCAGAGCTTTCCCCCCCACAACCCGCAGGCGTAGGGAAGACACTCTCTTGTCCGCCGGGGTAAACTCCAGCGTAGCGGTGCTCAGCTGTTGGCTTGTGAGTATCCCCACACCTGCCCGGCGCCTCACACCCTGGACAACTCTGGAGTAGAAGAGAGTCCAACCGCTATCCAGGAGTGTGGTTCCAGAACCTAGATTGTGCATAGAGGTAACTCAACCAGATCGAACTGGTACCGCTCCACCTGCAGCACAACTTCCGGCTCCTTCCCCCACAGAGACATTCCACGCCCCTGACCTTCACTCCCACCCATGTGGCAGCGCACCCACCCCCAGCGTTTACTCTTACAGGTGGTGGGCCCTTGGGACGGAGAGATAGGCACCACGTAGCTAACCCGGCCACCAGGCACTCGCTGATGGGGCCCCAGGCTTCCTCCTGGTTCCTCGTTAGTTCATAGGGGGTTTTGAACCATTCTTTGTCTGGCCCCTCAGCGGAGACCACTTTGCCATGAGAGACACTACAAGGAGCACAAAGCTCCCGACAACACAGCCCTTAGGTTCATAGGGACACACAAACCTCTCCACCACAATAAGGTGATGGTTCCGGGAGGGGTTGTTGTAAGTTAAGTTTGTTTTTCTGTGGAGCAGCCTTACGTTCTCTTTGCAAATTGTTCTAGTGGCTGGGATTGAGGCAGAGGGATGGTGTAAATATCAATTTATGGTCTGATAACCATACAGCCAATCTGGGGTACAGTTTTACACCTGGCACAAGAAATACTGTATGTGTTTAAAAATCTGTATTTATCTCTTTTCGTAACACTGTTATGTCTTTGGAAGATTTGGGACAAAAGTATGACATTCATTTGATGTATACAATGTATATGCAGATAAGGCACACATCTAAGACGTACAACTCCCTAGCTTTACCTACACTTTGGGAGAGTGGAGAAATCACTTGAACAGCTGTCAGAAATAAGGGATTTTAACAATAAACTCAAGAAAAACAAGAGAAAGTGCTGATGAAAATGATAATTCTAGTAATTGAAAATGAAGTCACGTGAAGAATCAATATACCATTTCTCCCACTGGTCCTCCCACTTCTCCACATCCTCAACAGTATCAACAAAATGGACTAGGTGGAGATGAGGGGTTTAACAGCTTCTCTGGAAATTTGGAGTTCTCTCTGCGTCCAAATGTTGTAAGATAACTGGAGACTGTCCTAGGTCTAAGCCATTTCTTCTGAGCCTGTCTCGGCTTTTGGCTCAAGTTAAGCAAGTACTGCTACAGCTGGTCTTGGATCTAATGAAGCAGAAGACCACGGTCTAGTGAAGAGACCTAGACCTGGGTCCCCGGGAGCAACAGACCTAGGATGATTGAAGAGGTGGTCCTTGGTCTACTGGAGCTGTGAAACTAGGACAACTGAAGAGGTGGTACTGGGTCTACTGGAGCATAGACCTGGGTCTATTGAAGAGATAGTCCTGGGTCTATTGGTACAGCAGTCCTGGGGTCTACTGAAGTAACGTTTGTGGGTCTAATGAAGAGGATCTAGATCTGTTAGAGAGGCAGACCACTACTGAAAAGATGGTCCTTGGTTTCCTGAGGCTGTTTGTATGTTCTGGTCTGTTGGTAGATTAAAGAACTCTTTCTTTCTCTGTGTCGCTGGTCTCAGCACAGTAAGTCAATGGCATACTTCTCTGTTAGAGAAATCCAGTGAATTCTCTCTCTCTCTCTCTCTCTCTCTCTCTCTCTCTTTCTCTCTCTGTTTCCAGGATAGGGACAACTGCTAGTCTGATCGATCAGAGAGCCATTATAAGCCACTCCCACAAATCAACTCTGTATATTTCTCTCCCTCTCTTTCTCTCTCTCTTAGAGAGACTGGTTGGGCATCACTGCATTGACCGTGTCTAGGAGCAAAAATTTAGCTTGAACACACAAACCTCAAATTCCATGCAGTTTGAGTTGTGGGAAATAAACAATTGACATGTAGTGTCTTTAAACGCTAGATGTAAAGTTGTTCACTGTCAAAGTGACTTCAAAATAAATGACAGTCAATGGAATGTTAACGGCTGGTGAGTGCTAGGTAGCATATAAATGGTGCCATAAGAGCTACGCTTAGTGGAGGCTGGCTTACACCTTTGAAGCATTTCAGGACTCTATTTGTCCATTGTTTATTTCTAAAGAAACATAACAATGTATAAAAGGCTCCATTACCTTGTATCTCATGTTATAGCCCGTAGCAGACATTTTTGTAAAAATAGGCTAAGGATTGTGTCATAACCATCTTTTACTGTCAATGGATGAGAGCCGACTGCAGATGTGAGTCGCGCATGCTCAGACTTAAACGGTTTAGGGCGGAACGTGTCATACTGAAATTTTTGTAATTCATGAAACAATAAACTTTTGTCACTTGGGTCATGACCGAAAGAACGAGATCCAGGGTACAAGCGGCCGAAATGGGTTTCCTCAGGAGGGTGGCTGGCGTCTCCCTTAGAGATAGGGTGAGAAGCTCAGTCATCCGAGAGGAGCTCGGAGTAGAGCCGCTGCTCCTTCGCGTCGAAAGGAGCCAGTTGAGGTGGTTCGGGCATCTGGTAAGGATGCCTCCTGGGCGCCTCCCTAGGGAGGTGTTCCAGGCACGTCCAGCTGGGAGGAGGCCTCGGGGAAGACCCAGGACTAGGTGGCGAGATTATATCTCCAACCTGGCCTGGGAACGCCTCGGGATCCCCCAGTCGGAGCTGGTTGATGTGGCTCGGGAAAGGGAAGTTTGGGGTCCCCTGCTGGAGCTGCTGCCCCCGCGACCCGATACCGGATAAGCGGTCGAAGATGGATGGATAAACTTTTCTCATTAAAAACAATAACAGAAGATGGAAATCCTTTCTAAAAACGTTTTAGCTATCTATGATTTTTTTGATTGCTGACGTTAGCTCAAAACGCCATTCAAGTGGCAGCCTTTGTTGTGTTTGATTGCTAACTTGTAGCCAGCAGTGAACAAACTATGTCGGTCAATATTTATTGTATTGCCATTACAGACGTCTTCCGTTAGCATCTTGTAGGCCACTTGTCGCAAAGTGATGCATGCGTAACTCACATCTGCACTCGCCGCAAAGTGATGCATGCAAGGTTCACATCTGCACTCGATTCACATCGGGTTGTGACACCTGTCTGGTTCTGGCTCTGACTACGGGAAGAGAAACAGGACATCTCACTTCAACACAGCGTAACAACTGCAAACACAGCAGGGGGAACAGTTCAGCAGGATGGGTTGAATTATGAATTACTACATTATTATAATTACTTTTGTAAATCAACAATAGTAGGTTGGAGGCAACAGACAGTGAGATTATATATGACATGGAGTTTTTGATGGGATTGTTTATGGGTGTCACTGGTGTGTTCATCTGACTCCATTTCATACATTAAATAATAACAACAACATTCTAGTAAGATAACGTCAAAATCTCAGGCTACAGCATTTCTAAATTAACTCAAAAACAGACACTTGACTTGAGTGTATCAATTATACATCACAAAAATAAAGGTGATATATCGTATCAATAATTTGTCCCACCTATTTACCCGGAAACTAACTTATTCAAGTAAGTTTTTGCACAGCCACGGAAAGCTTTTATGTAGGAAAAACAATAACATAATATACAGTATGTACAGTACTGTATGACAATAACATATTTGACTGTTCTCCATTTTTAACTTTTTTATTACACAGTAAGATTAGCTGTGGGGGCTGGAAAAAAAACAATATTTTTAATGTGATTATGGTAGTCTATGATGAATGGGTTTTGAGTGTGCGTTGAAGGGCAGATTTATTGCAGTGCAAGTTATTATTTATTCTCTTGGAATAACATAGTGACCCTCGTTCTCATACTATGGTTTTGCAAAGTTGTCGTGACAGATTTTAAACACAATCCAAACAGAATTTCCTAAAACTATTTCAAGTATGTTGTCCTGTCGTCAAGGGTATAGATAAAGGGTAATAGTTAAGGACGTTTTGCTGCCTACATGCATCATTATTACAGTTAGTACAGAAGCATCCTTACACCATAACAGAAAGGTTTCAGTGTTTTCAGAAGTCTAATTTCAGATACAATTTTCATTGTATATTTATGTTTTGTGCAATTTAGCATGTATATGTTAATATGAATTGCATATGTCACGCCCAGCAATGTTTTGGCCACATTATGTGCTTTAATTATGTATGCTTTACTAAGTATATTGGCATTGCTGTACAAGAGCGTCATTTATTTAATTTAGTGTAAATGAATTTTGTGAGCTGTAGTCCAGATCCCACCACAAGGGGGTCTCATCTCCCAGTGTGACAGCAGCAGTATCAGCGGGAAGAGGAAACAAGGTGGTGGGTCTCATCATTTCCTTGTTCTTTCCAGGTTAGTCGCTATTATAAAAACAGAATGTGATCAAAAAAACGTCACTATAATGTATGAATGCTTTCCTGTATCTTATCCACGATGTAGACTTTGGTTAATAGTTTTCTAGAGAAACAGAGTAACATGGTCAGAATACTACAGCTAAAGTAGTATTCTGTAGTATCCATCTGCCTCGACCTGTTGGGGGTGAGAGAAAGAGACAGACAGACAGACAGAGAAGAGACAGAGAGAGACATGGAGAATTGTAGCAGTGGATGTCGAGCAGGATCATGGAGGCAGCAGTTGATTCCAACCCTGGGTCCAGACTCCATTCAGAAACACCTTTAGGAAGCAATAGTAGGAGAGAGGATAGGGGAGAGAGAGCACAAGACTACGGGGGTGAGAGAGCACAAGACTCTGGGAAAGGGAAGAAGTCGAGTTAGTAACATGCATCAATGGGATGAGGTTGCATTCAGATGGAGAGAAGGAGGAGGAGAGAGGTGCTTAGTGCATCAGGGGAAGTCCCCCAGCAGTCTAGGCCCATAGCAGCATACACTCACCGGCCACTTTATTAGGTACCCCATGCTAGTAACGGGTTGGACCCCGTTTTGCCTTCAGAACTGCCTCA
>NC_048414.1:24766597-24770232 GCF_013103735.1 Etheostoma cragini
GGCCAAGTTCACACAAGTCACCATCCGATGTATCCTCCGTAAAATGGGCGTGTCGAGATCACATCCGGGGACTTTAAGGGATGGTTCAGGACTCACCTGAGCCAGCCCTAAATATATGCTTCATCAAAGAGTAAAGTCTTAAGCCTACTCTTAAATGTGGAGAAAGTGTCTGGCTTCCAAACCCAAACTGGAACCTGGTTCCACAGGAGAGGAGCCTGATAGCTGAACGCTCTGGCTCCCATTCTACTTTTGGAGACTCTAGGAACCACAAGTAACCCTGCATTCTGTGAGCGCAGTGCTCTGGTGGGGCAGTAAGGTACTATGAGCTCTTTAAGATAGGATGGTGCCTGACCATGAAGAGCTTTGTAGGTAAGAAGAAGGATTCTTGATTTTACAGGAAGCCAATGCAGAGAAGCTAAAACAAGAGAGATGTGATCTCTTTTCCTAGTTCTGTCACAACACGTGCTGCAGCATTCTGGATCAGCTGAAGAGTCTTTTTGGAATTTTTCAAGCAGCCCGACAATAAAGAATTGCAGTAATCCAGCCAAGAAGTAACAAATGCATGGAGTAGTTTTTCTACATAATTTTAGACAGGGTATTCCTGATTTTTGCAGTAATACATAAGTGAAAAAAATGAAACATTTGCACACTTTTTCAAACACCATCTACTCAGACATACATTTCAGACTCCTGTTGAACTTTAAAATGTTACACACCTTATGCACATTCTTGGTGTTATTTCTACCTTTTTTCAGATGTTTACATAAGTGTGTGTTGCACGGAATGACTTGACCTTAGAGTGAAGAGGTGCTTTAACAAATTGTAAAAAAAAAATTTAAAAACCTTGCTCACACTCACTAAATTTCCACTCTTCACACATTAAGATTATGTAAAAAAGAAAAAAAATATATTTGTGCCAGCCACAGACATGTTACCATGGAAGCATAGACTTGCACATTTGGTTCTGTGAGCTTTTGAGACTTTTCAAAATAAAAGCTCCCAATAGTCGCTGTATGTCAATAGGAAACTTAGGATGGGCATGTTTTTGTCAGACTAAAAGGCCCAGAAATACAGTTGCGTTCAGAATAACAGTTTGTTTTTTTAAAAAGGGTTAATGCTCAAAATCCTTAGAATAGCTTTTAATTCCATGTCAATACATTGGGAACATTGCACATTCACCTTCAAATCAAAACATGACCAGAATTGATCAGGTTTGTGTTCTACCTTTACAGAAAGTGAGGAAAAAGAAATATTAAGCTGTTTAATAGTTTTCTTTACAAACTCAAACATTTACTGTATAAACTGAAAGATGTCTCAAGGGTTTGCTTTACTTTGAATCACTGCACTAATATTTAGTTGCATAAACATTATTTCTGAGAATTGCTTCACGTCTGTGAACAGGTATTCCAGCCCAGGACGATTGAATTAAATCCCACAACTTCTCTGCATTACTGGGTTTGGCCTCAGAAACAGCATTTTTGATGTCACCCTACAAGTGTTCTATGGGATTGAAGTCCGAGGATTGGGCTGGCCAATCCATAACATCAATCTGGGTCATCTGGAACCAAGACTTTGCTCGCTTAATGTGTGTTTTGGTTCACTGTCTTGCTAAAAGACCAATTTCAAAGGCTTTTCCTTTTCAGCATAAGGCAACATGACCTCTTCAAGTATTTTGATCCCTGGTATGACATAAATAGGCTCAACACCACAGTATGACAAACATCCCCATAACATGATTTTTGCACCACAATGCTCTACTGTATTTTTACAGTGTGCTGTGACTTGAATTCAGTGCATGGACCTTAACCCCAAAATAATGTTTTTGCTCTCATCAGTCCACAGAATGTTGCGCCAGTCAATGTGTCCTTTGGCAAATTTCACGAAGTTGTACGAAGTACAAATACTTCGTTATTGTACTCAAGTAGATTTTTCAGAAATTTTTACTTTACTTTTTTATTTTTGTGGCGACTTTTTGCTTTTAGTCCTCAGAATTTTAACACGAATATGGTACTTTCTACTCCTTACATTTTACAAAATTGGCTCGTTACTTGAGTTTTGTACAAAAGCTTGATTGTGTGTGTCCTTTAGAACTTCCCAACTTTTCATAGTGCTTCAGCTGCTTTATCATGCATTATCAACTCATACTACCATTCTAACCTTATAATGTTCCACGTATTTCATACATTATATGTTTACAACTATCAAATCCCATTAACACTTAAAAAAATATTCAATAAAAGTAATTTAGATGTAGTAATTTGACCCACCCATTTCTAACTTTTCCAAAAATTCATACTAGTTCAGCTTCTTACACAGTCAAGCCAGCAATCCAGTGTAGCGCCTGCCTTTCAGCATCTGCCATTCACACTGCACTTTTGTCAGATGTAGCATTCTCTATAGTTTAAAAATATTTTCCTTCTTTAATGTGATGTAGCTTCTGATTCAGGAATGGCTCCATGTCTTGCTGTGAAACTTAATACATTTTAATACATCAATGTGTTATTGGGGAACAAACAGAATGAAAAGCATTAACTCCCATTTCAACCAGATTCCTTCAGCAATTTTAATGAAAATAAACTCTTTTGGTACATTAAAAAACAAATAAATATCCAGTTATAAAAGACCTCTGGGCCTGCACAGCATCATGCATGTTGTTGGAATTTACAGCAAAACCCAAGCATCTGATCAGGACTGATCAGGAGGATCAGGTGTTGTGTTCAGAAAAAGTGGGAACTGTGAGCTTTTCTGACTTTTGAATAGTCCAGTTAAACCCTGAGAGCCTGAATTGGGGGTTCCAATAGCAGAGTTATGTTTTACGATTCAAACTTCACATTTCCCCCTTGTCTTTTACATACATTGCATTGCTTATTCTGCACTGAAAGTTTAAGTAGAAAATAGGCCTGGTACAATTACTACACAATTGTCTAATTCTCAGTTATTTTTACATAATTGCGGTGTCTTTGTTTAACCATAATTAATTTCTAAAAATCGCTAATATATTATTAGCTATATAATGTAAGTCATATTAGTTTGACTACATGCTGTAAATATATATTTTATTTGAATTATTAAAGGAGTGGTTCAGAATTTGGGAAATAAGACCTTGCCAATGTTTCTGACTTTGAAGACGAAGACGAGGAATGGGTTATCCAACAAACCGTACCGGTATGAGCCGGAATACACAGACGAAGAACTAATAGAGATGGATGCTAAAAGGGCAGAAAGAGAGAGCGTCTATAGAGAAAGCACCCGCTGGAGATGCCGCTATCACCTGTTCATCAGAAGCAGTGGGTACATCTGGACACACAAATGGATGAAAAGCGTTAAACTGTCTCCACTGAAAAAAAACACACTGGCTAACTTGGAAATAAGGTCTTGTGTCCAACATTCTGAACCACCCCTTTAATTGGCACTTGACCCCATACAGGTTTATAGCAACAAAAACAACAAAGAAGGATACAGTTAGAAAAAAATGTTTATGATAATAAAGAGGTGTTGTTTACTACATAGGCTGTATTTGTGTTATTAATCATACGGGTCTCACACACACACACACAGTATACATATACACTCACCGGCCACTTTATTAGGTACACCTGTCCAACTGCTCGTTAACACTTAATTTCTAAGCAGCC
>NC_048414.1:24770332-24771669 GCF_013103735.1 Etheostoma cragini
CTGGAGGCAAAAGGGGGTCCAACCCGTTACTAGCATGGGGTACCTAATAAAGTGGCCGGTGAGTGTATATACTGTATATGTGTATATATATATATAAATATATATATGTACACTGTATACTGTATACACAAACAATATAAACATACAGTATATCTACTGTATATAAAACCAAGAGATGTATCCTGGAATTTATTCCAAACTTTAATTTGTTTGAAAAAGTAATAATAAATTAAAAATTTTTGGAAGAGATAATTATAGAGTTAAATCGCAAATATTTCTGAGATAATAAATATCCACTCTTTTTTTCTTTTCAACTCTAAAATGTCAAAACGTTGAGGTTAAAAGAAAGTGGTGAGGGTGAAAAAGCCACACAAATTGCCATGTTCAATAACCTACTGAACAGCAAGGAAAATAATGCGTGGTTTCTCCAGAAATGTTTTTTTGTATTAATTACAAATACAATATTGTCTAGTGTCGATTTTCTGCTGTAATATGTGTTTGCTAATATGAGAACAACATTTAAATTAAAATATTTAGTGTTATTAAGAGTAAATCTGTAAAACCTTTGAAAATACTTTTTGGTATCCAGAAGTGTTAAACTGTAGACTACATGTTATTGTTGAAACGATTTGTCAATAATTCCATTTGTTAATTGACGAAAGAAAGTAATCTAATTTTTTTTCGATCATTTCATTGTTTTATTTTATTTAACAAAATCACCAAGAAAGTGGTATTTGTAAAAACATAAGCTCTTTTTTTTTACTGTTTGCTCAACAAAACTTGTAATTTAAAGACATAGTGCGTAGTCACTGTTGCCCACATGGGGAATTCTAATGACAACATCACTGTTGTTGCATCCCTAGGATACAAGCCTTCAGTAATCTGCACTCGCCCCCACTCCTTCCCCACGCAGTTGCTAGTAGCCAAGGAGGACAAAGAAGATAAAAATAACATGGACTCTTCAGAAGGGGAGTGCGGGAAAATCACCAGATGCCACAATCTTCAGAGCGTAGACATACTGATCTTACTTAGCTTTGTAGCAATTCATTTGGCAATGGCTTGAATGTAACGGATGTTCATTATTATCAAAAAGTTACACACTAAAGCTTTATTTGTGGTCATAGTAAACGTTTATGTCAACAGTTCAGTGACCATGTGCAGAAATGGCTCCATCTGCTAGCCTCTATTGGATGCTTTGGGTAAGAAACTTCCAGTCAGGAACAATGTACAAGCCTTTTGTGAAAGCCTCTTAATCAGACATACAGTGGGTACGGAAAGTATTCAGACCCCTTTAAATTTTTCACTCTTTGTTTCAGTGCAGCCTTTTTCCAAAAATC
>NC_048414.1:24771769-24794260 GCF_013103735.1 Etheostoma cragini
TTTTGGAAAATGGCTGCAATGAAACAAAGAGTGAAAAATTTAAAGGGGTCTGAATACTTTCCGTACCCACTGTACGTCAAGCAGACAGGTTATGGTTTTACATATTTTATATACAAACTGATAAATATGCGAGAACAACATGCCAGTTATTTCTCTACTTTCAGTCTACACAAGCGGCATTTTCAATAGCCAGATAGATAAAATCTATTCACACAGAAGGTCTTGACTGGTTAATTTACATCATTTCAATTAGCAATTTGCTATACTTTCACAGATGTGTGAACTTCCAAAACATACAGGGAATTTATGATTTAGGAAGGTGAATATAAAAATGCCGCTTGCAAAAAAAAAAATCGTTTTCAAAACATCCACATTGGGCATTTAAATTTAATATTAACACATAGAGTTTAATCATTTTTTTTTTTTTTTTTTTTTTTTTTTTTATAAACGTAAAACCAGGAGAACATCCTGAACAAATTTCCCAGAAAAACAAAGAAAACCTTCCATTTCCCAAGTGGAGTTTTCCCAACTGAATATAAATCAGTGACTCCTAAAGCAGGCCCAAAATGTCCACAACTAAACACTGAGAAAGGATACAATATAAAGCGAAGTTTAATACATTTTACTGAAGGTTAGTATATCTGAAGGACAATAGTAGGTTTTTGGTATGGACCCAGAATTAACTGGTTTAGACCCATCTTAATGGACTGTATTTTTATAGGGTTTATTTAGTCTTAATGACTACTCAAAGCGCTTTTACATAGTACAGGAACCTCGTACAAGGTGCCACCTGCTCATCAGATAAACACTCACACACATTTACACTCCGATAGCACAGCATCGGGGAAATTCGGGGTTCAGTGTCTTGCCCAAGGACACTTTGACATAGGACACCAGGTCCAGGGACCACTATTACCACCTGAGCCACAGCATAACTCTGGGACTTTATTTGTTTTAAAGCCTCCAAACAACCGCACAGGTGATTTCTGTTGTTATGGCTGATTGGACCTATGCTAAGGTTGAAGATGGGCTGGAGCTTCAATGAGAATTTAATATGTCACAAATTTTATCTACCAATAAGATTGATAAACTTGTCCTGCCCTCACAGGTGCAAAAAAAGCTAACAGGAGGCTCAGGAAGATGTCAATAAATAAGTCTGTGTACACCCACACAATCCTGGGATGAGATCCAATCCGCCAGATTAACCAAAAACCCCTGTGTGGGTGTCAGGGCCTTTAAGTATCGCGGGTCAGATTCCAACCCAGGCCCGGGATTCGCCTAAATGGGGCGCACACTCTACCGGGTGAGCTAGAGGCCTCCCTAATTCTTGGACTTAGTGGTCATTAACTTGCTCAATCCCATAACTCTCATCACGGTTATGCAAATTCTTTATTGCAAAATGTCAAAATGCATGGCTTCCTTTAATGACTTTGGGCTCTTTTGTTCTGGGAATGAAAAGGAACTCATAGAGAGTCTGGTGTAGAGAGAGGACACTGTGTTTAGACAGGTGACATTCATTGAAGCAAAAGGACAAGCAGAGGGGTGTCGTGCGGACCGCCATACTATGTTGTATGGGTTCAATGTGAATATGTTCTAAAAGTGCATTATGTTGCCCATTATTAGCTATATGTTTCTCAAAGATGGAAATGTACCAGAGAAGATTACTCTTCACTCATCAAAAAAATGCTCCATGATCTCCATTTTTTTCTAAAATAGAAATGATATTTGAGTAATTTACTGTCGTTCTAGAGTGGTTTAGTTATAAAATCGGTTATTTATTTTCTTTAAGCTAGGCTTACTTTTAATGCTTTTCTAGACAGTATTTTCATTTTTTTCTGGCTGCAGTCAATGTGAGTAATATGCATTTGTACCTCTGCCAACTGTGTTGCATACATGCTCATATATATTTATGTTGCGCACATATCCAGAACAGGTTTCCTTGTACGTCTTCATGAGTCCAGTTGTCTGCGGTGAATGTTTGGAGATGGCTCTTTTGATTTCCACCTGAAAGAGAAACCAGAAAGAAATACTGTAACTCTGATGAACCAACATTGCATGTAATGTTGCAGACATTACACCAAAACTCATCTATCACACTGAGCTCAAAGAAGTCTGATACATTATGTGTTGGAAATTCTTTTATTAGGTGTGGTATAACCCCATGCCGGGTTGGCTCAGTTGGTAGAGCAGGCGCACATAAACTCAACATAAAAAAGAAATGCGTTTTTTTTAGGACACTATGTTTTAAAGATACTTTTGTAAAAATCAAATAAACTTTAGAGATCTTCATAAAGGGTTAAACAATGTTTTCCATGCTTGTTCAATGAACTGTGTTGAACGGTTGAAAAGATAATAACGGCTTGCAGGCGGTAGGCAATTAAGGTCACAGTTAGTCAGTCAGGTGCATGAGGAGAACTTAATGCAGCTGGTGGCCCCGCCAGATACTGAGGGTTACTTTTGATTTTGACCCCAGCCTTTGTTTTATTCCATTTCTGTCACATGTCTGTGAAAATTGTTCAGTTTATGTTAGCTTAATTGTAAAATGTTTTAATGGTAACACAAATAGTTGCATATGTTAAGTTTGCCTAATTTATAAAAACAGTTGAAAGTGACAGGACGTTTCTTTTTTTGCTGAGGTTATTCCTTGACGCAGAAGGTTCAAGGTTCGAGTCCGACCTTCTTTATTAAGATGCTTAGGAGATGAAGCCTTTTTATGAAGCCTTTTGTATTTGCTAGAAGAGTGATTAGTGACTTAGTTCCTGCCTGTCCCTCATCAGGTTAATTTTGTGCAGATTTGTCCGACTGAAAAATGTTTTAGTGTGAAATGTGGAACCAGCATTGTACTTCGGTGACAATGGGGTGAAAGAATCATTCCATGGCAAAACCCAAGTGGCAGATATAAGGAATGACTGAGTGGCCCCAACCCCCATCTTTATGCTAAACTAGGCTAACCATGGCCTGACTCCAGCATTGTACATAACACAGACATTAGTCCGAGTCTCAATCTGCTCATCTCACTTTTTAAAAGAGCTTATTTCCCAAAATGCGCTGCCTTTTGCTGACTGCTGAGGATATGCAAGAAAATTCCCACTTATATCTAAACATCAAGGAATTGTTGTGACATTATGGGGGGTATTTGAAATGAAACACAAGCACTGAGCTGCCCACAAGTTTGTGTTACAACTGAATGTTTGCTTTGTCACTTTGTCTCGTTTCTTTGTGAAATAAAGCTGCGTTCAAGTGCGGATAGTAACGACAGTTCAGTACTCCCCTTTCCATGGACGTTTAACCCTCCTGTTGTCTTTGGCTCAAACTTGACCCCTCTCCAAAAAGTTACTATATCAGAAAGTTGGGTTTCTTTCAAACAAATTACCCAAAAAAGTAATGTGGATGGTTCCCAACAATGCTCCTCACAAGTTAAATAAATAATCAGTTCACTATTTTGTCACTTTTATAGCATTTGGGGGAAAAACAATTGGTAAAGAACCTTTAAAAAAAAGAGAGAAGAAAGTGATTTAAGGTGTCTACCCCTCAATGTTCTGCCTGTGGCCCAAAAATTTCAGGGTTGGGGGGGCTACATTGCTCCGAGTAACAAAAGTTACCCTGGAGCTATGCTTTTTCCAAATGCTAATGTTTAATAAAGATAATGTATATTGTACCTTGTATCACTGCTGATGACCTGCTGTCTCTTCCTGCATTCTCTCCTCATCCTGCTCAACATCCTGCTCCATCCTTTCCTCCACTCTGGCTTCCTCTCTCTCCTCCTCGGCTGCTGGAGTGCAGCTTTGTCGCCCTTGCTGCCTCTGGACGCACCGCACCTTGCTGACAAGGCCTTTACTCATCTGCCCCAAAAAGGAGGGCTGAGTCATGGTCGTGGCTGGACTGGGGGATGGGGACATGGTGGGACATGAAGAAGAAGGGGAGGAGGTTCTCAACCTTGCCAGACTGCTCTGGGTTGGCGTTGAGGTTGGGGAGGGAGGAGCTGCTGCAGACAGAGCGTGGCTGGCAGATGTAGATGTTATGGATGCAGAGGGCTGTGTGTGTGAGACTGAGTACACGCAGGGTGTCTGGGAAGGGTGACTGTTTCCTGCCCCCTCCAGGTCTGGATATGGGGAACAGGTGGAGAATGCACAGACTGTGGATGAATCAGGAGCTGTAGAGCAGTCAGCTAATTCACTGTCAGCAGGACATTTGGGAGGGGAGTCTAGGAAAAGATGAGATAATAATAAAACACATGTTTTGTACTGTGTGCCTGTGACACATGTACCCGAGTAATATTCATGAGAACATCTTCTATATCTTCCATCTTGTTTTTGAGTTTAATCCTACCAGGGCCACTGCTGGTCCGGGACTCATCTGTCATTGGTGGCTCTGCCTCCTCTTGGATCGTTGGTACCGATGCTAGTAGACCTGGCACACACACACACACACACTAAAGTAATTCTCCCACCTGAAATAGCCTCAAAAGTAAAGCCAATGCAGAAGTGCCTTAAACATGCATTCTTTCCCAATTCCCAACAGGGGGCAACTCCACTGGCTCCAAAAAGAAGTTTCAATAGAAGTTTATGGGGAAATGACCCTCAGTAAACGGGTTTATGGTCTCAATCTTTAGTTTCAAGTCTCCAATACAGCATGATGTTATTTTTGTAAATGATGGTCCCACATTTTTTTTAACTGCCAATAAAACAAGGTATGCTTAAGGGGTGTGATTTTACGCCGACTTGTCAGTCATGTAAAGGCTTAGCAATGTGTATCCACAGCACTGTGGACATTAAAATAGCCGTGAACTTGTTTTTAGGAGCCGTGTGTTACTTTGTCTTGTACTACGACCCTTTTACTGTGTTTTTCACTTCATCAAAGTTAATTGGAACATTATGGTTGCTGAAAAATGTCTTGCCAACCTAGCTGGCGCTAGCGTTAGCTGGCCTCTTAAAAGAGCGTACAGCCGTCCATGTAAATGAACAGCACCAGTGCCCGGAGGTCAGCATTTACCTGCCGGCAAAACTCCGCTCCACTTGCAACTTTTCCCTCTTTAGCGTGTAGCTTAGCGCAGTACCATTGAAACCACATACACACAACAGTGGCTTAGCCACGTCATCCTGGCCACTCTCCATTAACAGGTGTTAACTTGAAGGTGGGTACTCTGTTAAAGTTTAAAACTACTGGATCTGCCCCAGTGGCAGTTCTACATGAAAGCCCCAGCGGCTGCTCGCTTCGGCCGGGCCAAAAACCGCTACTGATCATCCCAGAGCCACTCTGGAAATGCCATAACCAATCACTAACGTCTGGTCGTGACATCAGCTTAGCATCGCTAGCGTTAGCCTTAGTTAACTCCTTCGCTATTGACAGAGCGAGCTGGAAAATCAAACATTTCCCGAACTCGGGGTTTCGCGGGGAGGAGGGCCACCAACAAACTCAGCAAAGATTGTTCTTGTTTGGGCTTTAATTTCTGGATATTTAACAACGTTGCCATAATAGACCAAATGGTTTTGCTCCCATTTTTCTCCGCCACAATTAGTACAGAACTCACAGAACGTTACCAAAACTCAAAGTCATCGTTCTCAGACACTCCCTCTGTTCACTGATTGGACAGCCAAATATTTTGGCCGGAGAAAACCCAAGAATATATCGCAAACCCAGATGGAGTACTGAAGGAAAATGCAAATTGAGAGGTAGTACGTAGAAGTGCGGGGCCAGGCTAGTCACTTCTGGCTCCAAACAAGAACTCCTTCCTCAATTGCACTTGGTTAATTTTTGAGAAACTCAAATGTTTGTACCTTCTACCATCTCATGGCTCTGAAAATAATAATAATAAAATCAAAAATTAAATTAAATATTGTCCTAAAAACTGAAAGTAAAATCTCGTTGTGGATTTTGAAAATAGTGAGACCTCTAAAATACACACACAGACACACACGCAGTATGTTATAGGTAAGTCTTGTTAGTTGACTTACTGAGTCCTCTGTAATGGGAGAGTTGCTGGTAAACTTGTTTCATTCTCTCAATGTTGAGCCTGCTGCCCTCTGCGTGGTTGATCATAGGTTTGGGGTAATCCACTCCCACCACACATTTGGCTGCCTTCTGGACCGACTCAGGCGCGTTCCATGGCTCATAAATGTAGCGGTTTGGATAGTCCTTTAAGATGGGGATGTATCGCCTGCAGGAAATTTCATTCAAAAGAAACGTTCAATATCATTTGAACTAAAGTCCTTCCTGTTGCTGTCATTTAAAATGCATATTTAATGAGATCGCAGCTAACATTGAGGACCCATCCCAGAGTTTGCAGAAATATAACATGGATAATATTGTGCTATGGTAGGAGATAATGTATGACCACCAATGTTAAGTCTACCTGATGTAGTCTCCTGATGGGTCAGTTCTCCTCCCAAAGCCAACAGGACAGTAGCAGTGGAAGAACTGCTGGAAGAAGGCACTACAGGACAGCCACATCCAGCTTCCAGCATTTACACTCCAATCTGCATCCAGCAGCAGCTCCTCAAACACCTGGAGGAACACATAGATACAACATTTTATATTTACACTGTCAATGGGTTCTACAGTGAACATAGCCCAAAAAGACAATGATGCTGCCAAACTAGACAGGCCGTGCATTTACATGCAGTTTAAAATCCTGATTACATAGTTGCGTTCAGGCCCGGTTTCTTCTAAACCATGTAAACACCTTAATCTGGCTATAATTGGTTAACAGACCTAGACAACTCTTTTAGTAACCGAGGCATTCGTGCATGTACAGTATATACCTTAACCGGGTTAAGCTCGGGTTACACATCTGCACATTTTCCGTAGGTTATAACCCCAGTTATCACCCCACCCCACTCTGCTGCAGTGTTGTTGTTTTTTACAACAGGGCATGTAAAAAAGGGGTTGGAAGCATGGTCCCATGGCATGTTGCTCTTTGGATGCTTTTATATAGACCTTAGTGGTCCCCTTATACTGTATCTGAAGTCTCTTTCCCAAAATTCAGCCTTGGTGCAGAATTACAGCCACTAGAGCCAGTCCCACAATGAGCTTTTCTTAGTATGTGCCATTTCTGTGTCTGTAGCTATTTATGACCTCATAAAGGGCATGATTTCAGATCAGGCCATCTGAGCTTTCATTTTCTGAAAGGCAGAGCAGGATACCCAGGGCTCAGTTAACACCGATCGCCATTTCTAGCCACTGGGGGGCCAAAGGCAGGCTGGGGGAACGCATTTTAATGTTAAAAAACCTTAAAGTGAAATTTGCATGTCATGGGACCTTTAAACCATTAAACCTACTGAGGACTACTATCAAGAAGAGCCATTTCCAGGATTGCAAAGTCATCCATGTTTGCCCAGGTTCCAAGTTCCAGAAGAAAAAGCCTTTTTCCAACCATGGTTGTACATTGGCAGAGCGCCACCTACTGTATTCTTCCATGCACGTGTATGCGGAGAGAACTGGCCCAACCCTTTTACAGCTGGGAGTGCAAAAGCGAACTACGAAATTCTTCACCTCTCAGATACCAGGTTGGGGTTTGAAAACTAAATCACTCTTTGATTAAAACACTTTTCTGTCCTACCTTCATTCCACTCTCCCAGCTAATCCACAGGTCTCCCCTGGTGAGGAAACAGGCAACGGCATGCCGGGCCAGGTGATGGATCCAGCCCTCCTGTCTCAGCTGGGTCATGATGGCGTCAATCCAGGGAAAACCAGTCCGACCCTCAGCCCACTTGGCAAATGCCTCTGGGTTCTGGTCCCATGGGATCTGGAAACAAACATATGACACAGGAAAGGAATACTAGATATATACTTTTCATTCTATTTACAAGAGGAGACAAATCCTTTTCATCTCTGCTTTTTAAAATTGTATCCACATGTATATTCTTAGGGGGCTACAAACTAGCTGGTTGGTACATTACACTGGTACATGTTTAAGCTTTGCGTCAACCAATCAGAGGCTGTCTTCCTGACTATCTTCTTCTTCTTCTTCTTCTTTGGTGTTTGGCTTAATTTCCTGACTGTATTACTTTGCTGGTACTTACACTCAAAGTGGAATGAACAAGCCAAATAATTATATAACACCATAAATGTAGTGAATAATGTGTATTGTCATTTGCACATTTGGATAGTACTCACTCACTTTCCGTTTGAACTACTGCGATAGAGTCCTGTCTAGGGTCCCCAGCAAAACCCTAGACAGGCTCCAGTATGTCCAAAACTCTGCGGGCATGGTCCTTACCAACACCAAGACCTGGCAGCACATCTCCCCAACCCTCATCTATTTCACTGGCTCCCAATCAAATCCTGCATCAAATATAAAATCTTCCTTCTCACCTACATATCCCTCCATGCCCTGGCCCCACAGTTCCTCTCCCGACCTCCTCCATCCTTACACCCCACCCAAAACGCTCAGATGCTGGCCTGCTCTCCATTCCCCACACCAGACTCTGTACCTTTGGAGACATAGGCTTCTGGGTTGCAGCCCAATCCCTCTGGAACGCCCTCCCTGCCAATGTCTGAAATGCTACATCCCTGGACATGTTTAGAAAAACTACTCACAAGTCACCTGTTCAACCCAGCATACAACATCCCTTAGCTAAACTTAGTCACAGTAATTTCTGTAAAGTGTTCTTTGCTTTTATGAAAGGCGCTCTATAAATTAAAGCTATCAATATTTTTATTATTATTATTAGTAGTAGTAGTAGTAGTAGTAGTAGTAGTAGTAGTAGTAGTAGTAGTAGTAGTATATCCTTAAAGCTGTCTTGAAAACTATGATGTCCATAACTTCATTGTGAAATACAAGGTTGAGGTTCTAAAATGATTATTACACAAGGAAACCAGGCAACCCAAAGATTAGAACAAATGCCTTAGGCCCCAGAGAGATAAGGTTAAACCTCTTCTTTTGAGTTAAGTGGTGCAAAGACACACCTGAACACAGATGGGGTTGCCGTCCATGCGGTCAAAGTTTGGGTTGTTGGTGGCAGCTGTGTAAAAGAATTCCCTCCATAACAGCTGGCCGAACAGGGACAGAGGAGGACTGCAACGCTTACGGAGCTGACGGAGAGCACAAGAGGGACAGAGAGTTAGAACAGAGGAGACAGAAGACAACTGTGCTTAAAAAGTTGTGACTCCAAATTTGATGGAACATAAACTACCAAAATTAACAGAGAACAGAGCAAATAGGCACCAGTGTGTGTTTGTGAAGCCTACATGGATGTTTCTCTGGTGGAACTATCCACAATACCTTCATGTAGAGCTCTCTGAGGTTGTAGTACAAGACCCTACAGGACAGACAGCCAAAGCGCAGGTAGGGGCTGAGGCCAGTGGGACTGGCATACAGAGAGCACGTGTTGACACGAGGGTGCTCAAAGTTGGCTACCCACACCTATAAAGACAGACACAATCAATGCAAGTGATCACCTAAGAAATAGTCATCTAAAAAAAAAAATAATGTTAAAATGTTGCGGTCTCAGTGTTACTGCTGTGGAAATGTACATTATTCTTAATTTACCATAAATTCTACTTGGTGGCAGGTATTTCCAATGATTCATGTTTTTTTTTTTTTTTTTTGTTTCTCCTGTGTTTGACTGTTTTTTGAGTTCGTCATTATTTGAATACAGATTTTATCTAAAGATTTTAACGGGATGTCATCCCATCCCCGAACAGAAACAATGGTGCCAACAAACTCAACCAGAAACCAAACCAACAAATAGGGTCATAGGTGGCCTCACAACATTGCAAGTAAATAATAATAATAGTAAAAAAATATATTATAGTTTACCTTTTTGTCCAGATGTTTGTTGAGTCTGTCCAAGGCCTCTGTCTCTCCTCCGTGCCACACAGCTGGAGGCAAACCTTCTGTCCTGAAACCTGGACACATATTAACATGCAGACAGTGGTCGTCAATGTCTTTTAGGCCAGGGACCACTTTACTGAAAGAGAGACGCAGCAAGTACTCGGGCTGCACAATTATGAACAAAATAATAATCACGATCACGATTTATTATCACAATTATTTGTTGATTTTAACCAAGACAAATTGTATTGTCACATAGGCTATTTATAACTGCTTTCACATCCATATTGTGCTATATTCCTCTTATGTTAAAGTTGTATGTTGTATGCCGGGTATCTACCAGACAAAATATCAACGGGGATTTTGGTACCTCATTACGGTGCAACTTAAATGTCTGCGTTGCTCTCTGATGCTCCAAAAAAGCCGTTAGAGGCAACAGAAACATTGCTGCATGTCAAGCTAGTTAACACTTAAAACACGTTACACAGCAGGTAACGTCAGCTACAGTAGTAACTGGATTAACAAGGCTAAAATACAAAAAATAAAAATAACCGTTGTAGTGTGACTGTATTTCACTGTAGAAGATTCCAACAGTGGGATGTACAACAGTCTGCAGCTAAAGCGACAAGCCAGGGCTCTAGACTAACTTTGTGCCTCAGTTGCACTGGTGCGCCCAACTTTTTTTATTTTTTTATTTAAGAGCACCAGCACAAAATTTGGGTGCAACCAAATCTTTCCTTGCGTCGCCATTAACGCCACAATCTCACAGTCACCTTTTTTATCATGCTCCATGTACATTCGTATATATTACGTTAATGATTTTAAACAAGAATAAGGTGTAGGTCCAGCAGGCTGCATCTCACATGCTATTACTCAACAACCTGAAGTTAGTCGCATTAAATAACTTCTGTGTTTTTCACTGTGGCTGACACGAAAGCAGAGAGTTACCAGCGGAAACACTGGTACAAATACAGGTTTGCCTCTCATGCTTAATAATTATACAGCTGTGTTAATAACAACTAAAACTGTGGGAAATGTCGCCGCTGTGTCTCTCCATGTTGCTGGCAGCTGTGTGATCGTGAATGGGGGCGGGGCTGCGTGGAGAGTAAGAGGAGAGATCCAAACACAGGCATTGCTTTACAGACGAAATGGGTCAAAAAAAATAAAACCAAAGCATTCTATGAACGGAATGACGCATTTAGAATATAGCTCGTTCACGCAAACTTAATCTTGGGAAGCCAAAATTGTGATTGTGATTAAATTTGATTAATTGTGCAGCCCTAGCAGGGACCCCTACCGGTCATATTGTATACAATTGAGTTGCATATTAAACCGGTCCGATTGGATGAGGAGAAAATGATATTATTTATGCATCATGTTTTAATGTTAGTATAGAACCTTTTTCTGCCGTCAAACTAGCAAAAGTGGATTTGGACACACCCTACACACACGTGTGAAGCGCTTTACGCCATGCGCTTAGATCGTTAAAATAGGTAATACAATGGTAATACAAAATAAACAATAAATACAAAATAGCTGTTACGTTTCAGAAAAAAAAGTGGCTGAAGGGGTTGAGTGTTACAGCATGAAGGAAATATTACAATAAACCCCATTTAATTATGTGGTATTTAAATGTTACTATTTAATAGTAATTAATCAATCTCACATCACATCCTGTCTTCTATTTGTCCTCAGTATACAAAGAGAACAACAAAATGTAAAAGGTCCATGTTGTCCACATTAGCATTATGATTCCTACAGCTCATATCAAATTCTAGTCATGTAAAAAAAAATAATCCTAAATACCTAGTTCATCCAGTGAAGGTATACTGTAAAGCTGGTCATGGTTATCAGCTATTTTAGTGCGACACTTTTCCATCTGTTGCTGGGTGATGGGAGGCAGAGGTCTCCTGGGCAACTCCAGTCGGCCCACAATGGTCTGAAACCGCTTAAAGGTCAGAGGAGGACTGTTGTTGTTCGCCTCTATTATCCTGTGACGGATACAGAAAAGACAGTAAAAAATTCAGCAATTTCGGGCAGAATATCCAAACTATATATTTTACTGCAGTATATTAAAATGGTAAAAGCTGAGATACCCCTGAATATGACAGTTATGGTGCAGTTTTATTAAACACTGTACTTCATGTACCATTTAAACAATTATCATTAGCTTTAAGCCAACAAGACAATGTCAAAATGGCACCTTGAATCTAAAGTGCTCATTACACTGACTGCACATTACTCAAGTGATTGATGGACAAAACAACAAAGTGTGGTAAAGTCCTGAGCTTTGTGTGATGGTTAACTAAAATGAAAAAAGCCGTGTTTTTATCAACATGGAAGTGCTCAATAGTGGCCAAATTTCCATCTTATTGTCAAGCAAACTTTTAAAATGTCGCAGAAAAGAAAGGAAAATAAGAAAATGCGTATTAGAAGAGTTTCCATCAACTGGCTTAGAGAGAATAAACTACACTACGCAAAGCGTAGTTTAGGCACAAGTTGACGTTACACCTGGTTATAGATTGTAAACCAGCTTGCCATATCAAAGAGTTTAGAAGCTAAATTCTTTGGCTAAATGGAGAGAGGTAGAATGCACAAATTGGTCACCTTTTCGAATGTTGCCGTTTCCATCAACATTTTCTGATGCAACGTTTTAAAATGCGCACCGCTAAACAACTACTTTTGTCTTGTTATGTACTCTCATGCATTCAATTGTACTGTCTACTGTTACCAACTGTGTGATTGATATTTAATGTACATGTTCGTGCAGCTGTTGGCAGCACTTTTTGCCCAAGGAAATTTCCTTTGGGTCAATAAACGTATCTTATCTTCCTCCTTCTGCCACCTGGTCCCAGCACATGGACAGGGGCATGACATGCGGTAAGATGAGATGACCACTGGATGGCTCTCTAATGCATGTGATGCTTTCAGAAGGGATTAAGAAAGTTGAGATTTGGTTCAGCTTCTTGGATGTTAGGATTTTCTAAACACCTAAAAACTATAAAACAAACAGCTGACATTGTTCTCTGTGTACACAGAGTACTTCCAACTGTTGTACTGAAACATAACACTCCATCCTCTTGCTTATTGTTGCTCTTGCACAGAAGTGGACGGCTGATGTTTGGAAGGTTTTCTGTGCAACTGAAATAAACGGAACCTGGTGCACTTCATTAAACCCGTCATTTAGCATTTGTCTCTGTGTCAAGAATACCATCAGGGCTGGGTAATGAATTTAATACGTTTAAGTAAAGTAAGTAAGTAAGTAAAGTTTATTTATAAAGCGCTTTTCTCAGATAAAAATCACAAAGTGCTGTACAAAAGAGTAAGTAAAAAGAAAACAAGCAGTATAAAATGTATATAAATATATAAAATTAAAATGACACTAGCAAAAAAAACATCAACCAAAAGCCTTCTTAAACAGACATGTTTTCAGATCATTTTTAAAAGAGACAACATTGTCTGCAAGACGCAAGGAAAGGGGCAGGGCGTTCCACAGTCTGGAAGCAACAGACTGAAATGACATGTCCCCTCGGGTCTTATAACGGGTCTTAGGGACTGCAAGTAGGTTCTGGCCAGAAGACCGAAGAACGCGGTCAGGGGAATACGGCTTCAAAAGGTCCAGGATGTAATGTGGGGCCTGACCGTTTAAGGCTCTGAAAGTCAGCACTAAAATCTTAAAATCAAGCCTGAATTTTACAGGGAGCCATTGGAGGTCCAACAAGACAGGGGTAATATGGGAGAAGCACCTGTTAGAAGTCTGGCAGCAGAATTTTTAACAATTTGCAATTTGTTTAAAGCAGACTTATTCAAACAGGTAAAAACAGCGTTTCAGTAGTCGAGTCTTGTTGATATGAAAGCATGAATTATCATTTCCAGATCCTTCTTTGACAACATTTTGCGAATTTTAGAGATGTTCCTAAGGTGAAAAAAACAATTTTAAACAAGCTGTTTTGAGTGTGTCTCCAGGGACATGGCCTGGTCAAACACAACCACCAGGTTTCTGAGGCTGGATTTGACAGAAGGGCCCAGGGAGCCAAGCTGCTGTTTGATAAGCGGGATCTTATGGTTTGGGGCAAAAATCAGCGTTTCAGTCTTGTTTGAATTTATCTGTAAATAGTTTGTGGCTAGCCAGTCTTTAATGGAGGACACACACTCTAGAAACAGAGGCAAACGGTGAAATTTCATTACTATTTCATTTTAATTTAAGCATCATTAAAAGAACAATACAGCTGAACATCGTCAGCGTAGAAGCGGTATGATACATCTTTGAAACAGCGGATAATTTGACCAAGTGGAAAAATGTACAGTAAGAACAAAAATAGAGCCCAAAACTGAGCCCTGTGCCACTCCGCAATACAAATTTGTCACATCAGACTGAACATTATTTACAGCAAGATTGAAGGTTCTGTCACAAATATAGGATGAGAACCACTGAAGGACAGATCCTGATAGTCCCATCTCATTGTGAAGCCTATTGATCAATATACCGTGATCCACAGTGTCAAAAGCCGATGTCAAATCGATGTTAAGGCACCGACCGATTTGCCTCTAAAGTATGGAGTATTGAAAAATGCCTCGTTATTCAAAAACCAATCTCAATGCCTCAGGAGTTAATCTCATCAGAGTCAGTGAGCCAATCAGCATGCTTCTACCAAGATCTAGTGTCTGTGATTGGCTGTCTAATGTTACACATTGTATAGGAGCTGAAAAAAAAGAAAAGGTTTTGTGCCGTAACATGTACCGTTCAGAAAACGGCATCAAAGTCCCAGTACTGGTATCAAGTTTTTTTTAAAGATACCCAGTCCTAGATAAATGGATGTCAAATGCCAGGTAGAATACATGTTTGAAATATATACATAAGTAATGCATACATGGCTCTAATGTATAGTCTTTTCCACTTTAAAGTGGTAACAGCAGAAATGCAAACATACTAAAACTAAATATAACATAAATTAAACTGACAATGATGCAGGGATATGACAAAAAAAGGTTGAGCTGGGAATCACTTAGCAGCATTTAAGAAATTTACATTTCCATGCATCCATTGTTTCCATTAAATCTGTGTGGTGTGAACATTTATAAACACACTATTTCATTTTGCTGCATAAACCTTTAATCTCAAGGTTTTAAATTGGTAAATGTCCACCTAATTTTACAACTTTGTGTGTATTCACATGTGGTTGACACACTGAACACGTGAATAATGAGTGTGTGCTACGAACCTATCCAGGTTGTAGAGGGTGTGTGCGTTTCTGACAATGGTCTCCACTCCAAACTCTTGGGCCATCTTGATGATGGCCCCATCCCTCTCCTTCCCATAAGGCTCTGGGTCGTATTCAAATGTCAACCTGGTCACTTTCCATTCCTGCAGCAGGAGGAAAGAAAAACAGAAAAGGGACAAGCAAAAATAATTTATCAGCGTGTCTGTGGGAATCACCTGACCTCCTGATACAATATCATCAAGATACTTACGGCAAGATATTATTGCAGTTTTAAACATATCACATATTGCAATATTTTGCTATATATTGCATTTTATAACCTTTTTTCCAACATCAAATTTTTCCCATTTTCAAATGACGTCCCCAATTGAAAACGTTGTTTGTTTTATTTAAAAAGATACATTTATCTGTTTGTTCATATCAACTCAATTTTATTACTGCAAAATGGTATTGTCAAGCAGGCAAACTGACCAACACATACGGTATAATAAAAGATTGTTACTTGGCGCCTGTGTTTCGATACAGTATTGCCACCAAAAGTATTGTGATACTATACTAAGGGCGGCTAAAGGAAACACTGCAACGAGAGGGCTTTTAATTTGTTTACCATGGTACAGTTGTATAATTGTTTTTCAATAATATTCTTCAACGTGGTCACTCCACACACTTGCTGTGTAGTCTACAGTTGTGCTATACTGTAGTATAAGAGTTTGTAGTAGTTTGTCAATGACTGGAATGTTAGTCCTGTTAAGTAAAAAGTACTTTAAACAAACTTTTTTTCCTTGATGTAAACAAACTGGTGCATTATGAAAAAAAGTACTTGACGGTTGCTTCTTGCTTGTACATTTTCTGGCATAAGTTCTCGGAAAATCTCTTTTTTTTTTATATATCTTTTACATCAATGTGGGCATGAAAGCTTAATGTCAGCAATACAGTCACATTGCTACACAGCGCTGCGGAGGAGAGTCTGGCTAGTCCACACAGCATTCCAGGACGGGAGAAAAATGTGCTCTGGTTTATCTGCATTTCTTTAAAGCAATCACAGTAAGGAACTTGTTTTGGTGTACGTTCAAAGGTTGTTTTAGTGTTGCAACAGAAAACTCAGATAGGACAGATAGTCTAGCTAGCTGTCTGGATTTACCTTGCAGAGATCTGTGGAGCAGTTAGCCATAGTCCTCATAAATCCACTGGAGTTTAAAAGTACAACACAAAAAAAGCGGAAGATAATGGACATCGGGCCGGAATTTCCGGCAGCACCAAAACAATCGCAGAAGTTAATTTTTTTAGACTTAGACTACCAATGGATTTAGACTACCAATACAGTATCCGACCAAATGTAAATGATTGTCACATTCTACCTTTCTGTTGATGAGTTATGGCGTTGCATAATGGCCAGAAAAGTATTTTTGCAGAAAATTATGACATCACAGTGAAGTTAACCATTGGATATAAAATGTCATCCCTTGATCATTGTGTCCTATTTGAAATAATAGATAACAAATAATTAGAATAGGAATTGTCAAGTTACAGTCTGGAAAATAAGTATTCAAACACCCTGCTATTTTGCAAGTTCTCCCACTTAGAAATCATGGAGGGGTGAAATTGTCATCGTATGTGCATGTCCACTGTGAGAGACATTATCCCAACAAAAAAAATCCAGAAATCACAATGTATGATTTTTGTAACTATTTATTTGTATGATACAGCTGCAAATAAGTATTTGAACACCTGAGAAAATCCATGTTAACATTTGGTACAGTAGCCTTTGTTTGCAATTCCAGAGGTCAAACGTTTCCTGTAGTTTTTCAACAGGTTTGCACACACTGTAGAAGGGATTTTGGCCCACCCCTCCACACAGATCTTCCCCAGATCAGTCAGGTTGCTGAGAAACACAGAGTTTGAGCTCACTCCAAAGATTATCTATTGGGTTTAGGTCTGGAGACTGGCTAGGCCACGCCAGAACCTTAATATGCTTTTTACAGAGCCATTCCTTGGTTATCCTGGCTGTGTGCTTCGGGTCATTGTCATGTTGGAAGACCCAGCCTAGACCCATCTTCAATGCTCTAACTGAGGGAAGGAGGTTGTTCCCAAAAATCTTGCAATACATGGCCCCGGTCATCCTCTCCTTAATACAGTGCAGTCGCCCTGTCCCATGAGCAGAAAAACACCTCCAAAACATGATGCTACCACCCCCACGTTTCACATTAGGGATGGGGTTCTTGGGATGGTACTCATCGTTCTTCTTCTTCTGCAAAAATGGGTTTGTATGGTCACAGTGACTTTGACCGCCAAAATCTAATCTTCTGCTTCATGTAGTCAACTCAAACATAGGGTCAGTTTCAGCAAATATGACGGAAAGTTAGTTTTAAAAGTTTTACCCAAGCAGGTAAGCCTCTCCTCTCTAAGCGAAGCTCCCTATGGTGCCTATTTGATGTTAGTAAGCCATCAGCTGCCGTTAGCATTCCATTGACTGCCATTCATTTAGGCGCCAATTTGACAGTGAATAAGTTTACATTAGAAGTGTTTAAAAACTTGTCTGTCGTTTCTTTCTAAAGAAACACAACTATGTATAAAAGGCTCCATGACCTGTAGCTCATGTTATGGCTCCGTAGTAGACATTTTTTTTAGGCTAACGACTGTGTCATAGGCTAACGACTGTGTCATAACCACGCACTACCGAATAGTAGAGGGTAAGCTTGCAGACAATTTGGACTTCCATTAGCTGTTTAGGTTTAATTACTAATGTTAACTAGCATGTTAGTTAGCAGTAATTAGCCTGTGCCTGTGTTATCTCTCTAAACATATACACTGTACCTACGCTCCCCATCTTCGCAAGATTCAGAATGGTTGAGATTTCTCTTGGCACAGCTACCAGAAGACTTACAACTTTCAAACAGGTTGCTCCCGTCACATCTGCGTCGTCAAGCTCAGTTGGAGGCTGCGCGGTAACGCTAAGCTATCACCGTAAAAGTGCCTCTAATAGACTTCACTGGTCTACATACAGAGCAACGGGGTCTGTTGGTCCATGTCTTTAACTGTTTATTGTCTTATCTACTGCACCTTTTATTTTTTAGTAGATCTGTAACTGTCTCTCACAAAACATGCCACACAGGGAGAAGCCAGACCCACATACCACATTTTAACTGCCTAATAATTGTAGATCCCTGCATATCTTAAATATAAAAAAAAACATAGGCCTTCTCCTGTGGGAAAACTATTAGCAACGGTCAGGTCAGAGGACACAGCCTTTGACTATCTGTCATATCTAACACTTATCAGCTCTTTCTCAGTGAGGAGGCTGGGAAGTGATCCAGAGCTCAATGAAAAGCCTTTTCAGGGATCACACGAGCTGCGGTAATGGGTGTGTGAGAAGTAAAGGCAGAGATGAAAGTAAATTGGAATCACATTCAAGACACATTTACAGTGTGTTCACCAGAGAAGCTTCACCTAGCATATTGATTTTGTGAAATAATCCCTCCATTCAAAGTGTCGCTAAATGAAATAGCCGTTCAATCGTGACTTTATTGCTCTGGAACTATTGTGCAAGTCTCCAAAACGTCACCGCTTTCTCAGCTGGATTACTAAACTTCAGGGATGTCTATGAAGACACAGAACTCCTCTTGGAAAGGGCTAGCTGACAACTAACAAGCTATGGCTACGGCCAGGCGATGAGTCCAAAGGTGACAAAGAAACCTGAACATGAGCAAGTCAATTTTTTTGTAATTCCATGATGGATTAAAAAAACCTCTGGATGGCCTTGTTGAAGCGGCCTATTTCTCTGCTTTTTAACAAAAAAGTAAGTATCTACACCCTATTGATGGAGATATTAAATAAGACGCATAAAGTACGTATGCTTCTGTTGTATAAGACAGCGTCAACCTAATAGGGTTGATTGGATAACTTTTGTACCGAGGTCATCCAATCCATGTTAACTGTTTGCTAACAAGTTCACAATTCAATATAAAGATAATGATATGTAGTAGTTCACAACTTGCAACGCAACCTCCAAGTGACAAAAAAATATGTTACCGCAGGTTTGAAAAATCTGTCTATAGTACTCCAACCTTTGCTTAATTTTTCATATTTGGTAAGATCTTTCACATTTTTAATGTCACATACCATTTAATACCTGTTTGTGGTCATATCAGCCATAGCACAAAAGTTTATTGGAAAAGTATGAGCAAAAAAGAGGGGCACAAGTTTCATAAAAAATGTCACTATAATTTGTTCTATTTTCAGTCTTTAGTGTTGAGACATTTCTTCAGGTTCACATTGTTTAGAGGAGTTCTGTTCTCCAGTCTGTTTTAGCTTCTCTGCATTGGTTTCCTGTATAATCCAGAATTGAATTTGAAATCCTTCTTCTCACCTACAAAGCTCTTCATGGTAAGGCACCATCATATCTTAAAGAGCTCATAGTACCTTACAACCCTACAAGAGCACTACGCTTGCAGAATGCAGGGTTACTTGTTATTCCTAGAATCTCTAAAAGTAAAATGGTAGCCAGAGCGTTCAGCTATCAGGCTCCTCTCCTGTGGAACCAGGTTCGAGTTTGGGTTCAGGAGGCAGACACCGTCTCCACATTTAAGGAGGAGGCTTAAGACTTTCCTCTTTGATAAAGCTTATAGTTAGGGCAGGCTCAGGAGACTCCTGAACCATCCCTTAGTTATGCTACTATAGGCCTAAACTGCTGGGGGACTTCCCATGATGCACTGAGCACCTCTCTCTTCCTCACTCTCGTCCTCTGTATGCAACCTTATTCCATTGATACATGTTACTAACTCGACTTCTTCCCTTTCCCGGAGTCTTGTGCTCTCTCGCCCCCGTAGTTGTGTGCTCTCTCGCCCCTATCCTCCTATAGGTGTTTCTGGCTCTGGATCTGTGGTGGGAGTCACCTGCTGCCTCCATGTTCCTGCTCGACACCCTCTGCTCTGATTCTCCATGTCTCTCTCTGCCTGTCTGTCTGTCTGTCTGTCTCTCTCTGTCTCTTTCTCTCACCCCCAACCGGTTGAGGCAGATGGCAACCCGCTCTGAGCCATGGTTCTGCTCGAGGTTTCTGCCTCTTAAAAGGAAGTTTTTCCTTGCCTCTGTCTGTTGCTCTTGGTGGGAATTGTTGGGTTTCTGTTAATAACATCAGAGTCCGGTCTAGACCTGCTCTTTATGAAAAGAGCAATGAGATAACTATTGTTGTGATTTAGCTCTATATACTGTAAATAAAAATTAAATTGAAATTGAGTTGAATAATTTCCTCCATACTAACACAATAACAGAATGTATGTTTTTTGGCATAGGTTTCATACACCCGCTGTTGTAAAACTTCTAAAAGCAAAAATCTTTACCAACGGGACAAAATCTTATGAAATGGGGGCCCGTTGTCTAATTTGTGTCAGTAGAGAGGTCCCTCACGTGAGTACATTTTGGAACCACTGCATCAAAACATTAAAATGTTGGAGCCAGCAGGAGATGGCTGTGGCTCAAACCGCCTACTTGCACAGTTCAACACTTATTTTTAAGTATACTGTATAGTGTAGATAATACAGTAAGTCAGTGCACTGAAGGTACCAGGATGACTACCTAAAAACGGTCCAAAAAATCTGTGACTACAAAGCGGAAAGGGGTGGGACCAGGCATGGCGACCTGCAGCTGATTGGAAGAACGTGTCACGTGGGTCTAGCTTCTCCCGGATTCCACAACTGAGCTTAATGGCGTCCAGATGCCGGCTCGTTTGGAATACGATATTGAATTTTTGGCCATTTTAGGACTTTATTTGACAGGACAGGTGAAGATATGAAAAGGGAGAGAGAAGAGTGAATGAAATACAGCAAAGGGCCAAAGGTCAGAGTCAAGCCAAGACACGCTGGGTTGAGTGGTAAACCTCTATATATGGGCGCCCGCTCTACCAACTGAGCTATCTGAGCGCCCACAATCTTGAATTTTACTAAAATAGTTAACCGAAGCGTGTTTCTGAAAACATTTTTTTTAGAAACACGCACTACAGCAGTTAGTGGTCAGTGCACATTAGCAGTGTACTGACGGAAGAATGTGGAATGAGACAGCCTACTTCACACACAGCTTTTGCTCGGTCTGTAGTCAGCCGATACAGTTTGACAACAAATTATGGTTTTGTTTCAAAGAAACTGTCTGCATTGCGTGGTTATTATGACCCTTCAGTGTGGTATGGTGTAAGTTTTGGTCCCTGACCGACAGTGAACGGCCAGGTGGTGGGCAGGAATACAGACCTTAAAAAGCCTTGGTAAAACATCAGTAGGCTGCCCTCTGACTACGAACAATCTGGAACTGAGCTTCTTCAAACTGCTGTCCAGATCCTCCAGAGCCTCCAGCAGAAACCTGCACACAGACGCACATAATGGAAGTTAGTGAGAAATATTACCAAACTACAAGGCAGCAAGTTGTATGGCATGGTGATAAGATACACACCATTTCAGTCTTGTAATTCATTCAAACAACCACACAGAACAACAACAGGAAGTGAGGCCTTTTGCGGTCAAGCTCTGAGTTAATAGAACAGAATACCTTTTATTGTATCATTAAAACAAAATTTGGAGTGCTACTCATGTAAGGTGCCATTTCCAATAAATCCAGATATCTGTGTGTGTGTGGCTTTGATCGATTGCCGAACAATGAAAATGTTGAAATTTCCCGCAGCTTTTTCACCCGAGTTTTCCCTGGCATAAGGTTTTTGGTTTTGTTGTTGAAAAGTCCGTCACTACCACAGGGCCCGTCATTCTCTGCGATCACTAAACGAGACCCGTGTTACATCCAATGTAGCTGCTGCCATCTGCTGGCCCACTCGGCTGAGTAAAACGTACAGCCGCACTGACTAAAATACCGGTAGGAAAATAATACTCTACATGAGTACCATAACCCAGAAAAAAGCATGAATATATATTGTTTAATCTGTTAAATGAAATTGATAGAAATGTACATTACGCTAAATTTAAATGCACATTATGTTAAAAGGCATTTATGAAGTTATATGCTTTTATGCAGTCATTGCCGAAGTGTCCTTGGGCAAGCCACTGAACCCCGAGTTGCCCCCGGTGCTGCGCATCGGAGTGTGAATGTGTGTGAATGTTTATCTAATGAGCAGGTGGCACCTTGTACGGCAGCCCCGGCCACAGTGTATAAATGTGTGTGAATGGTGAATGTTTCCTGTATGATGTAAAAGCGCTTTGAGCAGTTGTTAAGACTGGAAAGGCGCTATATAAATACAGCACATTTACATTTACATTTACATTTATACATGTTGACCACGCCCCCAGCCGATATCAAAGACTCGGTTAAAGATACGAGTGAATCACGACTGAAACCATTATATTTGACTGCGGTCAAGCCAGCCGACACTCGGATCGCCGTGGTCAAATCAGCCGACACTCAATTTGTAGTACGCGATTTTAGTGGCAAATATGGTAAAAGCATTCTAACAGCCCAGCTCGACTAGCGAACAATACACATTTGACTACTTCCGGTTTTCAA
>NC_048414.1:24794360-24798972 GCF_013103735.1 Etheostoma cragini
GTAAAAGAGCGCACAACAAATTAAGTGTCGGCTGATTTGACCACGGAGATCCGAGTGTCGGCTGGCTTGACCGCAGTTATATTTGTGTCGTATTGTTTGGATTGAGTGAAAGCACAGCAGAAACTGCTGCTAACCTGAAATGAATATCTGTATAATATCCAGCATCATATTAACTTCACCACGGTCTTGACTTGAGGGAAAACCACGACCTTTCTCAGTTTCTTCCAAACTTCGGTGGGATCAGTTGGGCGATAATCAAAATAGTGGTCCTGTTTTTTTGTTCAGATTTGTATTTTTTGGAAACTTTTAACCGTTTTATGGCAGTTCTCGTTTACACCAAACATACCAGCGGACAGTACCGATTCGATAAAGAAGTGGTCTTCTTCTATGTGGGAAATACTGGGCAAGGCTAACATTTTAAGATAGCGTAAACATTAGCTAACTGAAATGTAGTGGAGGCCAGAGCCGTTCCACGTTGCACATGTAGGCAATGAATCACACAAATGGCGACCTGATATATTGTGTTCACGTAAACATGTCACAGATAAAGTTAAATGGCAAACCTCCATCGGTTGATTCCCACGTTGGCTGCGCCAGCGAACCACGGGTCTAGGATATAAACACAGCGTACGGTGTTCGCTCCATTGAGGGCCTCCTGCAACACCGGATTATCGTGCAACCGCAGACCTTTGCGAAACCAGTGCACTGAATTTACCACCATGATGACTTCTTATTCCATTTTTAAAGAATAATCCCGATGGATCGGTCGAAACGAAGCCAAAATCTAAAAAGGCTAAAACAGTGACCGTTTAGTAGACTCCCAGTAAACTTCACTTGCTGTCAATCGGAAATCAACACTAGGGAGGTGGGCGTGACGTGACGATACAGCAAACTGTGTTGTTGTTATCACCCGTATCTGCTCGCTGATTGGGCGCATGGTAAAACGTCAGCATGAATGACAAACTGGAGGACTTTGATTGGTTGTTTGGCAAATGGCAGCGCGGTCTGAGGAGCTGTGTCACGTTTAGAGCAGTGTCATGCCCTCATGCCCATTGACTGCAAATATCAAAGACGCATCTGTCAAGCTAGAAAGTGATCATTTTAGTTTTTACATGGTCCATATGTTAAACATATCAGATTTAGATGCTTTACAAGTGAATGTGTTACAGATAATGCTATATTGGTTGTGGACTAGACCTCTATGGATTTTTTTTATATATAATTCAGTTCAGTCTCTTATAGTTGGATACCTTGTCTCTATTTGGCAATCCATGTATTAATCTTTAAATTAAGTTGTAATGTCTGGAATTTGCTAAATAAAGGTTGGATTGAAAAACAAAATACATCGGGGGCAGACACCATAGACAGTTAAAGAAATGGACCAACAGATCCAGTTGTTCTGGACATGAACATATAAATATATATATATTGTTAAAGTTAAAGTTTTTTATGACTTGTAGGTATTGTGGTCACTAAAGCCATCCACAGATACGGTTCATCCTAAGGATTCACTGTGCCACATGTATGTAACATTAAAACATGATTTATAAAATCATACCAACAATTAGTTTATTTTAATAGCTGACATCACTTAACTGTAAGGCAGCCTTTAAAACCAGGAAAAGACAACACTTATGCCATTTTACGATATCCAAAATCTAAGACAATATCTAGTCTCACATCACGATATAATATCGATATGTTGCCCGGCTGTAATCTGATGTATGCATTATCAAAATTGTAGCTATAGCGATTCAAAATGAAAAATAAAAATTACGGATAACATTATTAAAAATAACATAGAGATGAAATAAAATGGAGTGAAATGAAAAAGGGAAAAAAAAAGTATACGGAAAGTACACAGTGTAAAAACTAAATATAAGAGCAATAAAGTACTTTAGCCACAATTAAAATGGCTCCATATGGCAGCTACGCTTAGAGAGGAGAGGCTTACCATAGACCGTATATTAACGGTCTATGAGGCTTACCCACTTCTTTAACTGTCTATGCTCAACCCATGGACAGTAAAAAAGCTGACAACCCCCTTGGTTTCATATACGGTCTATGGTTTCATACAGTCTACGCATGTGTCTACGTGACAAGACGTGTTGACGTACAATTTCAGCGCCATTTTGAGATGTTTTTAGCATTAACCCGGCGTAGCGTTAGCACAGCCACAGCATTACCAGCATGACCAGAAACAAGTGCTGAAAACGTAACAAGATTTTTACATGACTGTGAAGTTAGTTGTCTTTGTGATGGCGAGATGACTCTAGCTATCATCTCAGCGATAAATATCCTTACAAAACCTCTTGGTGGTAAGTAGCTAGATAACCTTTTGACAGCCCGAGGATATCGAAGGTAGCTAACTTAACGGGTTATAACCGTATCGTTACATTTAACGTTCCTGACGTTGGTTAGCATAATTTGGTATGGATAGCTTTTCTGTTCCCTATGGACAGTCATTTGACAAATGACAAGGAGCGTGAGCAGTTTAACGTTATTTAAAATAACTTAGCTAAGTGCTTCTTAGTCATTTTGCCAGTTTTAAGTTGTAATGTCAGTAGCATACGTGCATTTAATACAAGTCAACGAAACTTTATTGGCCACTATGTTCAGATAGCGGTGCCAAGTCGCCAAGTTATGGAATTTCAGCACTTCAACACATTCATGTTATTTCTTTATTTTCTTTATACTACCATTTGTCTGTATCCCTGCTAGTGCGTGTTGCTAGTGGATAGTTTTACTTTACAACCAAGGTGATACAACTTGTCAGTAGTACTGGAAAACAGGCGACATACATCAATCTCAGGGTTTTCCCTGCCATTATAAGGTTTAAGGGAAATCAACCTAAACCGAATGAATAGAATGGAACTAAAAGACTTCTCAGATCCAACGATTATTGTTGGACTTCTTTAGCTTTTAAGTTTTGTCTCGTGACTTTATTTATTTTTCACCTGCTCTAGCTTTTCCAACGTTGTAGACACAGAAAAGGAAATATTAACGGTCCAAAATGATGTGAAAAAGAGACACAAAGAGACACAAACTGACTACTAAGAGATGCCAAATGACCACAGAGACCAAAAACAACCTCAAAGAAAGAAGAATGACCAAAAAAGAAACACAACACGATTACAAAGAGACACAAAAACCCACAAAGAGACAAAATCCTACTTATACACACTAAATATATGGGGAAATTGTTTAATTTTTTAAAAACATTTATCGTAAAATGTAACATTTTAAATAAACGCACACGCCTTAGTCTTCTACAAATCGAGGGAAAACACTGCATAATCCTGTACAGAATTTGTCTGAAAAACCCACAATGCAATGTTCTGTGTTTTATTGTCCGTAGAGGCCTCTGTGCAAGATGCTCAGTCCTCACCTCAAGAAGCTCTCCTGGCAGTGCTTCGGGCCAACACAGCCATACTCCAGGAGCAGCTTCAGAAAGAGAGCAGCTTCCAGGAGGTAAGGAGACTGAGGGAAGAAGAGGTGGCAGCGGCAGACTGGTTCTCTAGCAATACAGAAGACGCCACATGGCAGTTTGTCCAGGAGTGTCTCCTACTGCTCCTCACCTTGGCACGACACCTGTCCGTTGAACTTGAACGTTTCAGGCAGACCCCTGCTCCATCTGCAGCTAAACAACGCACCCCTGAGATGGCTCCACCTTTGCCTCCTGATGTCCTCAGTGTCAACCAGCAGAAGACGCTTGGAGCAGCTCTTCAGTTTGTGGTTTCTCTGGGGCTCTGCCCATACTTGGCCCCTGGAGTGGGTGTGTCGCTGGGTCGCAGGTCAGCGTTTGGATCCATCGTGGAAAAACTTGTCCGCAGTGGGACGGTGCCAGCAGTGGGACGCCGCCTTCTTGCCACCACAAAAGTCCTATTACAGTTGGCGGAGCTGTCATCTCTCGCCACATTGGTTTACACACGGCATCTGGGGGATGTGATGGCAGCACTGTGCCAACTTGGCTACCAGCCAAACCAGGCGGAGAGAGGCGGCACAGAAGAGGAGAAGGTAATGCAATCTGGAAATGATTTGTTTTGATGAAAAGGCTTTTGATGGATGACATGTATTTTTTTCTTTCTTTTTGCAAACCTTTTAGATACAGGAACTCAGTGCTGAGGAACGTCAAACTTGCAAGGAGGCCCTCGGAGGCCTTTTGGGAAAAGTCTACCAGCCAATCGTTATCAAGGAGCTGCTGATCCTCCAAGGTGGACCCAAACAGGTGTGAATGTCTATGTTTGGTGTACGATTATGGTAGGGATGGGCGGGAATAATACAAATTATACCTTTTTATTTATAAAGTGCTATCAAAAAGAAATTACGTGTTTTACATTCATGTAAAAAACAAAATATAAAAGATAATAAACAAACTACAATAATATCAATAAAAAGCAAGTCTAAAGTAGTGAGTTTTAAAAAAGAGACTTAAAAAAAGACAACGTGTTGTCTTATCTGATCTCTTCTGGTAAATTATTCTACAACTGAGGGGCACGATTTGAAAAGGAAAGATAATCTTCAGTTTCAGGTTTAGATAGATAGATAGATATTTATTGATCCCAAAAAAATGGGAAATTACAGTGTTACAGCAGCACACAAAATATACATA
>NC_048414.1:24799072-24803756 GCF_013103735.1 Etheostoma cragini
ACAGAAACGTTCCTTCACATTCACATGTCCCGGGTTGCACCACTTCTCACTCACATACAGTGCAACCCCCCCTCCATTTTTCTTACCGCTTTCTGTAACGTTCCTGTCCGCCCGAACGGTCAAAAAGCCGGGTACCGCCACGCCATAGTCCGCTGCTAGTTCGTCCGTCTTATTTCCCAGAGACCGTACATTCCCCATAATGATCGCTGGCACGGCAGGCCTGTGCGTTCTTCTTCTCTCTTTACGTTTTATTCCTCCTCTGCAACCTCGGCGTCTCCTTCGTAGTTCCTTCGGGACTTCATGTTTGCCCCCCGGCAGCAGCACAGGTCCACACAGTGCTATCAGCTGATCGCGTGTGTAAACAATAGCCCCGCTGCCTTGAGCGTAACATGAAGTCACCAAACACGACCAAAGTAAGAATAAAACTAAAATAAAAGTTCCGAAATGTACAGGCCCCATCCTTTACACAGCTATACAACACTTAAAAACAAAAGAATAAATAAAATAAAGTGACTAAAAACACACAAAACACGAATGCAATCAGGAGCTGCTGCAACAGGCTGCCGCACGACACAGCGCCATCTTGCCATTAACGACCAGGGAGTGACCAAGAATGCTATCAGAGGATCTAAGGTTATGTTTAGGCTTGTATAGGGTAAAATATCCAGCTGTATATTTTTGAGCCATCTCTATCTGAGCCTTTAAAGTGATCATTACATTTTTAAAATCAACTCTGAAACGGACTGAGTGCCAATGAAGTGATTTTAAAATTATGAAAGATTTTGACCTTTTCTTTATTATTTTGGTTCATGGGCTTATTAGTCTGTCTGCAACATTTTGAATGAGCTTAAGTTTATAAGGAGTAAGAAATGACTTTGATGTGTGTTTCTTTAGTGGATAAATATTCCATATGACAATTTTGTGTTGTTGCTGCCCCTTGGTTAACAGTCTCCACACACTCAAAGGGTAACCACTGTTTTTAACCCTTTTTCAACCTGGACCATATTTTCCTATGTCTTTGTGTCTAAGTGACTTAATATAGTATTAAGCAAGATCACTGCATTCGTCGGCAGAGAAACCAGCTGCAATGCAAGTTAATTGGGTAATTGCCCAGCTCTTATTTACTTTCACAAAAGTGCTTGTATTGCCGCTGACGGGCTCAATTTAATATTCTCAGTGTTTGACAACATTATGGAAAGGATCCCTTTAGAGATAGACCTTTTAAAACCTTTTTGAGACCTTTCTGTTTAACCAGGAACAGCTCTGAAGTCGCTAGTGCTAAACCTACCAGACTCCATCATACACAGCAATGCTTTTAGCGTGTGTAGATTTCACATGTAAATCTGTAAACTACGTGTTTATTTCAACAAAAACTAGAGTTGTGACTGTTGGATAAGTGGAAAGACGACCCAAAAATGGCTTTTCATTGTTTTATTTTACATGTTTCTGTCGACTTTGATTGAATTGTATTGTAAGATGCTAAAATTACTGATTATTTGCATGGAGTCTGTTGGGTTTACCAAACACAATTTTGCAGATGTTTCAATGATGACACTTAACATATTACTCTGAGCCTGTCAGCGGGAAAACAAGCACTTTTGTGAAAGGAAATACAAGCTGGACAATGACCTATTATCTTAAATTGTAGCTTGTTTTGCTCATGTCCACTGGAGCGATCTCGCTTAATAATGGACCAATGCCAAGGATTGTTGTTCCCATCAGTTACTTGGACACAAAAACACAGGAAAAGGGTCCAGCTGGAAAAAATGGTAGTTACTCTTCAGAAGAATGGTCAGCAAAGACGTTTAAGGTGCAACATCTTTGAGTTTTGATTTTTTTCTCCATAGTGCTACTAGTCTCAGACTCAGGGCACCTTTTATTATTCAGCGGGCGTGCCCACATTACCCATACCGAGTTGCTCAAGTTTAGATTACTGAGAGGACCTCATTATTGTAAATGGAAGTGACAACAATTGTAACTTTACTGGAAAAGTGAGTGGGCAGCAATATTTGATCCAAGGCCAGTTTTTCTATGCTGTTGCACTGCCTTTTAAAATCTGGTAAGCCTACGTGTTTGTTTATCACATAACACTAAAGAGTTCCCCATTTTACATGAACAAAATAATAAATGAAATGTCAAGATTTTTCAGATCTCCCAATTTGGCTAAGCTTGCAGGTCTGTGAGCCCTTGTTTTATATGTGCTGTCCCTCCTTCCAGTCTGGTGCACGGGGAAGCTCCAACGGTTCCAGCAGCACGGCAGCTCTGGGATCAGCTCCCCCCTGGCTGAGGCGTCTGTGTGGTCAGCTGCTGTCTGAGCGACTGATGCAGCCTAACGGTGTCCAGGCTGTAGTCAGAGCCATCTTGGAGGGAGGAACAGGTGAGAACGAGGGGAGCCAGGTAATGAGGGAAGAAGGAAAAAGTAGTCAGGAGCACAGTCTGACTGAAACTCGTAGAGATGTTAATGTACACTCAAATGTACATCAGCAATTAAACCTAAACAGTGACCCCACTAAAGCAAAACGTCGGTGCTTAATTAGTTTCATTGATTAATCTGTCTCCATCACACTATTACTACATTTGCATACACATTAAGTTTTTTGCCCTTACACCGAAACAGACAATATTCCTACTAAGCTGTTTACATGGCTAATAAAAATGAATATTCACACTTGGCCCAGTTGCCATGAACCGTGCCAGAGCACAATTGTCCGCTCACCCCAGCTGGGCTGCACTCACACTGCGATAAAACATTCAGGTCCAGAGCACGCCTACCTCATAACATTGCAGGACTCGCCGACTACAATTCCCATTCAACTTCAACGTAAGAACCAGACCCGGGCTCGTTTAGTGATCACACTGACGTCTACAGGGCCCAAGTCCAACCGAACCGTGCTCTGGCAAATCTCTTTAGTTAGTTTCAATCACTTAGATATACATCACGTAAATGGTAAAACAAAGTGTCACCTTAATTCATATGGTGTCATCTTAACTCGTTTCTATTCAATACTGACCGAAAAGGTGTAGGTTGAAGCATTTTCTTATTAAACCTGTTTTGCCCTCAGAATTTAATTAGTCTTATTAAATGGATTCTTATACATTTATGTATGTTAAATTCATATTACATATTCGATGTATGGCTGCACAATTAATCGCAATTTTATCAAAATCGCAACGTGGAGTACTGCAATATCCAAAACGCATGGGGGGCACGATATCGCAGATGTCCCCATTTTTTGGTAAAGGCAAAATATGTGTCAAACCATTCTGAATGAAGTATTGTTGTGCTGCAGAGACGTCCCAGCCTACAAATTGTATCCTACAGACTAAAGAAAAAATCTTTGTTTTGTACAGAGCCTCGCAAAAATCACACAATATATAATTTTCACGTGTATATTTTAATATTTTTCAATGAAAATGATAATGATAGAAAATTGGTCATTCCCTCTAATATTGTGAATCATATCGCAATGTCAGTCAAAATAATCGCAATTGGATAATTTCCTCATATCGTGTAGCCCTAGTATTAGATTTTAAGCAGACAAGGGTACAGTTTAGCGAACCGGGCACGGCGCGAAGTGAACACAATAGTCAAACAAAATGCATTTTACCCTTTTTAAGTGGACAAAGTGTGAGTGCCCTGAGGACTTTTTCAAAGGTTTTCCAGCAGTGGCGGATTTGTTGGACCGTTCAAACACCTTCTTGAAAAGGTCAAGGTTGCAATGCTTGCCAATGTTGGCTTCTCTTATGGGCATCGTTGGCTAGTTGGTAAGTGTACAAACACAAAGAAACGCATAAAGCTTGATTGTAAACCGTAAACAAGGACTTATTTCACCAGTCAGTTGCTGTTAAACAACTAAAACAAGAACCACTAGTGAGTTAATTGAAAGCACCATTTAGTCCCGTCTGTGTTGTCTCCAACATCAAAAGCCAAAAGAATGCTTCCAAAAACTTTCTTCTAAAACAAAAAATAATATCAGCATATTGCATTGTCTTAATCGGAAAATGCTATATTCAGAAAACGGCCTTAATCTGAATATCCAAATGGAATATGCATATTCCATTTTGTCATGTAATGTACACGTATCAAATTCAGAATATTGTCAAATTCAGAATAATTGTGCATTTAAACATTCTCTGTGTTGTGATAAGTGGATGCCTTTGGTTGTCCTCACCTTGTATACATAATTCACATGTGCACCAGTGTTCAGCCCTGTTGGTTTCTGACATATCACCCATCTGCTGGTGATGACACCAGCAGATGGGTGATGACAGCTGGCAGGAAAAACAGGACAACTTCTGACTAAGAATATGCGTGGTTTACATGACCCATATAAAATATGGAAAATTGATATATTCAGAATATTAGTGTGCATTTACTCGTATTTAGTGCTTGCCTCAGTTATATAATTTGCGTAATATTTTGTATGTACGTGTTTTCATAGAGTGCTTTACAGTATCCAAAACCCAAAACTGAAACACTGATTTTGTCCTCCAGGGGGAGAATCAGACTGGAGGAAATGTGATGGTGTGGCTAGGATCCTGGTGACCTGCCCGCAACGGTCTGCTTCAGCAGACACCTACTACAGACAAGTCTGTCATCAGGTCAGCTCAACACACACACACACACACACACACACACACACACACACACACACACACACACACACACACACACACACACACA
>NC_048414.1:24803856-24820862 GCF_013103735.1 Etheostoma cragini
GTGGAGGCATGAACGCTGACCTTAACTGAGGCAAGTGAGGCCTGCAGTTTTTTGGACGTTGTTGTGGGGTCTTTTGTGACCTCTTAGATGGGTCGTCGCTGCGCTATTGGGGTAATTTTAGGCGGCCGGCCACTCCTGGGAAGGTTCACCACTGTTCCATGTCTTCGCCATTTGTGGATAATGTCTCTCACTGTGGTTTGCTGTATTCCCAAAGCTTTGGAAATGGCTTTATAACCCTTTCCAGACTGATAGATCTCAATTACTTTCTTTCTCAATTGTTCCTGAATGTCTTTGGGTCTCGGCATGATGTGTAGCTTTTAAGGATCTTCTGGTGGACCTTACTGTGTCAAGCAGCTCCTATTTAAGTGATGCCTTGATTGTGAACAGGTGTGGCAATAATAAGGCCTGGGTGTGGCTAGGGAAATTGAACTCAGGTGTGGACAACCCCAGTTATAATATGTTTTAACAAGGGGGGCAATCACTTTTTCACACAGGGCCATGATGGTTAGGAATCTTTTTCACTTTTAATAATAAACACCTTCATTTACAAATTGCATTTTGTGTTTACTTGTGTTGTCCTTGACTATTGTTTAAATTGGTTTGATGTTCCGAAACACTTAAGTGTGACAAACATGCAAAGGAACAGGAAATGAGGAAGGGGGCAAACACTTTTTCACACCACTGTATGAGCTGCCAAAAACAAGTGTGTTCTTTTTATAAGCAAGGACCATTGAACAGTCAGACAGAACAGGTATCACAAAAACTAAAGTTATAATAAAACCAACTTCCAATAAAACATATCAGTACTTTCCCGTGATCTCTGAGTTAATGACCCCTGAGATGGAAAACTCCGAGGCCCAATCCCAATCTCTACACTCCGTTTATTCATCAACATTTGCTTTTAATTAACATTAAGAACTTACATGTTATAAGCTACTGTTGCCTTAGTCTTCAATGTGAATTTGCATGAGTTGATATTGGATTTCATCACTAAAAAAAAAGAAGTCAGACGGGGTATATACTCAAGCAGTTAGGCGATCAAATTGTTTATAAAACAAAACTCAGATCCGCTAAACCCATTCGACAGTGTAAACAAAGCTAAGCATTACATTTTTCACCTAAACTTACCATTGTAGATATCCATCACAGTTTATTATTATTACCCTTATAATAATAATAATAATACTAATAATAATAATAATAATTATTTATAAAGGACACAATGGAAGGTCCATAGTACAGTAAAAAAATAGACAATATTTACAAAACTATAGCATAAATACTATTCATCTTAATGAATAAAAGGTCTGCAACCTATACCTGTAATCTAGAAACAGGAGCGCCGAGGTCTCCACACTGTAGATGTAAACCTGAATGAGCTAATATCAGTGTTTAGGCTAAGAAACGATCATCAGTAATGTGGATATCATGACGTGGGTAAAGGCAAATAATAGAACATTTACAACAGTCTGGTACGTTCAGGAAATGAAATCACTTTACCGTAATGCAGCCTTTACATCCAGCAAAAGACAATATATATTTCGAAAGTGATAAAGAAAGAGAAAAAAATACTATATTACTATATCCAAAAGATTACTATGTCCAAAATCTAAGACGATGCCTAGTCTCATATTATGATATTAATATAATATCAATATATTGCCTAGCTCTATCAGTATGTTTCTTTTTTCTGTAAGAACGCCACAAAAGCCAGAATTATAGTGGTGTACAGATTGATTTAAATAAAGCTACTTTCACATTCAAGCTATAGTGTGCATTTTCTGTGTCCCCCATGAGGAATTCTATGTAACAACAACAAAACTGTGTGCGCGTTCACATGATACAAGCATTCTGTGACAACCCCCCTCCCAAACGCAGTAGCTAGTAGCCAAGGATGACACAGAGGACTAAAAAAGCATGATGGCCTTTTCAGAAGAGTTCATTATCTTCACTTGAGTGTCTGCACGGGAAAGTCACCGCACGCCACAATCTTCTGAACATGGCACTAATGAGAAATACGGAGCGTTTTGTGGAGCTAATAGTCTTAATTAGCTTTGTAGCAACTCATTTAGCAATGGCTTGAATGTAACAGACAAATTAAATATTGACTTAATATCAAAAGGTTACGCATTAAAAGTTTAACAGAACCCATGCTAAATTTACGTGCAAGTTAAAATTTGTTCATTTGAAGTGTATTTGTTGATGTATTTGTTGTTGTCTAGATCGTTGACCTCCTGCACTTCAGGGACAAGCTGACAGCCCAGCAGTTTCAGCGTGTGGCCACCAGGGCGGTGCTCTTCATGGTGCAGGAGAAGCCCAGCTTTGCCCAGCAGTACTTGGTCACTCCTCTGCTCACACCTCTCCACCGCTGCACCACTGCTTCCAGTCAGTCACATGGCAATCCTATCCATACGTTTAAAATGTTCAACTCAAAGCATTTAGTACATTAGTACAAATAAAAGAGGAGTTCTTTGGTTCTAAAGACTAAAGTTGCACAACATTTTCCAGCTGTTTTAGTAAGATCTTTAATTTCTTAGAACATACGTTGGGAAAAGCTCCTTCTTTGTAGTAGTCCTGCGGACATTTTCCTTTTGTACTTTTACAGAATTGCTTTACAGAAACATGGTATATTGGCAATTATTTTGTTGTTATATATGAAATACGTTTTCAAGAGAAATGGAGTCTGTCTACAAAAAGGATATTACATATTTCTACATGCTATACAGTAGGGTTGAACGATTTTGAAAAAAAAAAATCTAATTGCGATTTTTCTGCCTGATATTGCAATTGTGATTCAAATTGCAATAAAAAAAAAAAAATTAAATCCTATGTTCAATATTCGCTGTGTAACAGATAAAACATGTCATGGAGCATTACAACATGAGACACCATGCTCTATATTCTTATATATGAGTTGCCATAAGCAACACTAAAATATCTTACTTTCCTTTAAACTGACATGTCTGAGATGCCCCAGTTTTATCCCTGCATTTGTAAGAAAAACAGTAAATATAATAAATAAGAGGAATAAAAAATGTTACACCGAACATTCAGCAGTATCTCACATTCTCCACAATTAGTTAATTGCATTCTTTCAAATGACAATTTGGATTTGAAAACGATTCATTGTTCAGCCCTACTTTTATAGGTCACGTATACTCAAGACACAAGATGTGCAAGTTGTGTTTATATGAATTTTCTACCAGGAGAATAGACCGTAGTTGTTGTCCTGCTAGCTAACATTACCTTGTCTCAAACACTGCAGATGGATGATGCGTTATATACCAACAGGGCTGAACACTGTGGGTGTGTGTGTTTTCCAGATGAGGGGCATTTCCAAGCTGCTGTGGAGGAGTGGGAGCTGACTCGTTGTGTGAATGATGTTTACAAGGTGAGGACACCCAAAGGCATCCACTAATCACTACACTGAGTATGTGTAAATGCAAGTGTACATGTACATGTTCTATACAGATATGACAATATTCTGTATTCGATACAGGTCATGTACCTGATTTTTGTTTGGATATTCCCAATAAGGCCTTTTTCCGGATATAGCATTTTTCACATTAATAGGAATACGCCACCGTTTGTTGAAATAGGGCTTATCACGGTCTCCCTAGTTGTAGAAAGGTGGACCTACGCATTTTTTGTCTCAGTGCATGCATTGTCTTAGTCTGGTGCAAAACCGGCAGCGCCGCCGCTAGCTTAGCTTAGCGTAGTGAATGGAATCCTATCTTGCCGGTTAGCATGTTGTGAGTAAAAGTGAGCCAAAAAAAACGTAATTACTTCTTGTGGCCTGCATATTCCCAACGAGTACAAATACCAATGCAGATAAAGACTAGACAATTTCCTAGGCTGATATTGATTTGGGACTATATTGCGTGGAAACATGTCTAAACTAAACTAGAAAAGATCATTCACGTTTTTATTTTGTGTAGGATAGACCACTGCAATGCACTTCTTAATGACGTTCCCCAGAAGTCCATTAAACAGTTGCAAGTCATTCAAAATGCTGAGGAGAGAGCAAAATACTCCAATTCTGAAATCCTTGCACTGGCTTCTGGTTGCATTTAGAATCAATTTCAAGGCCCTTGTAATTGCCTAGCGATTTGTGCGCATATCCAAAAACCTGTTTTGATTTTGAAATATTGTCATATTCTGAATAATAGTGGCATATTGGTGTGCATGTGAACATAGTCACTGATGTTCCCTGCTGTATTTTTCTTACTAATACTTTATGCCTCTCACAGTGTTTTTGATGTCATTTCCTTTGCTCTTGTGCCTCTTGTTGCTATCAGATCTGGGTGGTTGGAAACAGTCCATCACCTTGTCTTCTCAAAGCCCTACAACAAGTTCTTCCTGTTATCTTCACACTCTTCTGTTTCACCAAGCAGAATGTCTCTCATCTACGGTAAGGTTTTCTGGGTTATTAGCTGTACATTTTCATGTACAAGTATCTCAAAAATAACAAATAAAACATCCTTAACTTTACAATAAGTGTTGCAGCCATCCAAGAAGAACTGTACCATGTTTGAGCCCGTTAACTACAAAACATGTATTTTTTTAATCGTTTTTGGCACTTTCTAGATTGGTTTTCCAGTCATTAGTTTTTTTTTAATTTTATTTCATAGAATTTTTCAAAGGCATTTTACATACAAAAATGTTATAGAAGCAGACTTATTTTTAGTTCAGTGGACATAAACAGATAAATGGTATAAACATGTTACAGAAGTTTTATAGGTTTACAGGGTCCCACTGAAGAGAGAGAAATATATATATATATTTACACAGACATACACTTTAGTTAGACAGTCATTAGTGTTCATTTATTTCAGTACAGTGTGTCCTTACTGCACAGCGCTGTGGAGATAAGTCTGGCAATGCAAGACTAATTCAAACTCACACACTGCTCCCAATACTCAATAGAGCATCGAAATGGATTAATCTGGTGCTGGACACAACAAATTCACTATTGTCTCCTGTTTGAGTAGTATTTGGTTAAAACAGTGGCCAGCAATTAAAAAAAAATAAGATTTTGTCATCAGTAGAAACCTATTGTCTTGGGACTGAGTGCCACAGACAAGATGGAGAAGTCAAAGAATTGAGAGACGGACTGACAAAATGTTGTTGTTGTTGTTGTTTTTGTTGCCAATAACGTTTTTCCATTTTGGAGACATTTTGAAACAGTTCTCACTAAAAAAAGAGTGAAATATATGAATAAGCAAGAAAACCGACACTGTTTTTACCATGATGAATGACAGGGCCTCTAGCCAAAAGGCTATCTGGCAAGAAATGTAAAGTATACATGAATCCTAGTCAATCTGCTCTAAAGTAAGACTGAGCTGTTTGAATCTGCTCTGTGCTCAACAGCGCCCCCTGTCAGGAGATTTTGCTGTGGTACCTGAGCCACATTGAGACGCTTGCAGCCCTTTCAGCACTGAGGCAGCTTGCTGGTCTGCAGGGAGACAAGAACGAAGTGGCGGCAGACTTCCACTTCTCCCCGGGCAGTGATGGAGGAGCCAGACTCGGCTCCAAAGAGAGCTGCAGGTAACTGATACTCGAAATGCTTGTGACTTATCTGTTTCTATATATGTGTAATGGACATGCTCTGATCTTTGTGAAAGAGCACTGTCTTAACCGTATATTGTGTTGTTAAGAAAGGACACTTGGGTTAAAAACATGATGCACAATGCAGAATATGTCATCTCTTTTTTAACATGTCTTGGGCCAATCAGCAACAGTTAAAGAGCCACACTTTATTTATCTCATTCCACTGCGATGATGACTGTCAGTATAACTTACGTCTCTTCAGTCCTCCAGTGTCTTCCAACACTTCTCTCTTCTTGTCTCCCAGTGAAGAGGACGATGCTCTGTATGAGAAGCTGTCAGGAGAACAGTGGAGGCTGGAGTGTCTGATGCAGCTGCTGGCTGAACTCAAAGACTCTGACCTGCCCGGAGACTTCTTCCTGGACCTTCTGCAGGTAAGGTCTACACTAGTTTCCCATTGCCAGACCTATCTCCACAGCGCTGTGGAATAAGGCATGGCTACACCAAAGATACAATCCAGGATAAGAGAAAAAAAAAAACTCTGCGTTGTTTGCATTTCTTTAAACTACTCCCAGTTGTTTTTGACTGTTCACACAATACAGGAAAGTGAGCTTTTTAAAGTAGCTGGGTAGTTAAACATCATTTACTTATACTAGTGTATTAGCAGTCTATTTAGGGATGTAAAGGGATGAAAATTTATGTCTGACATTAAACCCAGGAAATTTTAATTACAACTCCAACATGAAGTTAACTATGAAGTATTTGACGTTACATGTAAAGTTGAATGTGGTTCTGAAATTTAAGCAAATAATAATAATGCACATTAATAAGCATCTGTTACACTGTACAGTGTAACACACCTTTAATAGCTAAACATGTGGTTCTACAGGCTAGTCTGTTTACTGGCGATTGCACGTTGCTAGCAAACACAACCTGAATATCAACACGTGGCTCACATTACTATTAAACAAGCTGCAGATCGATCAGCTGTGCAATAAGAACCACAGCAACAGCAATGTTATAATTGTGATAATATATCTCTCTCTCTCTCGCTCTCTCGCTCGGTCTTGTAACACGGGCTAAACTTCCACATCGTAGCAGAACACTAATTGAAGATAATGAGACAGTTAAAACCATGACAATTGAGCAAGTTAAAGAATAGTTTTAACTTATGTTCTGGTCTACCCACATCACTTCAACAAAACGGGAGAGAAAAAGAAAAAGGACAAAGAAAAAAGGTCTGCTGCTACAGTGTGTCTTTTTCTCCTGTCTAATCGGCGTGCGCCTGCGTGGCAACTTCAGGAGCCTTGGATGAAGCTGGGAACAAATAAACACACGCAATAACAATGATATTTTAAATGAAAACAGTAATTGTTACGGTCAACATTTCTACCAGGGTTTACCGTTACACTGGTAACTGTTACATCCCTAGTGTACTTCTTCCACAGCAATTCAGCTAATTGGCCCCAAAACATCCAAGTTAGAAAGTAAATGCTATAAACTTATTCTTTGCAAGTCTTTACAATCTTTCCCTAAAATAACCAAGAAAGCCTGCCTTGCTGCACTATCCCAACAGTTTTTTCAGAACTTGCCATTTTCAGCGTGTAGCTTGGTAGCTCAAAGTGATTTTTGTTTTTTTTCCGAAGCGAAGGGATTTTGAGATCGACAAAACACAGAGAGTGGAAGGTGAGGGACGCGTGGGTTAGCCATGCACCGGATGTCAGGCAATTATCCTGTAAAACATGATGCAATCTAGTGTAACAAAATACTCCCCATTGTGTTTATTTAGAACTTTGTGGATATTTTGAGGTTGTAGTGTGTGCAAATTATATTTTTATTGTACAGTGTTTCAGTGCTTTGTTGACAGTCCATCATTTACTTGCTTCTCTTGCAGGAGCTGGCCAGCTGGGCAGCTGCAGCAGACGAAGAAAAGAAAGATGAACAGGAGTTGGACGTCTCAGCCATGACACTCCTGGAGGTGGAGCAGCAGCTGCTGGGCCCAGCTGCGAGGCAAGGCCAGAGACTCGCTCTGCTTCAGGTGTTGGCTGTGATGGTCGAGTGTGTGCAGCATACTGTGCTGCTGAGGAAAACCTCACAGGTGAGTGGAGAGATATGCACCCAGCAGGAGGTGCAGCAATCCTAAATATGCACACACAAAATTGCCGTTATGTTATCTGTTTCTTGTTTTAATTTCCACTGCTAGTTAGAGTTTGGTTAAAATCACAAAATCATTTTGACAGCGTTTTGACGCAATGCAAAATATCCCAACTGAAGGTGCAGGAAGCTTTGTTCGTAATGGTCACACATGCGTACTTGATTGTAGTAAAAAGTAAGGCTGGAAGTAAACAGTTAAGAAAACCTAACAATATACTGTAGATGACTTGGCTTGTTTTTGTAGAACTGCACCATGTACAGTACATGCAGGGATCTGGCCTGGTTACAACAGCCTTTGTGCCCTAAATTCATGTCTTGTGGTGACATGAATTTAGGGCACAAAGGCTTTTTGTTAAAAGATTACATCATTTTATGACAGATGTTGCAGGGGATATTGCACTTTTATGTTGAAAATGGTCTTAGAGAATAATTTGTGTGTCACGTCCTACCCTCTGTTAGGTGTTAGTTCATGCTCCTGGGATTACATCTCTCCGTCTACCACATATTTCAAATTCAAATGGGTCTGTGTTCTTGTGGGACTGTTTGTAATGGAAGCAGGCCACATTGAGTCATGCTGCCACACAAAAATAGCCTAATTGCTTCATTTCTAGTAAGGGGGATGTTACTAGCGTTACAGGTGTTGGCTGTCTGTCTGGCTGCTATTTTAGGACCAACAAGCATTCCCTAGCCTAGATAAAGAAATGAGCTGATAAACTGGCCTCACGTCACTGGATGATGTCTTATTTTTAGATATCTTACCTTTAGAGGACTGAATGTTTTCTGGGAATTTTCAGAAAAGCTTTGAAAAGATGTCTTAGTACTTCCTGTTAAATTTAGCCCTAGTTTTAATTACTTATTTCATTTAATTTTAGATACATTTTAACCCCTGGATCTCTTACTGTTTATTATGTGTCTCCATGATTCTGTACTTTCTCCAGGTGGTGGGCTTCATGGTGTCCCTGCTTCAAAGGGCCTGTGTGGGTCTGGATCCGGCCAATGGTCAAAATCGTGGGAACCCAGTAGAAAGCCAGACACTGAGCATGGGGATGGGCATAGTGGCCACTATACTGTCTGGATCTCAGGTACTCACAACTGAAAACTCCACATATTAACGTGTTGCTTTTCTACCTTATGATGCATGTACTGTGTTTTCTATGCAATCGGAAACTGGGAACTTATAGCTGATGTTCACTTACATGTGTGTGTGTATATACTGTATATACAGTGTATATATGCATAACAATTACTAATTAAGACTTGATAACTACCATTTTTTTAGTTTTTTTAATTATAGGCTAGTGTTATCTTAGAGATTTGTAGGGCCGTGGCTTAATTTTAAATGATTTTGACAATGTGGATTAGGTCATTCTAATTCAATGTCCGCCCACTATGGGATGAGATTACAGTAAGTCAGTAGATAGCAGCAAGTTGAAGAGTACGATAAAGGTTGTTGGTGGGATCCAATGCAGATTACATCCACGACGTTCCACTTCGGGGATTTTTACAGGTGCCGCCGGAAATTCCACAGGATGTCTTTTTATTCTATTCTATTCTGTGTTCTATTGTTAACTGCTCCTCAGATCTCTGCAGGGTAAATCCAGACAGCTAGCTAGACTTTCTGTCGAATCTGAGTTGTCTGTTTCACGACTTAAACAACCTTTGAACATACACGTTCCATTCAAACAAGTTCTTTCCCAAGGCTGTTTTGTAGAGGCACTGTTGCTCCGTCCGGCGCATAGGACTTGTGGTGTGAACTTCTCAGACTCTCCTCTGCAGTAATGTGGAGGCGGTAAGCACACCCTGCTCTTTCCCATTTCAACCTCTCCTCTTTTAATATTACAGCTTAGTGCAGAGGACTACTCTTCAATGGCGAGACTGCTCCCACCACTGGAGATGCTGTCTCAGAAGCACCCCGAGGTGGTCATCCAAGAGTTGGCATCCAACCTCAGAGCTATCATTGCCACTCACGGTGCCTACTGGCCTGAAAGCCTGACCGATATTGCTCAGCCCTCCAGAAACCCAGAAACAACAGCAATGAACAACAGTGTGTCTTTTGGGAAAAAGCAAACTACGCAAACTGAAACAAGCGACTCACAGACTAGTCCGCATTCGTCTCCCCCAGACAGTAATTCACCTAGCAACACTCGCATCAGACACCCAGCCACCTCTGGAAGGTCTGCAGCAGCAGGCCCTCCTACTAAGCCCTTTTCTGATTGGCTGCTAGAAGCATGTGACCCGGACGTGCCGACCAGAGCGTTTGCCCTGAGGGTCCTGACCCAGATGATGCGAAAGGAAAACCCAGAGGCCGTCCAGGCACAGGAAAAGGTCCTCATGGTGGGTTGCTTAGTTATGTACTTCAACTTTTTTGTTTTGTTTTAGCATCTAGTCAGTTATGATGCTCTGTAAATATTTATAAACAAGAGAACTGAGAACTTACTTGATCAGACTTCATCTTTGGTCAACTCTCACTTTCAAATGTGCATGGTGACAGCTTGATCCCTCTGCGCAATATGTAGTTATTACCCACATGCTAACGGTGACGTCACGTCCTCTTTAATAGTTAAATTAGCTTGAAGGAAGGGGAATGTCAGCATAACTTATGACTGTGATTAGAGAGAAAATAGCAATATGTGCAATATACAAAAGAAAATTTAGCATCTTCATACTTTATATGTATTTCATTGAACCTATAGCGTTTGTAAAGGGTAACAATGCAGGGGACTGAAGATTTATTTTTATGGTCGTCTGGCAAAAAATTGTTAGACCTGGTTCACATTTTGCAGCAATATTGCAATGCAAAATTCGCTCTGATACTTTGAGAAACGGCTGTGCACGATTTTAGTGTCTGATGAGCCTTTGAACAAGCCTTCTACCTCCTGGATTGTAGTCAGTTATCTCAGGTTATCTGAAGAAACACAAATGCTATTCTTGGTCTAAACGTTTGACTTCGAAATTAAAGATTTTCTCATTTGCTTTAATAGCATTCTAAGCAATTATTCTAAGAACTGGGTCAAGATGCTTCCACATTGCCTTCAGCGTTTAGCCATGTTGGATGTTGCTTGGTTAAAACTGTCTCCATCTGTTGCCTTAGCCACCTATTAGACATTGTGCTATTGCTGCATGCACTGTAAGTGTGCACCAGTAGCGTGCAGGTAGCAGGATATCTGTGTCTCCTGGGACATTATGGGCAAACATCTATAATAAATGAGGCGGTTGAGCCTTTTTTTCCCAGAGGGAGCAAGAGGGGTGTGCTCTAGGGACTTGTTAAGGTGGTATGCGCAAGAAAGGAGTACAACTAATTTAGTATTCTCTCTAGTCACAACCCCCCGCCTGTGTGCACCATAGATAACCTTCAACCCCCTACTGTTACAGAAGAAACCCTTTTATTGATTTCCCCCCTTTTTTGTCTTGTGGTTGGGCTAAATTCTCCAATATTCTAGAGGCTAACTCTCATATGTTCTATGCTACCTCTATACTTTACCCGAAACTCCAACACATTCTATCCAGAATGTCTAAGAAATCCCTTGTTTTTCCAGTCCCTCATCTTCCCCTTACCCAATCAAACCTATATCTTCAAGGACCCCTTTAAGTACCTGGGGGTAACGTTTTCATTATTCTCTTTGATAGTGGGTCATATTGTTTTTAATGTATTCGGTGCCGTGCCAGTATTGATCCTCTTTCGTTCGTCTGTAAAATTCCATATTGCTGACATTTTTTATTTTTTTCACACACAAATGGTAGAATATTCCCAGAAAACAGGCTGTATTAACTATACACCAGTCTATGTGGTGATTAATCATGCTAATGGTGTGTCTTCTCCAGCTCTTCTTAGAAAACCTGGAGCATGAAGACTCATTCATCTACCTGTCAGCTATTCAAGGTAAAATAATGATGCACCTTGGCCCAATGTGATGTTATCATTGATTTTTATGATTATTGATCTACATGAACAGTCTGTTTAACACACCCATGCTATTATCTGCCTAGCTGAAGTGGTTGTCAGTAACTCTTGAAAACAAATGGACTGAGTATGACCTGTCTTTAGGGTTGTCTGCATTGGCTGATTCCCACCCAGAGAGGATTCTGGCTAGGCTCCTAAAAGACTTTCAACATGGTCCCTCGCTTCCTACATCCAACAAGGAGCACTCCCTGGAAACCCGCCTGAAAGTGGGAGAAGTCCTGATGAGGGCGAGCAGGGCTATGGGTGAGTATCATCAGTTGGCTGTTCACATTAATGCTTGTATGACTAGACCTGTTACGATATTCAGTTAACTTGATACCCATTTCCTGACCCCTAAAAAGACACCAATTCATGTGACATATACTGTATATTACGCTCCATGTATTCTCTCATTGCCTGACCTATCTCCACTGGGATGTGGAGTAAGGTCTGGCCACGCCACACATACATTCTAGGATAGGAGAAAAAAAACATTCTGGGTTGTTTGCATTTCTAAAACCAGTCACACTCACCAAGGGCGGTGCTAAGCTCCTGACAAAGGGACAGTGGCTCTGCAAAATAGTCTTGGGATGTACCCAAGATGCACCCCGCAAAAGAAAGCGCCACATGTAATATTTTAATTAAGTTTTCTGTACACAATACAGTAACATGAGCTATTTAAATGATTACATATAGCATATATTTTGCTCTTACCAGTGTACTTAGTCCACAGCAATCCTCTTCAATATATTCCACAACATCCCAATTAGAGAGTATGCCATAAACATATTCCTTGTAAATCTTTAAAATCATACCTCCGATAGAACCAAGCAGGCCTGCCTTGTTGCACTATCCAAATTTTCTTCAAAACCAGCCATTTTCCGCCTGTAGCTTGCTTGCTTGAAGTTTGTTGTCGTTTCCCGAAGTGAGTGGAGTTTGAGAATGGCTACACATGGTGAAAGGTGAGGGAAATCAATGTCAGGCAACTTTTCTGGAAATGTATCCAGACTAGTTATCACAAGGGATAGTTTAGCATTTTGGGAAATCCACTTATTTGCTCTCTTTTTAATAGTTAAGTTTAAAGATTGATGCCACTCTCATATCTGTGGAAGTGTGGATGTCCGTCCAACCATCCATCCATCCATCTGTTAGTCCATCCCCGGGGTCCATTTCCAGAGCCTCTCACTTGCTACGTTATCTTTTCGTGTTGGGTCTGTTTTTGCCCGATTAGCTTGCATCTTAAAAAGTCTAAAATTTCAAAATTGACGTATCTGAAGCCTACTGCTTTTTATGCAAGAAAGCAATTGAACTGGGAACGTTGGGCGGGAAGGCGCTTCAAGCAACGGCAATGAAAGGATACACTTCCTGTCGCCTAAATGGGCGTGGCATTGTTTGAAAGTGCATGATCGTTGTGTAGATGAATGAAAAGTTATATTAGTTTAATTTATTAAATTGCTTTGCTAACAGATTTACACAGCTAAAAGACATACTTGGTATAACAGAAATTAGTGTTGTTAGGGCGTTCACAAATGCTTGTAGTTTATCGCTGCTTATCTGTGTTGCCAGCTCAGCTTTGAGTATAGTAAGACCCACATTGCTAGAGTAATGTGTTAAGAGATTTTGTCGCTAAAGCTGAATGTTGTTTGCTTTTTAAAAGTCCTCAAATCACTTTTAACCCTCATGTTGTCAAATTTGACACGTTTTCAGTTTATCACAAAAATGCTTCTTCAAATAGTAGTAATAATAGTGTTGAAATAAACACAATTTTTATCACAATTACTACCATAAAGGTCTCTTCTTTACAGTGCTGTATTAACGAGTCATAGTTACCGGGAGGTCATATTGTTGCAGATGCATCGTTTCATTTCAAGTGTTGCGTTAACTTCGTCTCGCTCATGTTAACGCTATCACTAAACTGTCACAAGCCAAAGCATAACTAGTTTTGTGTAGCAACTAATGTAATAACTTCAATTCATATAGCGCATTTAATGAAACCCGAGGACGCTTTACACAACTACAGGGGCTCAAGAGAAAGGAAAAGAGTAAGCCAACACAACTAAAAGGAATAAAACATCTATGCTAAATGTAAGGGGGACATAATTTAATGTTGGCCACTGACTTACAACCCTATTGCACAATCTAAAGTTATTTGATAAAATAGACATATTACATACCCAAGGGCCAATTCAGGGACGGTTTTTAAATCATTTACAATCCTGTAATCGTCCCCATCTGTCGAAAGCTCGACCGAGCGTGACTTGGGTGGCGCCCATCGTCATTCCCTTTAGCTTTTAGTTGTTCTTCATTTATTTCCTTTTTTTCTGTCGGCAATAACTACAACAGATAACTTCTTAAAGCAACACTATGTAACTTTTCCCGCTTTGGTCCCCCTGCAGGTTGGAAGCGGAATTGTCCCATTATATCTCACTACGGATCCGCTACCCGATCTGGCAAACTTGCTCAGTGTGGTCATAGCTGGTAGAAAGCAGCAAATCAAATGCAGAAGTGCTGTTCACCCTGGTACGAGTTAATGAACCACTGAAACGTTTTTGGAAACTTTATTTTAAGGTACAAAAAGTTTAGCTAGTCTAGTTTTGCTTGGATTAAATTCAAAGACAATTAGGCCTATAAAGAAATTGCCTGCTACCTTTTACCTACATACTCACTTACACAGACTTTTCCACTGTTGCACCAAATTATATGTGACCTATCAGACTATGCCATCTACTTGCCGAAAATCCTTATCTCACTAAAAGAACATTGACATTTGGGCTTGTTTAATTATGTATACATATTTGTTTGCATAATTATTATTATTGAATTAATAATAATGTCTGTGGTGGACAGCTATTGGCATGGAACCACCAAACCACAAAAGCCACAGTGCAGGCCTGTTTTCCATGCAGATCTCTGTTCAGAAGGGACCCTGTGTATCAGAACCTTTCTCTGATTGAAAACCCTGTTTTGTTTTTTCTTAGCTCTGGTTTTATCTGCCAGATTGCCATCGTACCATTTCTCTGGAACAATCAGGGGGTTTATATCCTTGCTGAGAGATTGGATAGACCTTCAGTTTGCTGCACAGACATCCAGAGAGCCTCTGTGTTGTCCTGAACCCCCCGTGTGGCCAAGATTTGCCTTTTGCCAGGCTGTCATTTGTAAATAAGAAGTTGTTTTTAATTGACTCGCTTGGTAGAGTTGCAGAGAAGCACTTGAATAGTCCTGTGAGCTTCTATAGTGTGCAATGATGGGCAGAACATATACTAAAAGAGAAGAACTCTACACCAAATGATGTTCCCAATACATAAAGTTAATAACATATACAGTAAGGGTGTGTGTGTGTTGGGTTTGTGCGTGTGTGTGTGGTTTGAATAGTGGGATTCTAAGGAAGTGGTTGAAATTCTAAAAGTTTTCTAGGAGAAAATAAATAAATCACATGCACGTTTTGGATCAAGCATATATATATACCTAGCTCTAACACACACACACACACACACACACACGGGTCAAGCAGGTCTTACTAACACTAGCCAGTCAACTGGTTGTCTCCTCTCCATGGAGCTCCCTGGCTGTCCTCAATGCTGCTTGGCAGGGGCAGCTGTAGTCTGCAGTTGGCTCTGTTCTTTGTATGTTTGCCCATGTAACAGAGCTTGTTGAACTGAGTATGACTACACTCTGTAATTAACAATATCAGTCTTATATCAAGATGTGGATTTCAATGGCAGGATTGCATTTAAAGCTCCTTCTCTGGTATCCACGCTGCTCTCTGAAATCTCGTTCTCTTTCCAAAACTCAGACTGCTACACTACTCGCCTTCCTTCTACAGTAATCACCTTGTCTCTCTTCGTCTTTGCTTTGAGTTTTTTGGCATCTTTCCGAGATGTGATTTTTCCATTTGGATATGTACTGTAGCTTGAGGCTTATTTCTACAAATCAGGGTTGTAGTAAACTAAAACAAAAATAGGTGAAAAATGTTTTTAGTAAACTAAAACTGTATAAAAACTAAAACCTTCAATTACAGTGGTATCACACTTCTTAGCCTCCCTGGTAAGGTCTACTTCAAGGTGCTATAAAGGAGGGTTTGGCTGATAGTTGAACCTCTGGTGGAATAGGAACAATGCAGAGCAGCAAGTTTTACTTTCATTCACTCACTCCAAACTTTTTTTCCGCTGCTCGATTACCGTTTTTTGCTGCATGTTTGACTACCTGCAGTTTGTGATCTACAGAATAGGGTTTTCTTTTTGGGGGCATTTTGTTTGTGTTTAGTCTTTCTCACTTGTATTTAGGGGTATCATATAGTTGTCACAGACCTAGAGCGCCTTCTCGCAGCTGTGGACGGTAATGTTTTCAGAATGAATTAACATTTTTAAACATGGCAAATTATATATATTTTGATATATAAGTTGCACCTGACCATAAATTGCAGGACCAGCCTAATTATGAAAGAAAAAGTGACTTAGAGTACGCAAAATACGGAAAGACTATCAGCTCCACACAACACACTCTGCATTCCTCAGTTTGGCTAATCGTCCGACTTTCACGCCTAGGGAGCTTTCCAATGTCAGGACAAATGTATAATATAGAGGTTAGCGGCCCAGTCGTTGATATACAGTTGAAGATGTGTGTGTGTGTGAAATATGCTCACAGTGGCAATGCTAACATGCAAATATGTTGACCATGCTATCCATCAGTTTAGCATGCTAGCATTTGCTAATGAGCACTAAATGTAAAGTACAGCTGAGACTGATAGAAATGTCATTAGTTACGAACTACAGCTAATTGCCCTCAGCAGTAACACCGTGAATCAATCCATTAACTCATAATGTAGTTCATTCCATTGTAATCCTTCCAGTAGTTGTAGAGACATTTCACAAAACCCCCTCAAATGTGTTATATATAATTTTGCACGTACCACTTTTCAGTTTTTTATTTGCTAAAAAAGTTTATAATATACAATGGATTTCGTTCCACTTCACAATTGTGTCCCACTTGTTGGTGATTCTTCACAAAAAATAAAAATCGTATATCTTTATGTTTGAAGCCTGAAATGTGTCAAAAGGTTGAAAAGTTCAAGGGGGCCGAATACTTTCGCAAGGCACTGTAGTCTAGCTAGATGTCTGGATTTACCTTGCAGATATCTGAGGAGAAGTTAACCATAGTCCTCATAAATCCACCAGAGTTTAAAATTCCAACACAAAGAAAGCGTAAGGAAACTGACATCGGCATAAATATATGCACCCTGCAGAATTTCATGTGGTACCGGAGCAATCCCGGAAGTGGAACGTCCGGGATATACACTGTGTGCAAAATTATTAGGCAAGTTCTATTCCTGAGAATTTATTGTATTGTACTGTAACAAATGCATTGC
>NC_048414.1:24820962-24824212 GCF_013103735.1 Etheostoma cragini
TTAGAATTGGAAAATATGCACGAAAATGAAGATAAGGTCAAAAATACTCACTTGCCTAATAATTGTGCACACAGTGTAGACTACCTGGGTTCTAACCTGTCTGTCTGGTCTTTCTCCCCTCTATTCCTTCTCCAGGGGAACTGGCGCCTCACCTTGGCCGTCCTCTGGTCAGCGTCTTCCTGCAAGGCACCAGGGACCCAGACCAAAGCGTCCGAGCCAGCAGTCTGTCCAACCTGGGGGAACTCTGCCAGAGACTGGACTATGCCCTGGGAACAATGGCTCAAGAGGTGAGAGGGAGCACACTGACCTGAAACCTGTATGAGCCTCCTGGAGGAACTGGGTTTTTGCAACAGCACATGGTAAAAAGACATTGTGGCTTCATAAAAAAACATGTCCATCTAAATCATACATCAGGACACCTCAAATAAACTGTAGGTCCGATCAATAGGTCAATCGCTAAATCAGTGCTCATGAAAGCCCTGCCAGTTTTAGACTGCGAGTAACTATAGCAACAATTCCGGTGCTTTACACTACATAAATTTTGAAACACACTACAATCAAAGAATCTCTGGAATTTGAACATTGTAAAATATTTGTCCATTTGCTTTGAAAAGTGGGCATGTATAAATGTAATAATGCACTCTATGCTGTACTCCGATAAGGAAGTAACTGAGATGAGGATGTACTTCACATCCACCCAGTCTTTTAATGACTTAGATTGCTACACCTCATGATGCAATCATTATGATTGAATACAGCAAAGAATAAATGAATACAAGTAGTGATTACATTAATTTAAAAAAGTAGTACACAGTGAAATATATCCCTTTTGTCCATTGGATGGATTACATTGAAATCCAAACCTTTTCCAGAAGTATTTCACAAGATGGGCAGAATTTAAATAATTGAGAATTCCCGTATTTCAGCTATGGTAGGGTAGTGTTAGTAAAAGCTGCCATTGAAATATTAACTAAGTACTTGTGTGACCTGGCAGAGGAAATACTTATATTGTTTTAAAAATGATTGCTTCTATTAGCTATAGTAGTATCAGTATTATAGTTATTTCACTTTTCCATTAATAAAATGTATGTTACTTGAAACTGTGAGTGGTTGTGTGGAGACAAGTTTACAGTGATAATAATAAATATTATTTAAAAAAAGAATCAGTTTTTTGAAAAACTATTTTGGCATAGTGATGTGGCTTACCTGTCCAACAGGTCTTTCTCTGTTATGCATGGGTATGTGTCTTCCTTTTGTGCTCCTCCCTTTTGTGGGGTCCCCCAGGGGTTTATCCTGGTTCCCCTTTATATACCATATACATGCTACCCCTGGGGCAAATAATGCATAGACATCATATACTGTAGATTTTCATTGCTACCTGGATTATATGTAACTGTATGTCCCCATAAAGCCAGGTACCACCATGCTGTCCGTTATTATGTCATATCCTGCTGAAATTAAGAATTGGATGTCTACAATTTACTGCAGTTGAATTACTCTAAATCAGAAGTAATTATAATGACCTCTTCTGGCCCAAACACTTGCAGTTCTTTTGTACATCATATTGTAAAAGTCATCAGATATTTGATAAATTCCAGGTGCAAGATGATCACAAGCAGCAGATATCCAAATACGCAAGGCAATACATTCTCACTTGGGGACAGTTCACGGTGTAGACAGGAAGTTAAAAGACAACACAACTGAGTCGGAGCGCTTCTTTTTTGTTGAAACACATGGGCTGAATATGCAATGAGAAATGAGCTAGTGAGGCCAAAGAGACTTCAGGAATCAATTTTGTAACATGGACCACCAAATCTCTACTCCAATCAATCTGAGTGGAGAAGCTCCATCCATACAGTAATTTTGTCTGTTAAAAAAGAGTGTGTGTGGGCTACACAAATACATGCCCATTTACTTAGATCAGGCTCTGAGTTGCGTGCGTGCGCGTGCGTGTGCGTGTGTGCGCGTGTGCGTGTGTGTGTGTGTGTGTGTGTGTGTGTGTGTGTGTGTGTGTGTTTACATGCGTGCTGTGGCCTGCTGGCATGAATAAGCAGCACTGTCAGCTGAAGAAGCAGGGAGGCTTATTAATGAACCTGCCCATTTTTACTTTTTCACCGTGTGCATGCGTGTAAGTAAGGAGGTGTAGCAAGATGGAGGGCCCATGTTTGTTTGATGTCTGACCAATACATCAATCGACCCAATTTACTTCTGGTACTGACCTCAGCAGTGTAGGCCTGAAGCTGATTCGGCATCTTTGTGACGAACGCGTTGCTAAAATACAGCATAGCTCTAGATCGGGCTGTATTTCTTACCTACACATGATCACTAACTGTAATTATACTTTATGCCAATGTCTTTATGTTTATACCACTGTAAATCTTATTGTGTGTTTGTGCAGCTAAGCTCCTGTCTGACTGCTCTGATAAAGACTGAGAAGGAAGCAGAGGTAAGGAGAGCTGCTGTCCATGTCATCACCCTGCTGCTCCGAGGCCTCAGCGAAAAAACTACCCAGGTACGCACACACGCTCACAACTGAGTATGCACAAAACAAATATTCTTTATATCAAACCATACAATAACTTTGACAACATGGCTGATTGCACAGAAAATGATTCTACATGAAAGCTTCTCCTGTGGAAAAAGAAAATTAACGTAAATAATTAGTGGTAGTGCATGTTCTCCTAACTTGGAGTAATGAATCTGAATGGTAGCCCAATCCTGATCTTGAAAAACAATAAAATTCTTTAATAATTTCTATTGCTATCGTGGACATATTCCTGTTTTTTATTTTGTTCTTTTAATTACAACCACAGTAGCTTGGAAAATAGCGTTATGGGCACTTTATTCCTCTTTTTAGTCAACTTGAGCATGGGCGTGTAAACTTATGAGCACCACTGTATTACAACAGCAAACAGTGTAACACACCTTTAAAAGCTAAGCACGTGGCTCCACAGCGCTGGTCTGTTTACTGGCAATTGCACTTGGCTAGCAAACACAACCTAAATATTAGAGCCCGACCGATTATAGGCAAAGATCGCAGTTTTCATCAGACTCACCCTGGGTCTGTTAATGAAGTCTTCATTTGCATGAAATTGAATCCACACCACGTTATGCAAATGAGGAGGGGACCTCTGCTCACGGAAATCTTTTAAACTGACCTATCTGAAATAACAACAGATTCAGCAACTTTTTGTAGATAAGTGAAATATTTGTAAAATAAAAGTTTTCCAAATAAGCCACCATTATGAGA
>NC_048414.1:24824312-24846566 GCF_013103735.1 Etheostoma cragini
TGTGTTGTAAGGACAGTATAGGTCATGGTGAGAGAAATTGTGATCGGAGATGGATACATCCCATACATACATACATACACAAAATATGCTCTGTATCTGGGATTGTTCATTAGCTGTGTGATAATCCTATGTGATTAGCTCTGTGTGATAAGGCTGAAAGGAGAAAAAGAAACAATGCTGCATCCATTTGGGTAACGTTACTGTTTACAAGTTTTTCCATCAGTTTCAGCATATTCCGTTCATATGGGATCACATTCACAGAAAAATATTTTTTGTCACTGTTGCCAGCCGACAGTGTAGCTACTAGTGCACCCCCACACATTATTAACCCTAACTTGATTTTAACGTTCAGGTTGTGTTTTTGAGAGTATAACAGTTGTTATAGAGGCTGACAAGTCGGGTTATCTAGTCTAAGTTTCCATGCTGTCATCACGGGGGTTGTAGACTAAATGTTAGCTTCTCACCAAACACTATGTCTTAAAGTCAAACCAGTTCTTTCTTTCTTCCTGTTTCACGTCCCTCACACTGTGCAGTGTGTGGTTACTCTCGGCATGTAGTGTTGTTCTTAGATAGTCAACCACAGGTTTCAGGCTAATCCCATCACAATTCCTCTGCCTCCTAAAATGGAAGCAGCGAGGCAGGATCGCTGACTGGATTTTTCCCTTTTGCTGATTCCTGTGCAGGTTTGAGGGTATAGCTTGACAGCAACTCTGCCAGTTTATGTATTTATAGCACTATGGGGCACTTTGAGCAAATGCACCCAAACTAAATTATCCAAACTAAATGACCTAAATAAATGATATAGAGTAATCATCAGATCTTTGAGTTGTGGATTGAGAAACCCTTCTGTGACATTAGAAATGGGATAATCAAGTGAAAAAAACATAATCAATACTAATATAATCAAAGTTCTCAGGTGACAAAGAAAATGCTAAATAGATGCTAGAAATGTGATGTGGCTCTTGAGTCACAGCCACGACCACAGCCCGCTGTCCAGCTGTCCAGCCGCTGGTCCCAGGCCAGCTCCTGTCATTACTGGAACAGCTGGATTAGGGCAGCAGCAGCAGCTGTATATGGATAATGATACACAGAGTAACATTAGAACAGGTAAGAGAGGCAGACCAAAGGGAAGAAGAGCAGGCCAGGTGTAGTGGTGTGGGATGGTGCGGGAAGTGTTTTGAGTGGCTGAGAAGCCATGCTAGAAGAAGTACTCAGATCCTTTACTTAAGTAAAAGTACTAATACAACAATGTGATAAATACAAGTAAACGTACTGCATTGAAAATGTTACTTAAGTGAAAGTATGTAAGTTTTCAGATTTTAGAAACTGGAAGTGATCAAAACAGTTCTGTCAATTAATTAGGGTTAATTGAGTGTTTAATCTGCCAATAATTTAGGCCGTTATGTTAGTTTAATTTAAAATAAGACAGTAATTTTTAAACTACATGTGTTTTGTGTGCAGAAAGCTTAATTTGTAAAGTGACTCTTAACTAAAGCTGTCAGATTAATGTTGTGGCGTAAAAATTACAATGTTTCCCTCTAAGATTAAAAGAAAAGACACAAGTTAAGTACAAGTACCTCAAATGCACTCAGTTACATTCCACCACTGGTGGGAAAGCAATTAGAGACTGAGGTTACACCGAGGCAGGAGTCAGGGATGCCATTGATCCATGTCCTTGTTTTAGCTGTATGTGTAATGCATGTAAGTACATAAGGAGCAAATACAAACCAGTATCCAATTCCTTCTGTATGTACTCGTACTTTTAGCTTACACAGTAGCTGGATTCTTGCAATATTGCAAGATCATGCAAGAATCGCGGGATCACATATTAAACAAAAATCCATCTTGTCAGGGTCCAACCTAGTCCAGCCAGACTAGCCAGACCTTCCTCCACAGTGCTGCGGAGGATGGCCTGGCTAGTCCACACAGCAATCCGGTATAGGGGAAAAACACGCTCTGCTTTCCCAATGGTCTGGGGCTCAAGAGGATTGTGATTGGTTTGCAGAAATGCTAATAAACCAGAGCGGTTTTTCTCCCATCACGAAGTGTTTGTGGACTTGCCTGACCCTCCTCAGCAGCTCTGTGAAGGAAGGACTAGGAAAGCCAACCTTTGTTTTGCCAGTTAAAACGATGGCCATGTTGGGTTTGCATTACTTCAAACTAGATCTGACACAGTTGTAGGAGAGCCAACAGTAAACACAGATTGACACCACCAATCAATAAATTCTACTACTGTATATAATTGAATAATTACTGATTGTAAATTCATTGAATGGCTATTGCTTAAGCATGCATTTTTAAACAATTGTTTTCTTTGGCAATCAAATTGACTATCAATAAATCAGTGGCATGGTAATTATAAACAACATTGAGAGAGCTGAAGTGGTTGGGGTGACATCTTTGACTTGCTTGTTCTTTTTGACAATTAATGAGCTCAGGGCAGGATTTATGGGATGTGCTACAGCGCTATCATGAGAGGTCACCTATGTTATTCATTTTGCATTTTGTTGTTTTTCAGGATGGGGATTCTTTAGGGGAATTACTCTTCATGTTTTGAACTCAGTAAAATATATGTTTGAATGGGTTAAAAAAGATGAGTGCTTTAAAACAATAAGGTGTTAGATGCCATTTCTTTGTTGGCATGCTTCATTGTGCCCGCTTAAGTTTTTTAGTAATACACCCCAACAGTTAACTTCCAGGTAACTCTTTCCTTGCTCTGCCCATCTGTTCTTACAAAGATCCGCTTCTCGATCTGGCAAACTTGCATAGTGCTGTTATAGCTGGTAGAGAGCCGCAAAGCAAATGCAGTGCCATTCACCCTGTTACGTGTTGATGACTGAAATGGTTTTGGAAACATAATTTTAAGGTTCAAAAAGTTACATAGTGTTACTTTAAATACAACTTGGGTCTTATTTTAGTAGTTTTGCCCTTTAGTTACTGAATTTGTTGCCAAACGTACGTGGATGAGACTAAAAAGCAAATGGTGACAACAAACTGTCCGTTGTACGCATCCATTCCAGTCTACAGACCAGTCTAAAAAGTTATTTCAACAGTGTAACCTTTGTCTCTTTTATGACTTCTCCAGGTTCTCAGTGATGTGTTGTTGGACCTGTACCGAGCTCTAAAGTGGGTGGTTCGCTCAGACCCGGATGACGTTGCAGTGCTCCATGCCCAGCTGGCTCTGGAGGAGCTTGATGACATAATGAAGAGGTTCATCTTCCCTGAGCAGAAGCTGGAGAAGAAGATTGTTGTCCTGCCATAGAACACACATTTGTTTTCCATAGGGTCTTAACCCCTCCGTAGTTTGGCCTGACAGAGGACTTCATTTTTATATGCTTGACTTATAGGCAGCACTAGTTTGCCTCCATGTGATGTGGATTTTATGGTCAGGCCACCCGTCCGTAACAGCAGCAGCTTGGTATGCATGCCTGCATACCAAGTCTTTACTTAAACATACAGCGACCCTGTACCATTGTGTTACACTGTACTACCAACAGTCCACTTCCAAAATAAAGTTTTAAAAACACAGTTCTGAACTTCTATGATAGTGTACAAAAATAGTTAACATACGATAATGATATTGCCACTCTCTTTCCCAGGATATACTGCCAAAATCAAACAGCTCATTACTTTAAGTTTTATTTTAGGATAAGTTATCACATATCGGCCCAAAACCTTAGCTGGAGGAAGACAAGAAGCCAATACTGTCATCATTTAACAACAATTCCAAAAATGACAGCCCAGTCTATGCTTATGAAAAAACCCTCTTTCCGTTAGTGAAGTAGTTTTTTATGAACACATCTGTATAAATTTGAATTCAATGACAGCAAAGCTAGCAATGTTGCTACGCCAATCCCCACTGATGACGGTGCGGCTGCAGGACATGGAACTCACCGCCAGTGTTTCAGTTTGACTGATAAAAAGTGTTAAGATAATTAAAAGGTATTTATTTAGAAGCGGGCTGGCTGCTAGTTAGCTAACGTTAGCTTGCAGTGACTGATTCAAAAGGTTGTAAACACTGAGTTGTGGGTGTGATGGAAAACAATCCCAAAAAAAAAAAGTTTAGATTTTTTTGTTCTGCAAGTTCTCACATCATATTCTACAAGCTCTTACCTTTTGCACCATATTTACCTTCATACAGATCTTACAGGCTCACCTAGTTTGATATCCTTACTTTGGTATTCTAAACAAACTCAGACTTGTGCTATCTTTGAAAACATGGTAGCAAGCAGTAAATGAAATGATTTCTTCTTTGGTACATATTGACACTAACCTAAACCTAAATGCAAACAGGCCAAATGGGGACCAGGTAGGTTTAAACGGAGTCAGGCAGACAGAGGAAAATTAGACATTCCTTCTTTTGTCTCATCCATTGGGCAATAGGCTAGCAGCTTATGAGGCATGACCTTCTCCATCTGGCCCACTGTGTAAACATACAGCCGCATACATAATGTGCGCCAGCTTTGTTTGCAACTTATGTATATTTCCCGCAATGCGGAGTCAAGGTATCACTGTGGCAGGCTGTGTAGAACCACAGGCTCTTTCATCATGGTGGCAGATTTAGGCCTCTCCACAGTGCCGACAACTCCCATATGTAACACTTGGGTTTACTTTGGGTTAGGTTATGTATTTGGTTATGTATTTTTCTGTCAGTGCCACCTTTCTAGAAGATTTTGAACTCAAACATTTACGTTTATGTTAAATTCAACAGGGGGTCCACGGAGGGAGCCATAGCCTGTCCTCAGAGTTGCTGCAGGGGGGCTACCAAATTGTTTGATGATTTACAAAAAAGATGTCTCACAATATACCGTACATTTACATGAATCCAACATATTACCATCATGGGTGCTCTTTACTATAGGGGTTCAAGCTCAAGGGGTGGGAGAACCGCGGTAGCAAAGCAACGTGGTTCACACAGCAGGGCTGTGGAACCCTATTGTTTTTATAGAGATTATTTTTCTCTGTCTAAAATTCCCATTGAACTGTACATGGGCTGGGGGGACTGATTTAAAAAAATCAATAAATAATGGTAACAATGGTGAAAAGATTTGCCCACTTCCACCACTGGTGGCGATATACCAGAAAAAAAATGTTTGGCCTTATAACTCCCAAACCGTACATCACACATTCAAAGGACACTGAATTCAGATGAATCTCCTGATGCATAAGCCACGCCCATTTACGCCTCCAATTTATTGTAAACCTACTTTTTCTAACTCAAAACACAAAACTTGTTACGTGGCATCTCCCGACCAACCTGACAAAAAGCTTTCAAAAGAATTTTTTGCGAATATAAATTGCTCAAATGACGCACAAACAAATTTGTGTAGCTAGCTACAAAAACACAAACTTGCCTCATCTTGGCCAAAATAAATGCTAGCAAAACGAAACGTTAGATTCTTGTTTGCTATGACCCCCACTAGGGGGCGCTACAAGTGATGAATTTATTCACCACTTATACTAACGTGAGCAACTTCAAATTGACAGTGTAGATGTACAATGGTTCATGGGACCTCGCATATCAAAAATTACACATATGGACCACTAGATGGCGCTAAATTGACGTCAAACATGTTTTCGCCTATAGAAACCCTTATATCCACGTGTTCCTTGTATTGAGCTTAATCTGATGATATAGAGCTCAGCCATTTCCTCTACGAAGGTTTTTCACAAATTGCGCAGTGTGCAAAAGCTATTTTTTTTTAAATCTTCTCCTAGGCCGTGCCACCGATCTGCAAGAAACCTGGTACGTACCATCTTCAGATGGACCTGACCAAAACTGATTAAAAGAATTTTGCTATGTTAAACTATGCACAATTTACCACCAAACAAAATTTAGTAGCTTGCCACAAAACACAAACTATCGTATCTCGGCCAAATTAAATACTTGGGCTTATTGTTTAACATTATACTATGATGCTCTATACCAAATGTGTCCAGGATCTGTCATTAGGGGGCGCTATAATAAACATTTGTTTTTTGGTCAATAACTCAATGCATGAAATGGGACATTTGCGATTGCAATTTCTCTGCCGTAGTAATTGCTGTCAACATGAAACTTGTGAAGCTCGTCTGACATGCTGTTCTGAGGCTTTCCTGAGAAAATTGTTAAAGCGATTAGTCACCGTAGTCAACGTAGATGAGTTTTGGCCCTTTTACTCAGTCAATGTTTATGGTATATTTGCAATGGTAATGTACCACAGACCTTGCAGATCAAACCTCTAGATATTTCCTGTCGTGTGCCTCCCCACCATTTCCCTTTGGGTTCCGCTTTTTTTAATGTACACAACATTGATGATAGGCTTACTGGCCTACAGTTAAGACAGCCATAATGATAATTACGTATTGTAACCCCAGATTCTACGAGTATAGGTGCAGCACTCAAGGGCTGCTGCCATTGGGTAATCCCTTTGCGTATGCACAGTACTTTACGACTTTACGAATCAGAATCAGAAATACTTAATATTTTCTTTACCGGCCTTGCACTCAGCACGGGCCTCAACTATGTCCACTGATACTGTATATTACAGGAGCAGAACCTTTTTATTTCAGCCAATGTTAGCGGGGCAACTGGCTCGAACCTTGAAAGGCTGCACCTACTGTATATTCATAGAATCTGGAGTTACAATACGTAACTATTCTATTTCATATAGGCTTCACCTTCCAACGGCTGTCGCTATTGTGTTAGGGGGAAGTTGACGTAGTCAATGCCAGGGTCCACAAGCTGAACATAGACTAAATACTCTCCTGATTTGCACTGACAAGTCAATGTATCAAATATCTTATTTTTGATTAAAGATTGTGTGAGTGCAATATTAGTAATACATTATTTTCATGATTAATAATAATTGGACACATGCATTCCTCTCAGCCACCTAGTGCAGGGGGAGGGACAGCAGGAAAACACTCATGGACTCAGACATATCATGCAGATGGAAATGGATAAATGGGCATGGGGATGCCCAGGAAGCCCCTGTGCAGATGTTGGCTACTGTCCCTGAAAGGGGTACAAGCACTCTTCTACAATGCACTTGGATGCCTTGAGAGGGCTCCGCTCCCTCCGTGCTATAAGCCTGGGTGATAGCCTTGCACAGCCAGTGAGACAGACGCTGTTTTGAAAGAGTTGCGTAAAACAGGGCTGCAATTAATCTTCTCCAATTTCCTTTTTGAAAATAATAATTTATGCTTTTTCTTTTACAAATTACACTTTGTTTTGTTAGACACACTACACACAGGCTTGAAATACACATACTTGCACAATACACAATACCTGGAGAGATATCAGAATGAGTGGGTTGCGACTGCTAGAGTGGGGGGAGTTTGGTGCCTGGCTCAAGAGCACCTTGGCATTGCCCAGGTGGTGAACTGGCATCGCTCCAGCTACAAGTCCACACTGGTAACTCTGACTTGAATAAGCAACAGTCCGGTTCCCAACTCAAGTCCCTACAGAGTTAGCTTTGTTTAGCTCTTAACGCCTTTGGCCAGCCATTAAAAAAAAAAAGAGCTTTTTTTTTTCAATTTTTAGTTTTTGGGCTATTTCACTTCCATAGCATGTCATCTTTCAGACGATTGGGGAGAAAAAACATCCAAAATAAACAAGGTGTTCCACTTTGTCTATTTGTACCTGCAAATCTTTCATAAATTCACCAAAAGTTAGCATTAGATAACGCCTTATTCGCATATTTTCACAAAATTTTGAGAAAACTTGTAATAAAAAAATATATTTATTAATGTAAGTAATTAACTGGGGAGGTTTTATGTTTATATACTGTATGTTAGTTAAAGTTTTTTTTACCCAATTTACCTGTAATATCTTGCAAAATGTCTGACATTTTATAATCCATATCTTCAAAAGTCGTTTTCTCAAAATGTGCACACATACACCAAACTTTCCAGTTTGACTCCTATTTACATTCTGAAGGTTTTTGCAGATGATTTTGTTCAGATATCATTCAAAGCCTACTTTATGTAACATTTTACACCTAAAAACATTTTTCTCTTCATATTCTGATGTATGCAGTGATCGAAGGAGATATCCAAAATCCCCTCTCTAAAAACCTTTGACTCTCATATGTAAATAAAAGACGAATATTGAACCTGGCTTTTTACAATGTTGAGATTTCTCTTCTGGAAATATCTGCAAATTAGCGCATATTTCCCAAAAACTTTAGGTTTGTAAAGACGTTTACGTGCCCTCCGCAGAAAACATAGCTGACAAACTTGTGAACAAACTATGCTGTCACGTTGCATTGTGGGAAGTGTAGAATTCAGCATTTTGGGGTATTTTTTCTTTAGCCATACTAGGGACTAAAGGTCAGGGAATCTCTCACCTTTAAAACATTTTTTAATACAACTCCAACCACCAGCCCCTTTGGAGCAGTTAACTGGTAGTCTGTCTCAAAGCCTCTAATATGGTCACCTATAGTTAGTTGAGGGAGAGAGAGAGAGAGAGAGAGAGAGAGACAAAGCCACAGTCCCTTTGGCTGCTAAACCCCTGAGAGGTCTATTACAGTAATTACTATATCTCACCATGTGTCACTGTCAGAAAGCCAGAAAGTAAATGCAGGGTGTGAGAAAGGCTTGTAGGGTGGTTGAGTGGAATCACTTATTTCTGAGAGTTTGTTTTAGGTTAAATGCATTCTATTACCTACAACTGAAATGTAATGTGTGTGAGCGGCCGTGTACCAATTCTTAGAGGTGTACTGCAGTTTGTGTCAGGCTTCCAGCCCAGCCGTGGAACCTGCAGGATGTCAGCAGCTCAGCCTCAAGCAGGAGAGAAAAGGCAGGGAGGGTAGATAAATAAGCCAATAAAGGATGCTTTGAGTCAGGCGGAGAGGTGGAAAGAAGAGGGGGCTCTGGTCAAACAGTCCCCATGCTTGTTGGAGGTTGCTGGCTGCATTGCAGAGAGATAGAGAGCTAGCCGGGTTGTCCAGGGAGGGGAGGGGGTTGGTAAAGGAGACAGAGAGGGGAGATAGCTGTGGAGGAGAAACTCAGCAGTGTCGGTCTGCCTGCCAAGTTGTACAGTGTGACAGAGGAGGAGAAGGATTGGGCTCTGCTGCAAACGGGATGCAGAGACGAGGTTGATACTGCAGCATAGGACAAAGGAAGGGGGGGTGAGTGAGAAAACCTAGGGATTATTCGTTGCAGGTGGCAGAGAAGAAATCACACTTCCGCGCTAGGCTGAGATCAAGCTCCTCAGTTTGGCCCGGGATCTTCACCTTCACTTTTGACATCACTTTGGTCCCATGCTTATGATGGAAATCAGGAGCCAGGATGGAGAGCATCAGGGGCAGAGACCAGACTAGCTACTGCTCCCAACCTGTAATCTGCAGACGTATGACTACACCAGCATCAGCTGCTGGCTGAGCACCTTCTATCACAATCTCAGCTGGGGGGCTTCATGCCCTGGGACAGTCCTGGGTGATAGAGGGAGGTGGTGGTGGAGGAGGAGGAGCAGGCAGCGGGGAGGCTGGCTCAGAGAAGTGGAGGAGGGTGGTGGGGGTGTAAACAGCCTGCTGTATTTTTGGATGTGGGATCTCCTGACTTAAGCGAGCAAGCTGGAATAAAGATGTAGTGTGAGCTAGTGGAAGGAGGGGTACAGAACAAGGAGAGTGCTGTGCTGAGGAGAGGGCTGGACGTCCTAGCTCAACGGACGGACCAGACGGACCGAGATCTGGGGGGAGTCCTTAGGGGGAGACAAAGACGGAGGGTCCACTGGATCAGGAAGGTAAGGGTTTTAATAATGTGTTTTGCACAAACAAACTATGTCCTTTTGATGTAAATTACCCCAGTAGATTAGGATAAAACAAACCTGTCTTTTGGTGGTCCTCACTTCTATCAAGAGCTAGTTTAGCATTTCAATTTGGGTTTAGAATTAGAAGATTTGATTAGATTAGCTATTGGTTTGGACTAATGCTTCAGGTTTTGCATGATGTAAAGGTTTGGGGAAAAAAACTAAGAATGAATGAAAGCATGTACAAGTGAGATCAAACCTGTTCAAGAAGGACAGAAACTGAATGGAAAGTTTGAGAAAATGTGGAAAAAGCAACATTAAAGCCTAGGACGAAAATGCAAGACAATGACTTGAGTGTGTTCTGGCTTGTTTGGTGAATGTGTTTGCAATGTGTGGTAGAGAAAATATTTTTTCAGCCTGACACTGAGTGGTTGCCTGTGTGTCAGTGAGTTGGTCAACTTTACCAGGACTAAATATATTTTAGAACTGCTGCATTTCTGCTTTAATTGCTGGGGGAAGTAATACTTAGTAATAGCTGTGTTTTTGCTTACTGCCTATGTATTTAGGCTACAGTATCACTGCGTTTGTGTTACCTTCTGTCATTTCCACACGCTGCTTTTTCCCTCTGTGGAGGCAGACAGCGACCGTTAGGAAACAATTGACAGGGACGCCTTTGAGCGGCTGTTTGAAGAATTCTGTCGTCTCTAAAGAAAACGCTGGCGTATTTGATTTTCCATGGCATCACTGCCATGCTGGACCTGCCTGGTCTGGTTGCCTTTTCACCCAAAGCCTGCTGGTATTGACAGGCTACTTGTGAGACTTCAGGTGAAGTAGATCCACAAAACACTCAGTCAAAAAGGTGTTTAAGTGATAAGTTGATGGGTATCACAAGAAAATAAACCACTAGAAACTAGATTAAAGCAATAGTATTTAACTTTTGATGGAAGAAATAACATAGTCTTCATGTTACAAATATGAAGTTTAATTCACAACCACTAAACGCACCCTTACTAATTTTAACACACAGGGATTTTAATGCTGCAGCCTTAGCAGCCTTAGTCAGGTATGACTAGTAGCTTGTGGTGGCTAATGTTAGCTAATGTTAACAAACTTAAGAGTAGCTTTCCTGGGTCACCCTTTGATTTGTGGACTGTCATTTTAAAGCCTTGAGTGTGGCAATTTAGACGTTGCCATCTTGTTTTCTTTAAACCGCACATGACGATTTCTGATGAGAAAGGGTTGGAGATGATGAGGGTGGAGCTGGGGTAGATGATACTGCCAAGTCTGTTGTTTATGGTTGCAATGGCGTTGTGCTAAGCTAAACGCTAAAGAGGGAAAATTGCAAATTTTCAACCGTTCTGAGCAAGTCAACCAGTTGAGTTTTACCACTGGGTAAATGCGGATTTGTGGGAACTGGCGCTATTAATTGTAATATACGGCAGTACAGAAAAAGCGTAGACTTTCCCTCAAGTTACAACGCTAGCGTTAGCTAGCTACCTTGTTGGAAATAATACTGAATAAGACATTTTAGGTGACCAAAATGTTCCAATCATCTTTGTTGAAGTGAAAACACACAGCGAGAGAATCACTCACACCCAAAAACAAGTTCAGATCTATTTTGTCACGCATTTTGTTTACAATGCCATGGTTAGCAATGCTAAGCCTCCATTCTGATTGACAGTTAGGCATGTAGCCAAGCCTCTAAAGCAGTCCGTGCTTTATCTTTACTTTTAAAATAAGTACGACCATAATTTACAAGATGAACATCATGTTGTATTAGAGCTTGAAGCTAGCAATTTAGACCATAAATACATAATCGCAGGTTGAAGGCGCTTCCGCAATGGCTTTGCTCTCAGACCCAGAAGCAAAACAGAGCTAAAACAGAGGTAAAAGAAGAGTACTGGTGGGTTAAATGTCAGACTCAGGTGTCTCAGGTGGACAGAATCATAACTCCAAATTCAAGCCAATCAGAAGACAAAGTGCTCTATTCTGTTCTTCATGTTGGCGAAGGTCCAACAAGCCAGTGTAAGTTTTGTTCCAAAAGAAAAAGCCCCGGTAACGAGCAACATGCTAAAAAAGCTTCTATTCTTACGTTCTAACAAGTGGTGGGTGCGAGGGTGGCGCTAGAGGAGGTCATAAAGTGTCCCAAATTAGTTGGACTGATTCTTCACCTTTTTTTCTCACCTGCAAATTTACCTAATGTTCTTAGTTTGGACATTTGGAAATATCTGCATCTTGGGTTGTTTGTAAAAAGGATGACTTGGTGACCCCGGACAGCTATTCTAGCAAACATGGATACTGAATTAAGGATCCTGATATGTTACGGGGTTAATATTTAAAGCCACAGCTTCAGTTTTTACATACTGTACTACGATTTCTGCGAGGAGGAGGATACATCAGTTATGTCTTTTTGCCATGTGTACTTCAGAAACGTGACTCTTTTTTCCAGAGGGATTCTATTCATACTGATGATTATAAAGGGATGGCTAATGTTTTTGTTTTTTTTCATCTTTCACATTCTTGATGATGTTTCATTTCATGAGGTTAGATTTCTGTTCAAGTAAAGAAATTGTCCTTAGATGTTGATGTTACTACTAGAAAGGATTCATCTTTTGATGAATATCAATAATGCAGTTTATTTCATGGCCAGTAGTTGTCAAAATAGTCTGCTCAGATTAGAAGACAAACTATTTTGGCATTGTCCATATCAGGTTTTTAAAGGTAGTGAACTCTGGATTACATGTTAAAAGATTGTTAAACAGAGCTGAGCTATTTCTCACATATAATAAAGAAATATGAATAGTGCGTGAGGTTACATTGGGCCATTTTCCATAGCAGTTAGCGTACAACAAATTGGCATCAAACAAACCTGAAATACAATACAGGCATTATTTTTGTTGAATAGTTTGCTGTGAGTCATCCCATGACAGCTTTCAAATTCCATCCACACATCTCTTCAGCTGTGTGTACTTTATTAGATTGAACCCAGGAACACCCCTTCCTTCAGTATGTAATGAGGTGTGCAGAAGAGGATTTTGTGCTACACTCCCTGGAGAAATCTGAGAGGAGGCACTGAGAGAGCCCTCTAATGGCAAACTACTCAGAAAACCCAAACATTTTATTACACAGGTAATGTATTCCCTCATAACAAGCACAAGGTTTATCCATGTTTCATATTAAAAATTGTTTGTGTTTGCAGCCCTGCTCAGCTTTGATCTTGACCCATCTTACTGATGATGTCTTCATGGCTAACACTTACAGGAAGTGAGTCTGTGGGGAGCTGGCAGGTTAATAGCTGTAATTTATCACACATTCAGTGTTGTTCAAGCAGTTGTCCCGGGTGACCACCTGGGCGCTCAGATACCATAGTTCCCTACTTGATTGCTCACTAACCACATTTCCTCACTCCTTCTTTGTTTTGCCTGTCATCTCTCCCTCCCTTTTTGCGGTCTGACCTCCAATACTGCCTTCCCAATGTGGAATTCAAAGTTAGTTTAGATTATTAAAAGGATCCCCATTAGCTAACGCCTAGATGTCCAGCTAGTTTTCCTGGAGTCCAAAACATCATTAAATCAGAAAATATTAAAACAGTACATGACACATGCAGGATAAAAAAACTCTAAACTCTAACAAGTTTAAAACAAAATATCAAGGTAACAACCAGAAAAACCCAAGTAAAGATGTATATAAAAAAAAAAAAAACTACATCACAGTGTATAACACAACATAACGGACACCAGACAACTACATAGGGGAATATGTGAAAATGGTGAATTGAATTTTGGGGACATGAATACAAAATGGCACAGTGTAAAGTATTCAATTCAATTCAATTTTATTTATAGTATCAATTCATAACAAGAGTTATCTCAAGACACTTTACAGATAGAGCAGGTCTAGACCATACTCCAGAATTTACAAGGACCCAACAGTTCTAGTAGTTTCCTCCAGAGCGAGCGACACTGTGCGACATTGGCAAGGAAAAACTCCCCTTTTCGAAGAAACCTCGGACAGACTCAGGCTCTTGGTAGGCGGTGTCTGACAACCGGTTGGGGTCTGAATGAAGAGTGGCAATAACAGTCCCCCCAAAATAGTAGTTTGTAGTTCTTTGTAGCAGTTTGTAGCATAGCAGGGCACTGTGCAGCATTACAAGGCACAGCAGGACGTAGCTGGGCACCGCAGATCGTAGCAGGATGTGACATGGCATTGCAGAACGGAACGTGTAACAGGACCATAGCGACAGCTGCTACCATGATTTTGGAGCCTCCCTGAGCTGAGAAAACATGCTGGGGGAAAAAGAACATAAGGACACTGGGGAAAGAATCCCCAGAGCTAGGTTAGTAACAAGCATTTCTGGGACATGGCTGCACACAAAATGGGAAGATAGAAAGATAGAAAGATAGAGGAGAAATAAGCTCAGTGTGTCCAATGAAGTCCCCAGCTGTCTAAAACTAGTAATTCAATTCAAATCAATTCAATTCAATTATTGAATAGTTAGAATTATTTAATTAGTATCAATTCATAACAAGAGTTATCTCAAGACACTATACAGATAGATCACACTCCAGAATTCACAAGGACCCAACAGTTCTAGTAGTCTCCTCCAGAGCAAGCAACAGTGCGACAGTGGCGAGGAAAAACTTCCTTTTAGGCAGAAACCTCGGTCAGACCCAGGCTCTTGGTAGGCGGTGTCTGACGGGCCGGTTGGGGTTGTAATGAAGAGTGGCGATAACAAAACAAAAATTACAGCATAACTAAGAGAGACAAGGTAAAGAGAGGAGCCTGGTCAGGCTAGAACTCTCCCCAACCGGATTGGGCTGTATGCCCTGCCTCCCTCTAGTTTTATTATATTATTAATTATATAATAGATAAATCAGACAACTATGACGAGAAGCATGTGGGCCGGATTAGGCGGACGCTGCGACTCCTCACTCCCTAACTATTTTCAATTCAATTTAAGAGGTGCTCAGGGAATCATGTGAAGTCCCCCAGCAGTCTAGGCCCATAGCGGCGTAACTAATGGATGGTTCAGGACTTTCCTGAGCCAGCCCTAACTATAAGCTTTATCAAAGAGGAAAGTCTTAATCCTACTCTTAAATGTGGAGACGGTGTCTGCCTCCTGAACCCAAACTGGAACCTGGTTCCACAGGAGAGAAGCCTGATAGCTGAACACTCTGGCCCATTGTACTTTTAGAGACTCAAGGAACCACAAGTAACCCTACATTCTGGGAGTGCAGTGCTCTGGTGGGGTAGTAAGGTACTATGAGCTCTTTAAGATAAGACGGTGCCTGACCATGAAGAGCATTGTAGGTGAGAAGAAGGATTTTTAAATTGTATTCTGGATTTTACAGGAAGCCAATGCAGAGAAGCTAAAACAGGAGAGATGTGGTCTCTTTTCCTGGTTCCTGTCAGAACACGTGCTGCAGCATTCTGAATCAGCTGAAGAGTCTTTACGGACTTTTTCGAGCAGCCTGATAATTGAGAATTGCAGTAATCCAGCCTAGAAGTAACAAATGCATGGACTAATTTTTCTGCATAATTTTTAGACAGGATATTCCTGATTTTTGCAATATTACGTAGGTGAAAAAAGGCAGTCCTTGAAATTTGCTTTATCTGAGAATTAAAGGACATGTCCTAATCAAAGATAACTCCAAGAATCCTCACAGTAGTGCTGAAGGCCAGGGTGATACCATCCAGAGTAACTATCTCTTTCTCTTTAACAGTAGAAAATTACAGGTCATCCAGGTTTCAATATCCTGAAGGCACAATTGAAGTTTAGCTAACTGATTATGTATGTTTTCACTCCAATGAAATATGGTTAAGTAAGCTGTGCACAACCTGCTCAGCCCCAAACATTAACAGTTAGAGACTAGCTGGTGAACATAGTGGAGCATTTAGTTGCAATAGAGACCGATATTTTTTTCAACATCACAAGGGGGACAAAACAAACACATGCCTCTGCTGGATGTGTAAATTAGGAAGCTTGTTCAGCTGCCCCCAAGTGGCCAAAAATGTCATTAATGGAGGTTTAAATTTCATGAGTATGCAACCAAAAAAGTTATTCTGTCCATGTAATACTAGAATGAAGCACAGCATATATCCCAGGAAGACTAGGGTGCGTAAATTGAGCCTGGCAGTACCAAGTGCTATCAAGTGAAAAACTACTGTCTGAAGTGTGTTCTTTTTAGACTGACCGAACAACAGCTTGTTGTAAGTGGTGTAGTCTATGTGAAACGTAGGTATTCACTAAGAAAGGTCCAGGATTTCCATGTACCCACCTAAAAATGCACAATGGCACATAACAACATTCTTTCCATTATATTTCTGATATGCATTTGAATTGTCATTGGCATTGTTTTTCTTTGGACAGGCTAAATAAAGGTATTTCTACCGTAAATTGGTGCATAAAGAATGGAGGAAATTAAGTCTTTGACACTCATATTTTCCTAGGGGAGGACACCAAGAACCTGCCTCTAAAGCAGGTCTACCTCTTGAACCTCGCCCCACACTTTGCCATATCCGACCCTTTGCTGAACATGTACTTTACTGTGAATTAATAGTGATATACCTAATGAATGCATGTTACTGTCCAGTACTTCATCTCTGTTTCCTTCATGTCTTATTTTCTAACTTCCCTCAGTCCTTCTCTTGCTCAACCCAACAGTTTTTTCCCTCAAACATGTTCCCCTCCCTTCTTTCGTCTCCCTCAGTTGGGTAAAAGTCCCTATCCCGAAGCCAAAACCATCCCTTTGTAACACCTCCCCACCTCCCCACCTCCTCACCTGGACTCCCAGCCCATTGAGTCAGATGGCCTAGATGCAAGAAATCCCTCCCATGTGGCACTGCCACTCCTCGGCTTCAACTGAGAATATTACTACTGATTTAGTTAATGGGATCTGGATGAACATGGATATGCTGATTAGTTTGGGAATGACCTTTCTTGTTTTTACCTGCATATTTACGTAATGTTCTTAGTTTGGACATTTGGAATTATCTGCATCTCTGACTGTTTGTAAAAAGGATGACTTGGGGACCCTGGACAGCTTCTCTAGCAAACATGGATACTAATGTGGTTTTGGACGTAGACTTGAACCACACGTACACAGGCTAGGTGAATGTGACCAGCATCACTACAGAATAATTTCTAATATGTTATGTGGGTGAAATATAAAGCCAGAGCTTAAGGTTTTACCTACTACAATTTCTGCGAGGAGAAGGACACGTCATATATGTCATTTTTCACCGCATTTCAGAAATGTGACTTTTTTCTCCAGAGGGATTGAATTCATATTGAAGATTATAAGGTGATGGCTTGTATTTTTTGTTATACCTTTTAATCTTTCACAATCTTGCTGATGTGTCACATCATAGGGTTCGATTTCTGTGGATTTCTGTTCAAGTAGAAACGTGTCCTTAGATGATGGGCAACTACTTTTACTCCCACTCTGATAAAAAAAAATGCATCTTTTCTGAACAGGCTGACTTGTGCCTCTAGACAGCTTTATCTACCACTATTGAATCATTCAGACATCTTATGAATGATAAACCTTTAATTTAGCTCACTTTTATTGGATACTAAAGGTGGTCACTACATTTAACACAAATAATGCCATGGAAGGTTTTCGCTTTTTATTTCATACCAGTAATATTACAACATCCTACACTGTAACAAATTTAACGTAGAATTTACAGTAACTTCCTGGCAATCATTGTCCAGCAAGTTACTGTGAATTATTTTTACAGTAAAGGTTCCGTACATCCATTTACAGTATTTTATGTATTTACTGTTAAATACAAAATAGTTAAACGCAACATAAGATAAAAAAGTAAAAATACAGTACTTTACTCTGTACAGCACTATACTGGCTATATTGGGAATTTTTTTACAGTAATGCTTTGACTACTGTGATTTCAACTGTAATACTTAGACTATTGTGATTTTGTCATCTCAACAAGGTTGTAATGTAAACTTTACAGCATTCTACTGTGAATATCATATACAGTAGTGTTACTATGAAATCTAAAGTAAATAACTGAAGATTTCCCAGCCATTATTTACAGTGTACATTTATCCCATAAAACACCAAGTTGATGCAGTCAGGAAAGCCCAGCAGATGTAACCTTGGGGCTAATCTATATCCACGATGTTCCACTTCCAGGATTTCTCTCTTTCTGCTGGAAATTCTGCTGCATGTCTTCTGTTTTTGGATGTCCTTATATCTTCTGCTTTCTTTGTTTTGTAATTCTAAACTCCGGTGGTTTTATGAAGACTGGCTAACTGTTCCTCAGATCTCTGCAGGGTAAATCCAGACAGCTAGCTAGACTATCTGTCCAATCAGAGTTTTCTGTCGCGTGACTAAAACAACTTTTGAGTGTACACGTTCCACCAAAACAAGTTCCTTCCAGAGGCTATTTTACAGAGGCACTACTGCTTTGTCTGGCGCTTAGCACCGCCCAAGACAATTGTGATTGGTTTAAAGACAATGAACCAGAATATGATTTCCTCCAATCTGCTGAGTGGATACCCTTCTGCAAAGTGCTGTGGATAAGGGTCTGGCAAAGCCGGTCTACCTTGGAGCTAATGACATCTAACCCCCCTTATTTCTGTGACTGATCCCAGCTCCCGGACAGCAACAACCGCCTCTGGTTCTGTGGCCCTCTAATCAAACAGTCCATGTTCCTGTCTGCTTGTTATCTGGCCTGTGGCCCCGGGACATTAATACCACGCTGCCCCAGCCTGCTGGTTTAATCCACCATTGATCACATATTCAGCAGAAGCTCTTTTTCTGTTGCCCTTTCACATACATAGCCCGAAACTATAGTCAGTGCAAAATTGGACTTTGTGGCACTTCTTCTACCAAAAGTATCATCAGTACTTTTGAGTGAGTTGTGTAGATTATCCAGTCTAACAGGGACACTGCTTTGGAAAACAAGTGTGCTTCTAACTGTTTAATACCATTTTTCAGTGTGTTGAGCGACACAAATGAAATTCCTCATCCCTCAACAGAAATCTCAGATACAGATATTTCAAAAGCTCTGCAAATAAAAAACAATGATTTTATCTAACTAAATTTGTAATTTAGGTAAACCATTTTTTAACGATGGCACATGTCTTGGACATGTGCCATCGACATTTTACTTTATTATCAAATTTGTCATCAATAGATTTAACTGATGCACTTATCTGGAAAGAGACTGCCACAGCATAATTTGCTATAATACAAATATCACCATAATAATTAGTCAGTACCAGGATAGAAAATACAAAACAAAGAGGAGATTATTAAGATTTTAAAGAAATTAGGGATGTCATTGGAAAGTCATGGTTGTGAGATTATTCTAAAGAACCTTAAAGCTTTATTTGTAAAGCAGCTTTAAATACAATAGTTTACAAAGTTCATGAAATCATGTGAAGCACGTACAAATCAATATGCATATATCACTGTAACTGAAAATAGGAGATGGGACACCTTTTAAAGGAAAGTAAAAATGACAATGAACAGATAAAATGTAATTAACAGATAGGGTAAGAAGACCATAAAAAGATGACATCACTTAAAGGCAAGTCTACAGTACAATCAATAAATCAATCAACATGTATTTGTGTAGAGCTTTATAGCAACTATCAGGTATCCAAATTTCTTTTAAACAAGGACCACAAATAAAACAACATAACATACATTGAGAATACAATATAGAATTCACTAAAACCAGAAAAGGTTGCATAAAAAGAAGAAGAAAGGGAAAACGTAACAGCATATAATATACATACATGTTGTAAGCCATTTTATAAGTACATCATACATCATACAAGTACATAATACAAGGTAACGAACATCCAGTTGAAAATAATTCTACATCTGGCGGAATTTACGGTGGCAACGGAGCAATCCCTGAAATGGAACGTTGTGAATATAGACTGGTGATATAGCCAAGAGATAGATCGTGAAAAGTTTTAAAAGTGATCAGTAAAATCATAACACGTCAGTGAAGTGATGTGAAGCAACTGTAGATATGGAGTGATGTGATGTTGTCTGTTAAAACCAGTGAGACCAGCTGGAGGGGGGAGAGGAATTTCTGGTTGTTGTCCATGACGATGCTGACAACACAAAGAGAAAGAAAAGCTTTTGTATGCTTCCCAAAACGCCTATTTTACAAAATTACCCTTTCTGACAGGACCTGAATGTCACATAGACCGTTTCTCCTGGATCTCCCATGCAGAGTGCAGATCTGTGAATACAAGTGTGATTCAGTGCCAGGATGTAAATCTATACATCCAGTCAGAGAGGCAGATAAATCTGTCCCACAGACCTGAGTGTATTAATATAACTATCAGTCTGTCTCTCCTGTGTTGGCCTGGTCAGGTGTGGGGAGGGAGGGGTGGGGCAGAAGGGCAGGAGGTAATTTCATGAATGAAAGGACAGAATTGTTCCTCCGTTTCAACTGGTCCCACGCACTGGCAAAACCCAGGCTGGCCTTTAATTAAAGCTAATAACCCAAAGAGAGGGGAAGAAGGGAGCCCCCGAGGGGCTAATGGGAGGAGGGGCGAGAGCAGATGAAGATGAAGGAGGGGAGAATAGATGGGCAGGTGGTGTTCAACTGTAAGTTCTTTCACTTTAAGGGAAAAAAGCCAGATACACTATGATACACTGACAATGCACTTTATGTGATAATATGTGCGTCCTAGAGATAGTAGAAGAAGACGAGGAAGAAGATACTTTTAATTATCTCAAAAGGGAAATTACATTTGATATTCATTTTTTTGATTACACAAAGGCCCAAAATACACACACATGCAGAAATAGGACCTATGTGTGCACAAATTGGAGGGATGTCAGAGTGAGTGGGTGGCCCATTAATTGCGCCCTTAGCAGTTGGGGGTTCTTGCTTAAGGGCACCTTGGCAGTGCCATGTGAACTGGCACAACAGACTGAGCCACTGCCACCCACTAAGGTAGATGTGGAGCAGTAGTATCCATACGAATAGTATTAATATTAATAACAGTGGTAGTTAAGGTTCTAGTAGCGATAATAGTAGCACTAATTTCTTTCCTTCTGCCTAGTTGCATCAGTAATAACAGTAGCAATACTAACAACTGTAGAAGTACTAGTAGGTTTAGAGTTTTAGTATAGCAGCATAGTAGTATTTGTAAAGTAATAGTAGTAGTGGTGGTAGGTAGTATTAATAAAGTAGCAGAAGTAATAGTAAAGGGTAATATTTAGAATATGGTCTGCAATGTACAGTGTCATTTTTCTAAATTGACAGTGTACCTGTACAGGTATTGACAAGGGAGCAAGATGTGAAGTTAAGAAATAAGGGGGTAACAATCAAAGAAGTCAAAAACAAATTATACTGTTGGTATTTTTTAACAAACCGGTAACAGTCACTATGGGATACAGTATGAACATACAGACCAACAAAGCTGGAAGTTTGGGATGAGATGGAGTAAAATACAATATTATAAATTGGCTGTAATTTAGCATTTGTAAGCCAAATAGTTCATGTTTTGGAGTTCTTACCAAATAAGCACATGGGTCATTTCTGTTTTTACTTTGGAACAAACGGAGGTCTATGGAAAAGATTACAGTAAGGAACCTATAGACCTATAGGCCTATAAATTATAAGTTACTGGTTGTAAACTGGCTAAATGTACCAGAAAAAAGTAAGTCATTGACTGATACTCATAGGAGACTTCAGAAGCCTAAGGTTGTTCAAGTTAATGTAGACTGACACTTGTTAAACAGGGTGATGTTCATTGTTGTTATGGAATACAGGAAGTTGAAAGATTTTTTTTTTTATGATGAGGTTTTACAGTGAACACAGCTAAACTGAAAACCAGGAGCCCAACACCCCAGCGACTGTAGAAGATGGCCAATTGTATGTCCTGTTCCTGTATAACAGTAAACTGTACCTACACTACAGTCATTGAAAATATTCGTTGAGAGTCATTCCATGATATAAAAATTAATATATGAAACACAGATCTATTGGTTGTGTCATAGTCTTGCATTGCCAGACCTACAGTATCTCTAGAGCGCTGTGGCGTAATTTCCGGCTCCTTCACACATACATTCTAGGATAAGAGAAAAAAAACACTGGCTTGTTTGCATTATTAAACCAATAGACCAATTTTGGACGCCGTTAAAATCTGGACTCAGCTAGGCTGGTTCTGCAAAATGATCTCAGGAAGGTACTTGTTTTATTGAAACATTTGCAACCTGATAAAAGAAAACAACAAGTACAATATTAAATAAAGTCACCCCCCCACCAAGCAGTCCACTCTCTGGCTCACCTGACATATGTTGATATTCACCCTTACATTTACTGAAAAACATTTTAATTTAATATTAATCTGTTTATTGATCCCCAATGGGGAAATTACACTCTGTAAGTTATCACACACAGTCCTGAACTACACACACATGCTCAGGATCTATACATGCACTAATAGAGAGATGTCAGAGTGAGTGGGCTGCCAGCCAAACCAGCACCCTGAGCGGTTGGGGGGGGGGGGGGGGGGG
>NC_048414.1:24846666-24851780 GCF_013103735.1 Etheostoma cragini
GGGGGGGGGGGGGGGGGGGGGGGGGGGTACAGTGCCTTGCTCAAGAGCACCTGGCAGTGCCCAGGAGGTGAAGTGGCATCTCTCCAGCCTCCAATTCACACTCTGTACTTTTTGGTCCACAAGGGGACTTGAACCAGTGATCCTCCGGTTCCCAACCCAAATCCCCATGGACTGAGCTACTGCCACCCCCAATATATATTTATCATTAATTTAGTAATAATTATTAATATATTTAGATATACATTTAAGAAGTCAATGATGTGCAATACTAAGTGGCAATGTCTTCTGGTGAAAGCCAATTTTTCAATTTTATTTTTCTCTTTCCCTGCCCACCTTGTGTCTTCTCTTTTTCCCCTCACTTTCACCCTTTCTATGACATAAACTCCTTCTCGTTTCCCCTCTAACGCTTTATTGCTACCTCATCTTCACTCCACAAATCCCTCAACCTTTCCCTGAACATGTGTCCTCTTACGTTCCGATCCTTGACATCCCCACTACCTCCCATTCTCCTCCACCTCCAGATGCCCTCTCGCTGCAGGAATGCGCTGAACATCGTGGTCACCACTCTTTTTGCTGCGGTGGTCCTCTTCACAATCCTGCTGGCCTACGTCACAGGTTAACTTGTCAATTTGATTGATATACAGAGAGAAACATGTACATGAATATCAAAACGAGTGATAGTCATGGTTTATATTGTTGTTTTTCAAATTTGTCTCTACTGTGTTGCTTTGTTATAAAGGCTACCAGTTCATCCACACTGAGCAGCACCACCTCTCCTTTGGCCTCTATGGTGCCTTCCTCTCCCTCCATCTCTTCCTCCAGAGCCTTTTCGCCTTCCTGGAGCATCGGCGAATGAGGAGCCCCGCCCGGCCACAGCACCTCCGTCGCACCGTGGCTCTCTGCATCGCCGCATACCAGGAGGACCCAGACTACCTGAGGAAGTGCCTGCGCAGTGTCCGCCGAATCTCCTTCCCTGGTCTGAAGGTGGTGCTAGTAGTGGACGGGAACCGGCCCGAGGACGGCTACATGATTGACATTTTCCAGGAGGTGATGGGCGGGGCTGACCAGGCTGGCAGTATGGTGTGGAAGGGAAACTACCACAGTGATGGGAGTGGAGGAGGAGGAGTCAGAGGCGGAGGGAGGAGCACAGTGCACATGGAGGAGGCAGCACGAGTGGCTCGGCTGGTCAGAGGCTGCCGCTACTCCTGCATCATGCAGGAGTGGGGAGGGAAAAGAGAGGTGATGTACACTGCCTTTAAAGCACTGGGGGACAGTGTGGATTATGTGCAGGTAAGGGACACAGAAAATAGAATGCATGTACCACTGAATGAGTCAAGTACAATAAACCCTTCTAACAATATGGGTCAATTATACATGGAAGAAGAACAGATTTTAATCTCAACATTTTTTATTCTGTTTTAAAAATTGAAAAAAAAAAACATGGTTGGAAAGAAACGGAAAAAGAAAAAGTCAGGATTTCGAGATTGAAGACTTTGCTAACGTTGTGAAACCGTCAAATATTGGTTATGTTTAGGGACAAAAACTACTTTGTCAGGTTTAGGCACCAACACCTATTAGTTAAGTTTAAAGAAAGATTGTGGCTTGGGTTGAAATCAGCTGTTACGTCACTGCCGGGTACGTGACGTCAAAAAACCTTGCTGTTTACTTTTAGTTTTAAACGGGATAAGGACCCCGGTCTTCTGAAGAAAATCCTGTCTCCTTATGAAGAGGTTGCCGCCCTTATTCTATGTCACTATCTGCTTTACGCTTGTCATTAATTACTACAGCCAATAGAGGGCATTGTCACTAGAAGTGTAAAGGTTTGTCATAATTGCTGCCTGAATAAACAACCTACGGGAGCGTTTTTCGGAGGAGAACATAAAAGGATTGGACAATTTCAAAAATATTTTAGACGTAGGCGCTGAAATTTTATCAAAAAGTAGTTAAGGCCACTTCACTAATATACACATTACAGTAAGATCTGCTTACTCACCGTGAGAAGTACTACTTAGCCTATGACAACAATGTCTTGTGTGGTTCTGGAGGAAATTTGTGAAGGCTTAGAATATAACCCTGATGACCACCAGGGTTAACTTTGCTTGGGCATGAGACTTTGTTTTTTTAACTGAAGGCCTGTGTTATAAACTGGATCTGCAGAGTTTGAGTGCATCCCAGAAAGGGAGGGTCCAATAAAAAGATAATATCCATTGCATTTTGGGAAATCGTGTGTTTTTGGATCATAAGCCATGATAGAAAAAGTTAACATATGTTGACTTTTGCAGCTTCAATTTTTTAATCTGTCTCACGCAAGTCCCTCAACTTAATTGTTAAACAAAAAGTACAGGTGAGGCTGATGGGAATGTCATTAGTTTTACAAACATTTACTCATAAACCCAGGTCAAAAACTGAGTGCTTCAGATGCTCCTTTCTGTCCACTACCATCAGACTATACAACTGCAGAGGAGACCACAGATTGTCATCAGTCTGAACACTAGTTTAGGCTGAGGGATACAACGTGCCAGATTGACAAAAACATGCTTCACAAGGTTGTTAATGTCTATTAATACTTTAGTTTTTCCAAACGTCTTTCATTTTCAGAGCCTCTGTGTTCCAAAAATAACCGTTCTTTTAGTTCATGCCTGTTATAAGTTCATAAGTGTTTAAAATGTCTGTTCCAGGAAGTCAAAACGGTTGCTGATTCAATACGTTCTAATATCTGGTCAGATTTTGCCCACATACGTAGCAATTCCTCCTCTGTTGCAGGAGGAGGAGCACCGAACAAAGCAGTGAATCAGAGGAATAAAACGTTATATTCTGAAAGAACAAATAAACACACCCGCACCTCCGGACGGGAAGGCTAAAGCGGAGGTTGGGAATGAGAATGGTCTGCACGCCGTGCACGCTTTTATTGGCACCATTTTACACACCCACTTGCGGTCCAAAGGCTCCTTTTTGACACCCATAAACATCATGCACACTGAAATATAAGAAGAAAAGAAAATACAGGCAAAGGGCAGGGTCTTTGCAGGTACAGACACCAGTGGTGTCCACTTATGACCCACATCTAGTGGATCATGAGGGATTACCTTGTTAGTATTAGTCTATACATCGTCGTTTTTTAAGACAATGCTATTACTATACCTTTAAGGCTGAAATAATACCATTTACAGAATAATATATATATTGCGGCAGAGCAGGTGGCCACACTAATATTAACAAACATTTGTTGCAATTCATCTTGAGGGGAACACGAATTTCTGAACCAAATTTCATAACAATTTATTTATTTAGAATGCTAGAGGGAAAGGTAGGGAAAACATTCAATGTCAGTTGGAAACACCATCTGGGAACCTTGAATGGCTCTACCAAATTGCTAGCCAATCCATCAAGTAGATATTACACAGTAAGTAAGTTATTTGACCTGCTGGTGGCACTAGATGAATAGAGGGACACCAAAGTCATTGGGATGTATCCTCTGAGGACCAATTCAATTCAATTCAATTCAATTCAATTTTATTTATAGTATCAATTCACAACAAGAGTTATCTCAAGACACTATACAGATAGACCACACTCCAGAATTTACAAGAACCCAACAGTTCTAGTAGTCTCCTCCAGAGCAAGCAATGTGCGGCATTACAAGGCACAGCAGGACGTAGCAGGGCACTGTAGTGTAGCAGTTTGAACATGGCATAACAGACCATGCATGTCAGTTAATATATAATGTGTATAATATAATAATATATAGTTCATGTCAATCCATCCTCTAGTTGTTGAGATTTCAGTCTGGACCAAAGTGGTTGGCTGACCAACATACAAACATGCTCAAGATACTGCTGGTCAACTAAGCATGGCTAAAAAAGCAGCCAAATTATAATTTTCCGCATGCAATGTTCTTCCAAAATGGTGATATAATCAAAAAAACTGAAAGAACTAAGGAACACCCACTCTCAAATTTAAGACCTGTAAACTGTAAAAAGACAGAATCAACACAATTATCTACACCATGTTTTCATTAGGTTAGACCATCTTGTCAATGTATTTTCCCATTATTATAATAATGTCATTATGTTATGTATTATGTTGTATTGTCCTAATAAAAACTAAAATTACAAATTTTCCTCAGGGGGCTTTTAAATATGTACAGCAAAAAACAACCTCTTGTTTCGGATAATATTCTGGTGTATATGTTTGTCTGCTGTGTAGTTTTTAACTGCAGCTACTAACGAATCAATCCTTTTCCATTGTTCTGCTTAGCTACTGCAGTGACTTTAGAGTATTGCTATCTTCCAGAATTTTTTTTTTTATATTGACTTAACAGCAGATTTTGGCAGCAGGCTTGACATAAACATATTTCCATTGAACACCAATACAACTGTGAGCATAGGCAGAGTGTGTGTTGCAGTAGCCAAAAATTATCACATCACACAGAGCCACGATTTGTATTCATCTGCACACGCTAACCAGATATCCTTAAAGTCGGTTGTATTACTGGTGCTATGTATATCTGACCCGCTTCTATGCTGGCGCATACTGATGTCGAATTTCTCCTGAATGAAACATTGTTTGCATGCTGCGAATGTTAATAGTGTATTTGTAAGTCACACTTTTAATGTAAAATATGAAATACCTGCAGTATTGAACTTTATTTGACTAATGCTTAAGGTACCATAAGGTACAGTAGTGTGAAAAAGTGTTCGCCCCCTTCCTCATTTCCTGTTCCTTTGCATGTTTGTCACACTTAAGTGTTTCGGAACATTGAACCAATTTAAACAATAGTCAAGGACAACACAAGTAAACACAAAATGCAATTTGTAAATTAAGGTGTTTATTATTAAAGGTGAAAAAAAATCCAAACCATCATGGCCCTGTGTGAAAAAGTGATTGCCCCCCTTGTTAAAACATACTATAACTGTGGTTGTTCACACCTGAGTTTAATTTCTCTAGCCACACCCAGGCCTGATTATTGCCACACCTGTTCACAATCAAGTCATCACTTAAATAGAAGCTGCTTGACACAGTAAGTCCACCAAAACATCCTTAAAAGCTACACATCATGCCGAGACCCAAAGAAATTCAGGAACAATTGAGAAAGAAAGTAATTGAGATCTATC
>NC_048414.1:24851880-24858782 GCF_013103735.1 Etheostoma cragini
AATTGGTTTGATGTTCCGAAACACTTAAGTGTGACAAACATGCAAAGGAACAGGAAATGAGGAAGGGGGCAAACACTTGTTCACACCACTGTAAATGTGCATCTATGGATGCTATGTTTACTAACTATGGAACACACTTTCCTTATCTTCAGACAATCCACAGACAATCTTAACCTTAACAAAATGTGAGGGCAAATTCTAAATTTAAACCATAAAGCCAGTGGAAATCTTAAAACTACATGTGTCAACCCATTGAAAATGCAAAATCCACATGGGAACTTCTTTACTTATTCTTAATCTAAACCAACATTGTGTTGAACAACCAAGACACTCTTTATAGCCAATGCTGTGGGTCAAAGGTCATGTCCAGAGCTGACCCAGTCCTGAGCGTGTAGAAGGAACCAGCTGTGGTCTCTGTCAGCAGCCTCTCATTTCTTTAATTCTCTAATTGCTCTGCAACATCTGCAGCCCTAATTTGACCTAAGGTCTTTATTGCTGAGTCTGTGTGGCTCTCAGAATGATTGTACCCTCTGTGTTTGTTGTGTCCTTTTTCAGGTGTGTGACTCAGATACAGTTCTAGACCCAGCGTGTACCATAGAAATGCTGAAGATCCTTGAGGAAGATCCGATGGTGGGAGGGGTCGGTGGAGATGTGCAGGTAGAACACAATACTTTTCAGTCATGAAAGTGAAGTCTGTATCAACGGAAATACATATGCAAGATAAAGTCGGACATCAGGCTTTGTCACTCACCTTCCCCTCTCCGTGTGTTGCCGTTCTCAAAATCCCTGACGGGAAACAATAACTAACTTTGGGCAAGCAAGCTACACGCTTAAAATGTTTTGAAGAAAACTTGGTCCTTTAGGGGAATGGTTGTAAAGATTTAAAAATAATTTGTTTACAGCATTTACTATCCAACTGGGATGTTTTGGGACTGATGGGTAGGGATTGCTGTGGATGAAGTAGGCCTATGCATGGAGATACACTGGTAAGGGCAAATTACACTTAACCATGTATCCAGCTAATTTAATTAGCTTACATTACTGTATTGTGTGAATAGTTAACTTAATTTCATATTTTATGTGCCACCTTTTTTATGGGATGCAAACGTTTCACCAGAAAAAGTTCCTTCCAAAGACATTTTGTAGAGCAACCATTGCTGCGTCCGAAGCTTAACATCGGCAAAACAAATGTGATTGGTTTAGAGAAATTCAAAAAAACCAGAGCGTGTTTATTTATCCTATCCTGGAATGTATGTGTGGTGTAGCCAGACCTTACTTCACATCGCTATGGAGGTCTGGCAATGCGAGATAATGAAAAGTACAATGAAGATCCAAGACTAAAAGCAATAAAAGTCAACTTAGAAACTCTTGGGTTACCAAGGAAAGAGATCAAAAGCTCACTACAACATGCCGTGAAAGCCCAATTAATCCTTAAGATTCTCCTCTGTTGACTTCTTCTGACTAATCTCTTTACATTTTCCTCTCCTCCAGATCCTTAACAAGTACGACTCGTGGATCTCCTTCCTCAGTAGTGTTCGCTACTGGATGGCCTTCAACATTGAGCGGGCCTGTCAGTCCTACTTCGGATGCGTCCAGTGTATCAGCGGCCCTCTGGGGATGTATAAGAACTCTTTGCTCCAACGCTTCCTGGAGCCCTGGTACCACCAGACCTTCCTAGGCTCCAAGTGCAGCTTCGGTGATGACCGCCACCTCACCAATCGGGTGCTGAGCTATGGCTACAAGACAAAATTCACGGCACGATCGCAGTGCCAGACTGAGACACCAACCGAGTATTTGCGTTGGCTCAACCAGCAGACTCGATGGAGCAAGTCTTACTTCCGTGAGTGGCTCTACAATGCCCTGTGGTTCCACAAGCACAGCCTTTGGATGACCTATGAGTCCGTGGTCACTGGCTTCTTTCCGTTCTTCTTGGTTGCCACAGTCATCCATCTCTTCTACCGTGGAAGGCTGTGGAACATCCTGCTCTTCTTATTGACAGTCCAACTGGTTGGGATGGTGAAGGCCACCTACGCCTGTTTTCTGCGTGGCAGCCTGGTCATGATCTTCATGTCACTCTACTCTCTGCTCTACATGACCAGCTTGCTACCTGCCAAAATATTTGCCCTACTCACCATCAACAAGGCTGGATGGGGCACCTCAGGCCGCAGGAAAATTGTGGTCAACTTAATTGGCGCTGTGCCTGTCACAGTGTGGGCTATGGTGCTGCTGGGAGGTGTGGTGTATACAATCTACTGTGAAACACAGGAGCCATTTAGTGAGACAGAGAAAGCATTGTTGATAGCAGGGATGATACTGTACGCCTGCTACTGGCTCATTCTGCTGGTGCTCTACCTAGCAATTGTAGCCAAACGGTGTAACAAGAGGGAAGAGCAGTATCAACTGCCATATGCGGAGGCATAAACCTGCTACCAGAGATTGGTAGGACATTCATATGGACCTTCACTGCAGTATGACTTTAGCAATGTCTCTGACCCTGTGAACTGCTCAAGTGATGAGCTGTGAACCACAAACACACTCACATCTTCATCATTGGTGCTAAGGTTTGGATCTGAACTCTGAGCGGCAGGAATCTAATCCAGTTGGGGGAGACTCAGAGATGACTGGATTCTCAGAGCTTTCCCAATTAGATCATGCTTAATGGTGCTTCATTTTGAAAAACCAAACCAAATGAAACTGATCCAGTTTATAACATGTTCATACTCTTGTAATAGTGACATGCGCAGAAGAACATTATTACTATTACTGTGTTTATGGGCACAGGCTATCTGTGAACTGTGACAAAGGGTGTGGCACCATGCTATAAATCAATCTAAAGCAAAAAGAGGGACAAAATAAGATTAGAAGACATAAAAGTCTTAATAAATGGTTGTTTTTGTGCCCATTTTGAAAAAGATGAGATGGGATAAAATGTGATGGAACTGAGCTTTTATAATAAACAACAGATAAAATAGCAAGGCAATTCTTACTAGTCTAAGCATCTCTATTTTAGATGAGTAGAGGGAAGTTCGCATGGATTCAGAGATTGGAGTGTATGTGTAAGGTGTTCAGAGCACATTTTGGTACAATCTCCACAGAGTCAACTTAAAGAACTGAACAGGCATGAATAGATGAAAATTTGGTCTAGGCTTGAAAATCTGTTGACTTGAGCCTACAAATGTGCGTTGATCTCAAAGTTTTATGAATCAACTCAATATACTACCGACATGGGAGAAAAAGGGAGAAAGAGTGAAAGAAAAAAAGCTGAGAGAACTTGGTGAGTTAAGTGAGATTAGTCAGAGGTGACACGCAAACACATGCAGCCATTCCCCACACACACACGCACACACAGTGATTTCTAGACAGTTCCAGCTGACGTCCGTACAGATGATATAAATGTGTGCAACAAAAATGGACTGTTTTTGCAGTTTAAGCAGCAAAATTCAGTTAATAATTTGGTTTGTGTTGTGTCCATATTAGCCGTGAAGTGATATATTTTTAAAGATGTATCTTTTTAAACCCTATACTCATCAGCAAAAGTAATGCATTTCATTACTTGTTACATCCTTATCCCAGCAAAAAACACCATAGTTTTTAGCTGAAGCTCCTCTTTTCACTTGTTATAGCTATAGAGTGAGGCTGAGAATGGGCTCCACACCCTAACATCCATAAATGTCCCAACTCAAAAATAGAAAAAGGAAAATACAGACAGGGGGCATTGTCTCTGCCGATCGATTGAGAGGCATTACATTTGTATTAGTCTATGCATAGTTTTTGAGGAAAATCCTACATATTATACCAATAAGTGTATGCTACACTTGACATATTTACACTGCTTTACCTTGCTGTTGGACAGCCCTTTTCTCAAATTTCCACAGACGTTCCCCCTCTCTCTCTTTTGGCTATTCAGTCTCCTTCTGCAAAAATTCTTCTTCTGTATACTCCGGTTCATAAAAGTATCCTCCAGCATGTTGTTTTTGCTATCAAAATGACTGTTTTTGTTTTCTTTTTTAAAGATCATTTCTTTGGGCATTTTAGGCCTTTATTTTCCCAGGACAGATGAAGACATGAAAGGGGAATGACATGCAACAAAGGGCCATACGTCGGAGTTAAAACTGCAACCGCTGCATCTAGGAGTAAACCTCTACACATGCGCGCATGCCCTCCCAACTGAGCCAATCCGACCACTTGTTTTAGTTTTCTTGTATTTGTTATTTCCATAAACCGCTGAAAGTTTGACCCAAACAGCTGATCTGCGGCACAGTTTGCTAATGTAGGCATACACTGACGATCAATAAGTACCTCATACGACCCCACTTCAAAAACACCCGGACTATTCTTTTAATCCCCCATTTTTTACAGTGTAGTCATGTTTGGGAGGTACTACTACACAGCGAGTGTGGACAGGGGGAATGATTACAATGAACTCTTTTGACCTGGAAATGGGCGATATTTGCAACTGGATGTAATGGTGCTCTGAGATCAGCCCTCATTTACTGTCACCACATCAGCAATGAACAGCAAATCATCTGCTCCAGGTGTATTTTGTGGAGCAGATAGGATTTACCAGAACAGACAATCTAATGTTTCTGAAAAGGTGACACCGAGTTCCTTTGTTTTTTTGGTGCAGTGTCAAAATGAGCAACGTATTGTTGTACATTGTGGTTAAATTCTCAGTATATCGTCACCAGTGGGTTGTAGTTTCATTCGGTGATACAGAGATTTTTTTTTGTACAGTCACTTTTAGATGTTGTAGAGGTGCCAAAGTATGTAACAGTAAAGTTTTACTACGGGACACTATTCTCTTAACTTAATTTGTTTCCTTTTACACTACATGTAGCCTTGGTTTATTCATTCCATCAGCAATGTAAAGACTGAAAACCAAAGACATTTCTTCTGAAGTGAGACTTTGCTTTGACTGTCTTTTTTTCTTCTCATATACATATTCCAAGATTTCAGATCACCATCAGCATGGCTGAACCTACACTGACAGATGCCTTTTTGCTTTTGGGCAGCAGACATTTCATTTTTGTGCTATTTAAAGGTCCCATGGCAAAACAATTTTACTTTTACGTTTTTTTAACATTAATATTAGTTCCCCAGCCTGCCTATGGTCCCCCAGTAGCTAGAAATGGTGATAGGTGTAAACCGAGCCCTGGGTATCTGAGCTCAGATGGGCCGATTTTGAATCTTGCTCCTTAGGAGGTCATAAGGGGCAAGATGACCTCCTCTTTTTATGCTTTGTGAGCCCATGGCTTTCAAACTGAGAAAAGTGGCAGTTGGTCAAGGTCACCCCCCCTTTCCTCCTCAATAGCTACAGAAATGGCACCTCCAAAGGAAAGCTCATTGTGGGACTGGCTCGAGTGGCTGTAATTCTGCACCAAGGCTGAATTTGAGAAGACTTCCGATACAGTATAAGGGGACCACTAAGATCTAAATAAAAGCATCCAAAAAGCACCATGTCATGGGACCTTTAAGATATGCCAATGTTGTTTCCTTTGGCTAGTTGTATATGTTTTAACTCGAAAGTTCCAAAAGGATTCAGATTAAAATGACATGGGGTTTATTATGTCCCTATGCCTTTCTGACGGTCAACCAGTGACGCAAAAGACTTGTTTCTTGACCTCTGCTGCTTCCATCTCTGGGCATCAGAAGAATGCTGGAATTTTCCTAAGTCATTAAAAATGCTTCCTGTTTTAGACACAATCCTCCCATTTATACCAAATACAGAATGTCCCCGTTATTGTAGCGACTGCATTGACATTTTCCCTGTTATGTTTTTCACTGCATAGTATTAAATCAAACACATGACTAAGGACTTCCTGCCTTTTGCTGAAAGCTGAGGCTGCACTCGCAAACTTGTTTGACGCTTTTTTCCAATGTTTGTCACAACACTAACTTATTAACTTTAGTTTTACAGCTATTTTTTAAATTTATGTTTGAGTTACAGAAGCAGAAATTAGGAATTATTTAGACTAAAATTAAAGAAATGGATGTTGATGTATAATCACAGACTAGAATATGTCAACTTTTATTCAATACTATTTCAAAACCACTTCAATTTTTTTTTCTTCAATTTTTGTGTTAAAACACAGAGAAGATGCAATAAAGGACCACAGTAACTTATTTTTCAAATATACCGTGAAGCCTGCTTCTGTTTGTTCTACTGTAAGCAAAACATTTCTATGGGCTTGTTATTTTACCAGACTTTAAAATTTACTTAAAATCTACAGTCAAAAGGCATACTTATTTTATGATCTAAACATAGGCCTATATACATATACAGTTCCTAAATTGGACCAAAAAAAGATGTCAGTACCCTAATTCAGCAGTTGTTGACATGATCATTGCATGTGTCTTGTGGATATTTTTATATTCACACAGTAAATACTGTCTAATCGATAGTTCAATGATACGGTCTGAAGAGTTCAATTTAAAAGCCAATCTCAGTCGAATCGTCTGTTTAAAAAAAAACAACAACATCAGCTATATAAGGGTGCTAAATGTCCGATTTTCAGAAGAAAAACACTCAGAATGAGTCGGAGATGTGGTTGAAAAAGATGGGATTTTTATTTATATTCCCTATTTAGGCAACAAGAACCGTTAACAAAATCAGAACAAAAACAGAATCTTGATGCGCAAAAATGTTCCCAGTTCTCCGCAACCTTTTGACCATGCGTGTGATGGCGCAGATGAGAACAAAAAATACCACATGGATAAAGTACTCTGGATGCAGAGTGCACAGCCTGCATCAAAAACACCTGCGCCACTTTACCTTTGTGCGTTCATTTTTAACTTAACTCAATTACCAGTGATTTATACAGTACATACAGTGGGTACGGAAAGTATTCAGACCCCTTTAAATTTTTCTCTTTGTTTCATTGCAGCCTTTTTCCAAAAATCAA
>NC_048414.1:24858882-24864401 GCF_013103735.1 Etheostoma cragini
GAAAATGGCTGCAATGAAACAAAGAGTGAAAAATTTAAAGGGGTCTGAATACTTTCCGTACCCACTGTATATCACATATAAACATCATTTGTGGTTCATATTTGCAATTTACCCCTGTGAGATCACATTTATGATCAGATGACCATTTACTTTTGTTGTGATAAAAAAGGAAATTAAATTGTAACAAAAGGTAAATATATATAAAAACAATTTTTTTGATCATTATTCTTGTTATTTCTTAGAAGTTAATCAGAACAGGTGAAAGTGCTTGAAATTAGGGCTGCATGATTCGGGGCAAAAAATATGAATTTAGATTTTTTTTTTAGCTTAGAATTGATATCACGATTCTCTGCCAGGATTTTTTGACCATGACAAAACAAAATACATTGGCAGAACCAAACATAGATTTTTTTTACACCTAGAGTACATTGCTCATCACATTCGATTGGGAGCGCTTTAAAACCTATTTTGTACAGTCTATTTTTTAAACTCACAGAAGAAAGTAGTGCTTTTTTGACATTTTTTCTGCACTTATTTCGACTTTCCATATTTTTGATACAAAAAAAAAGACAACAGTAACATGATTAATTTTTTTTAAATAATAGTCATCATTTTCAAATCTTAACACTATTTAACTGAACAGCATATGCACCAATTGCATATTAATGCAGGTTGATAACAATAAGATAAACCTACTGCTTAGTGAACAGAAAAGGCTGCAGGATTAATAAATCCTGGCTGGGACCAGGCTAGCTGTAGAGAATAAATCTCCATGGGAACTCTGCTTTTCTTCAAAGCCTCTGCTTTTGTGCGACCAAGTCTAGGCTAAATTGATCCAGGATAACGGTAATAATAGTTTATTTCAAAGATATTTACTTTCACAAAAACAAATTTGCTGAATCAGAGAATTTTTACTTTTCCTACTTAAAAGAATATAACTTGTAATTCTTTGCAGCTCTAATGCAGAGTGACTACAGATAAAGAGCTGTCACTGATGGAGTTATGTGAGTAATGTTAGTCACTGATTAAAACGACTGAGCTGTGGCTTTAACAACATGGTTCTTAGTTTGACTTTACAGCAGCTGAATGAATTGGTCCCTTCAGTCACCACACACCACCAGGATGGCGTTTTACTTCTGGGAATACACGTTGGCATGGGAACCGCCTTCAAACACAAAGACATATTCACACGCTGTAAATATCCTGGCGACATTTCAAAATGTTGTATGCTAGAAGACTGAGTCAAATATTAGGTGTTATATAAGTTATATAATACATAAGCATACATAATAATATAATAGATGACTATTTATCACCTTAGCTGTTCACATGGTTAACTCTATTGTATTTATAGTGTTGAATCAGGAGTTATCTCATTACACTTTACAGATAGAGTAAGTCTACCACACTCTATAATTTACAAGGACCCAACAGTTTCTCCCGAGCAAGCATTTGGTGTGACAATATCGAGGAAAAACTTCCTTCAAGGAGAAACCTCGGACAGACCCAGGCTCTTGGTGCTGCTGCCGGTTGGAACAGAGAAACGCTGACGCAGGTATACAGAAATATGATTCATAATAATTAAAGCAGTTGGAATGATGTGCTGTGGCACTTACAGTAACAATAATACTTACTGTATTTTTTATTCTTAATATAATTCAATTTTATTTATAGTATCAAAGCATAACAAAAGTTATCTCGAGACACTTTATAGATAGAGCAGGTCTAGACCACATTCTATAATTTACAAAGCCCCAACAATTCTAGTAATTCCCCCAAGAGCAAGCAATTCGAGCGACAGTGGAGAGGAAAACCTCTCTTTTAAGAGGAAACCTCAGACAGACCCAGGCTCTTGGTAGGCGGCAATAGTCACAATAAAGATATAATGGATGTTGCTGTACCGCTCTCAGCCCTGCTTTACTTTATCATAGCATCCCATTCAGATTGTGACAATATGGCTAATTCTATAACTGGTTTGTTTTTTGACTTAATCGGAAAGTATAAAATCTTCTGTTGGAAATAAAATTAAACAAATTAAAACTTGACATTCATTCAGTGAGAATCTTGATGGACAACACTGAAATATCATAGGATCCCATTAATAGTCTGTTAGTGAGTATTGGTCAGATCCTTCATGCGTCAGAGGGAGGGTAGGGATTGCTCCGTTGCCGCCATAGACTGTTAATATTAGCGGATATGACGGTTATGAGCCATCCTGGTTGTGGATGTGACACCTTTACACGAGAGGGAGGAGTGAGGGAGCCACGTTACTTTACACACTTTTATTGTCAATCACATCATAGCCACGCCCTAAAACACCCCTACTTTATCGCTATACTTTTAAATGATAATTCTGTAATGCAGTAGACTTAAAAAACTAGCGATTGAGACCATAAACTCATTATGGAAATGTTGCCTGAGGTAATAAATCCAGTGAGAAGTTGGTCACTTTCTCAAAGACTTCTATAGAAACCAACCAACCTTTTGCAACTGTGAATGTCGCCTCCTGCTGGAATTCAAACAGAATGCAGGTTTAAGGCACATCCACATTTGCAGCACTTCACCAAACCGGATGCCTTGTCCATTGATATCAACAGTCCACGCTTGCCGACAAAAATTGCGCCAGATGTCACTCTTTTCGGCCGGATGTCCGCTACCTTCCACTTTCTTTGTGTAAGTTTTAAAAACAATTCTAAATCCAGTTGATTTATGAGGACTGAGGTTTCTCTTGCATGACTAAAACAACTTTTGAACATATACGTTTTCCACCAAAACAAGTTCCTATTTTGCAACAGCACTGCAGCTCTGTCCGATGTTTAGCACCGCCCATTGACGGATTGTGATTGGTTTAAAAAAATGCCAATAAACCAGAGCACCTTATTCTCCCATCCCGGATGGCTGTGTAGACTCGCCAGACCCTCCTTCCCAGCGCTGTGGAGGAAGGTCTGGCAATGCGAGACTACTACAGGAGCAAAGTATATCGAGATATTGTGATATACAATCACATTGATCAGACAAGCACATACTAACTAAATTTTCTTAGAAGATCTATTGTAAAACATTTTGATGCAATAAAATTGGAAGAATTGCATTATTTTTGTGCAAACATGTAAACAGTGTTATTTTTTTCTAAATAATTTCACTTGAAACGGTTTACCAAATTATTGATGATTATTGTGCAAAATATTTTGTGAAAGCACCAATTGTCAACCCTACAATAACGTCACAATATCAATGTATTTGGACAAGAATATCGTAGTATCTGATTTTCTCTATATCGCCCAGCCTTACTATGCAACCTTTCCACTAAACTTCAATTTAAGATTCACATTATGTTCCATATAAACCAATTTCATAGATGGGTCACTTGGTAAAACCTGCCAAACTTGGTAACTGCCACAATGCCCAAATGCCTGCTAAGACTGCGTGCAAATGAAAGAACAGAGTTCACCTCGTGCATATTTGCCTACAGTTAATATAAAAAAAAAACAATGACCAAATGTCATATTCAATACAGTGTAGATGCCTGATCCATCACAATAAATGATAATGTTGCAATTGGGAATTTTCCCTTTGTGTCCCTTGTTTGGATACTTATGGATTAAAGCAAGTGATCTCAAATGTTCTTTATTTTTTTTACAGAAGATTATTCTGTATTCCATCAATAATGTGATTCTTTGAAAAGCCTTTGAAACAGCATTTAAACCCTCATGGGGCTTTAAACATTTTCTACGAATCTCAAGGAAACAATACAACATTCATTCAGACATGCAAGGAGCCGCATTAAAGTCCCTGGTTGGAGGTTTGCAGCTATTGATCAATTGTACAACAAATGTATAATCAAACCGCATCATATCAGAACTGGATGACAAACTAAAGTAAAAGCTTTTAAACTCAGTTTTGTCTTAGTCCAGATCAGTTTGTTCCCGTCACACACAGGACCTCCGACGCGTTATTATGGATCCCACGTAACTTTTAAGCAAGTCCTGCCTGGCAAAGCACCTCAATTGGTTGGGGTTAGGCATTGACCTCGAGTGGTTAATGTTAGGAAAGCCGATTGGTCAGGGGAAAGGACCTGAACAAATACGGTTACGTTACCTAGAGTAAGCCTGGACGCCTGGCCAATAGTAGTGTGTGAATGCAATTCAAGGGCGGGCCTTGCCTCAAAGTTGAGTGGGTTCCATAATAAGGCCCCTCTGACCCAGGGAAACTGCAGTCACGCTAAACCTTCTTGGGTACGTTAGTGATGATGGGTTTTGGGCGCGTCTTAAAGATCAGCTTCTGTTTGATGAGGGCCGACACGGAGTAGGAGGTGGGTCCTTGCTGGTTTGTTTCCATAGGTACCTGTGTGACATCATCATTGTCTTGGCTGCCCAGGCTATCCTGCAAAAGGCTGGAATGCTTGGTGAGGACAGCGAAGGGTTTCTCCAGTTTGACCTGCTTCCCATATAGAATATGATGTCCAACAATAAGCACTGGCACCCCCTGATGGAGAAAGAAGAAAATACAGCAAATAATGCATGAATATCCATCCATCCACCCAGTTTGATTCTGATGGGTCACAGATTTCTATGTAACACCGGAAAAGCCTGTGTTAGCATATCCAGCCAGGTAAAAGATAGATGGAGATTTCTTTAAACAGGCCTAATTGTATATTGTAGAAATTATCTGCCACGTTTATGGCAATGTGCAGATTATCTGTATCAGCATTTTGTTTGCCTGCTAACTGATAATTAATTAAAAATGTTGCTACTTTGGCTCAGCCACAGCTCTGTGTTTGTCCCTCCGCTTCGTTTTTCAGTCACCACTGAGTCTGACCTAATGTCCCACCCACGAATCTGACTACCTGTTACTGGGTATTATGTTGAAAGTTTTTCTCATTTATTAGATAATTGCTCAAAACTTTTATACAAAGTTTTCACAGTTTTTACATTTTCACTGTAAATGCACATTGGTTCCAAACATCGGTTATCGGTTTCATTAACTACTAATAATCGGTATCATTATCGGCCTTAAAAACCAGTATCTGTCGATCCCTACTCAGTAAGACAGTGGGCAATACAGAACCATTGAGAAAAGACCACAGGTGTGGTAAAAACACTACCGCTTTTGTCTCAAAGCGGCCACTAGAATCAACACAAACTGAAAGTTACATATAGCCACATTAATAAACGAGGAACAAAATTCCCAGTGGCTTAGTCCTGGTGGGGGCAACTAAGGCCCGGTGGGCCGCCAGGCTTGCAGTACCCTGGGGGAAACCCTTAATGTGCTTTTTCTGTGTAGTCTGTTGTTTACCTCTTTGGTGTACATCAGGTCTCCCATCACATTTCCTGCCAGACCAGAGTTGTGTCTGGAAACCATCTCTCCTTGTAGCTCCACCAGCAGCCATTCTGGAGGACTGCTGCCATCCACACTGGATCTGTAGGAGCAGGTACACACCAACATCAACTGGACATAGCTGGAAATCCTCAATATTCAAGTAATTAGTACAATGTCAAAACTGTAGGGGATGGGGCTTG
>NC_048414.1:24864411-24886454 GCF_013103735.1 Etheostoma cragini
GGTTATCAAACGCCTCTCGATACTATATCATCACGATCACATCACCTGTGGCACAATACAATATTATCGCGATTTTAAGCATATCGCAATATTCTGTGATATATTGCAATTTATAACCTTTTTTCCAACTTCAAATTTTTCCCAATTTGAAATTATGTTCCTAAAAGGAAACTTTTTCAACCTCTGTTTTTATCTAAAAAGATACATTTTTTTATACATTGTTTGTTCATCTCACTACAATTTTATTGCTGCAAAATTGCATTGTCAAGCAAACTGACATATGTAATCAAAAATCCATACTTGAAGCCTGTGTATTGATACAGTATTGCCACTGCGATACTATATGCGATGCCATATCGCGATACTATGCTGTATCGATTTTTTTTCCACCCATCCCTGATAGGGCTCGAAGCCAGGGTTTCTCAAATGGGGTAAGGTGAAAATTATGTTTCATGTGGGGTAAATTTTTGAGAAAAGTTTAACACTGCAGAGTGACGACACCAAACTGCACTCAACTTCCAAAATGTAATGTAATATTTAATTAACAACACAACATGAACTACTTTTCAGTTAGCGGCGTTTGTCCATGAGATTTGTGTTAGCTATGTTTATGTCTTATTCACTGTAGCTAGTGTTCTCTCTTACAACGTCACCCCGGTTATTGTTACTGGGGACGTCCTCCACATCAGCCTGCCTATAAATCAGAAATGTACCTTACCTTACGAGTATTTGAACCATGTCCCTGTCAGATAGCGTAGCCCCGGAACACTAACAACATGAAGTAGACGCATTTACATTAAACTTATCCCAACATAGCTGTTTTGATAACAAAAACCAACACCATAAACTCGGCGTTCGTAATCCAGTATTTCCCGCCAGCTGCGCGTGCTGTCAGTGTGATGACGTATTTCCGTTTCTTCTACCCTGTTTGACTGAATCATTACCGGTTCAAAGGTTCTCAACGTGGTTCTTGATGTCTCCCAGCGTGTGAATCGGATAGCAAAGAAAGTTTAGTGGCTGTCAAGAAAACAGCGGGTAAACGTCGTTTTATAATGATTTTAAATACCGTTTAACTTCAAGGAATTGATAGTTTGCATTCGACATGTTTAACCTGTGAGGGTTTAGCTTTTTGCTAGCGAACAGCCGGTTTAAAGGTTGTGTTTTGCAGTCGCCTGCTTGGCTGTATTAATATGCCTATTTGTGTTTTATTTTACAGTAAAAATGGGTGAGTTCAAGGTGCACCGTGTTCGGTTCTTCGACTACATGCCCACTGCTATCAGAGCCATAGCGTTTAACAGCCGCACCGAGCGACTTGCTCTGGCCCGGGCTGATGGAGCTCTGGAGATCTTCAACTTCGCTGACAACTACTTCCAAGAAAAGGTAACTTAACTCAGAAAATGTCGAGATAACCGTCCCACGTGGTTCACTTGGGTCTGGAATTCTGAAGGCATTTGGTTATTGGGCACTCTTTTTTTGAGTACTGAGCAGCCCATAGTTCAGTTAAGTCCCATGTGTTCTCTGTCTTCATGTTTTTTTGTATTAGTTTTTGGTCGAAGAAAGCCTTGATAATATAATTTAAAGAACAGTAAGTATTCTGACCAAAATTAAATAACCTGTGTCTAGATGTATTCTGTATTAAAGAGTGCCCCTTAGTGCTAAAATGTCAAGTTACATTCTCCTTTTCATGCACTTTTTTAGATGGACAAAGAAACACTTAACTGCTCAATTTGTCAATGGAGTTTTGAATTATTGTCTTTCTGAAAGAGCTGGGTTTTAGCTTGAAAGAAAATACTTTGAACTGGAGGTAAGATGCACAGGGATAAGGTTGTTTTGATTTTGATGCACAGGTCATCCCTGGACAGGACGGCAGGGCTGTTGAAGCTCTGTGTTGGGTGGGCCAGCGTCTGTTCAGTGCTGGTTTGAATGGAGAGATCACAGAGTACGACCTGGAGAACCTGAGGCCAAGGTACACCGTGGAGGCCTATGGAGGACCAATCTGGACCATCAGTAGCAACAGCCAAGGAACACTGCTAGCGGTAAGTCAAGACCTTCTGGATGTTATGCTTACTCAAAGGCTACATTTCCAATACTATGTTTTCAGTTCTAATTGGCGTTTCGGGACAACAATCTCCATCCACACAAGATTTTAAGCTCCAGTAGCGGAACTAATCTTCGTCCATGTCTGATGTTTCTATCACATGACAATTTGCATACACTGACATGCCCGTGCCAGTTGTAAACAGGAAGAATATTGTCTAACATTACTCTGTAGTCATGGAAAATCATGGATGTATTAGTTGAAAGTACAGAAAATACTAGAAAGCGCAACAACAACAATGGGGAGGTGGAACTGTTACTGAAAGACATGAAGCCGACCTAACCGCAAAGATTGACTTAACATGCATCGTCGTTTCCAAAGGTCTCTGTTTCTGCCCATCCAGGCTACAAAACGAATATTGCGATTTTCTTTTCCTTCTTTAAAAAAACTTATAATATAAAGAATACAGTTCTAGAGACAATACATCATGCAACATTTCAAAAAACTCATTGTTTTCTAAAATAATTGCACATGACATGTAATGTGCAATCAGTCTGACATTTATTTCATTTTGTAAAGCAGTACAATTTTCTGCTGTCTATTTTTCTGGAAATGGATATGATGAAGTTGCTGTCAGCGGTACTGTATACTAAAATTCTTCCACCAAGGCTAACATTTCCTCGGTTGAAAGTAAGGTGATAAGCCGTATCAAGCCTTCAGCTTCATTAATAGAATGGGTGTTTTTCTTGTCAGGTCGGTTGTGAGGACGGGACAGTAAAGATGTTTGAAGTACTGGAGGAGAGAATTCAGTTTCAAAGAAACCTCGACAGGCAAAAAGGTAAGAGAACAAGCTGACTTTGAGGTATTTTTGCTTTTCAGCTAGCAGTTAAATTGACAAGTAAGATACATATTTTGTTTTTGATGGGTCATTTTGGATCCTGCCCGTGACTTAGGGCGCTTTCATACCTATAGTCTGGTGAACAGGGGTGTTGTAACGTTGTTGCATTTTTCATTTGGTTCAGTTTGCTTTCACCCTTCACTTTGTCAAACACTCTAAATGGGCAGGTGTGAACTAGAGGATGACACGGGAGTGGATTTTCACTCCTGTCCCGTCCCAGACCAAAGTTTAAAAACTAATCCCATCCCATCCCATCCCGCTCCTGGTAATTTGAGTCCCACTCCCATCCCGCTCCTGTTTAAACTGACTCACGCTCCTGTACCGCTCCCATTTGACGGCAATTTTCGCTTGATGAACGAAGCGATGCTTGGCTGATTCTTTCCTGAATTTGCCATGCAAGTGTGCTTCTTCAGACCGCTCGTCCCTGAATCACTTGCGTACTTGACTAGTAAGCATGTCTTACAAGCAGCGTACATCGTGCTATCACCGTCACATTCTACTCTCTTAAACTTAATTAATATTTCAGACTATCCGACCAGTTCTGTGAACTTAATAGACATGTCATTACTTCTGACTTTCCGCTGTAAATCATTTTTTGCCACATCGACTTCTCCGCTGCTGTTAGCTCCCTCCATCACTGCTCTTTGAATTACGGCGGTAAACCCTGACAAAAAGCCCTGATGGCTTCTGGGACGGCCGCGTTGTGTAGTTTTTTTAATTGCGTTACATTGTAGGCGTATTAAAAGGAAAACTACAAAATGGTGCATTTACTTTTTTTTGCATTTAGGTGCATTTTGATTTTTTTGTCGTCTTTGCTATCGGTTGATTCCCGCTCCCATCTGCTCCCGTTAACCATTTATCCTGTACCGTCCAAATCCCGTGATTAATAGTAAATATGACTCCCATTCTGCAGGAATCCCACGGGAATCCCGTGACCCGTGGGATTCCCGAAAAAATGTCAGCCTCTAGTGTGAACTCAACCTTAGTGACATTCAGTGTTTTGTTTTGTGATCTTTTAGGTCGTATTATATCTCTCTCCTGGCATCCCTCTGGTACACGGATTGCTGCTGGAATGATGGACATGATCAGAATCTTTGATGCCGAGACAGGTAAGTAGATACAGCTCGATCCTGAAGTTATTAGCGCAGAGCCCACCACCAGTTAAAACGTTAATAAGATGAGTTTTGTGTATATTGACTTTAAAACTCCATTTATTACTTGAAGAGAGAACTTTCTGTTTTTTTTTTTTTCTCAACCCGGACCATAGATGCCATTCATCTGTGTGTAAGTGACCAATGGGATAGAAAATAATTGAAATTGGTCCAGTATTGATTGAGCGAGAACACTGTAACCAGTAGCTGCAAACTAGGCAGCAATGTAACCCTATAGGGAAAATGTGCACCGTCAATTTACATAGATATACATAGACTAAAAGTGCTCTGATTGTTATTATAGGTAAGCAGAGGTTACAATAATTATAGGAAGCAACACTTCAACAGGTCTTCTCTTATTATTATAACCTCTTAATTATAAGTGTCTGACTACATCATGGGAAGATGTTGAAGTCTCGTTATGAAATCTTGAGAGGTGACTAGCTGGAAGACAGCGGTGTGGAACCATGGAGTTTAGTGTGGAACACGAGTGGGAGAAGAGCGGAGTTCCAAGGAGTTTATTTGGGAGTGCAGAAAGCGTAGCTTTGTGTAATTAAATTTTTTGGGAATTGCGTATTCTCCAAATTGGACTATCAAAACAACCAAGCTGCCCTTCGCGCAGCTTTCATAGATGTTACCTTTTGGATAAGGACAGGCTGAAGTTTAGGTTAGTTGTGCTACATCTGCAAATGGATGCTAACACGCCATCCGCTGCGCCTTGCAAACCATCAGGTCTGTAGGGAACCTTTTGACCGGCGAAGACTACATGCAGTCACAGAGAAGAAATCCTATATCAAAGCACATTTTACTACATAAAAATGCTGTTCCAAGAGTGGAGAGCTGCAGACAGAGCAGAGGTGAGCTAAAGTTACTGGGTTGACCTGGTATCAGTAAGTTGCACACAAAACTTCTTCATCTTCCCATCATGTACTCGGTACATGTATTTGTATTGAACCGAAGCGGTACAGGAGTCTCAGTTTGGTACATGAATTTACGAGAATACTCAATATAAAAATAAATAGAACTTGCGTGCAAATTAGTTCATGTCATGCAGAACTGTTGTTAGATAAGTGTTTCTTAGGGACACCTAATCTATACCACCGCCTTCACTATGAAGCTATGTAGCCGCTTGCTGAGCTTTGCCTCCGGTCCAGTGAGATTTTGCAGCACACTCATATGGACGAGCCGCCCAGCCTATGGCGAGTGGTGGCGACCCCAAGAGTTCGAGGACCCGCTGGCCTTTTAATATTGTAAGTTTGGGAAAACTCCGGTTTCCCAGTCAGTAGCCTGTAACCTGTAACAGTAGTACAGGCGAGAGAGTGGTGGATAAGACGAGGACTGTGTGTCAGCGTTATTCAGCAGTTGTCGGGTATGTGAGTGGAAATATATCTAACAGGCTAACTCATATCCGACACCATCACCCTGATGTGCCAATCACTTGAACGAGACAAAAAACTTCAGTGCTTAACCAGCCTTTAGATACAAATAGGGTCCAAAAATCACTGAAGCAATCACAATTTACATGTCATCTTCAGTGTGCCCATATTCATTTGTGGACGAACCTGGCTTCAAGTATTTGCTGCGTGTACTCAAACCTTGTTACAACATGCCATCCCGTCCACACATGAGGCAAACTGTAGTCGCTTCCATACACAACCAAACATGGACGTTGATGACGAGTAGTCAGCTGCACCATCTGTTTCACTAATGACTGATGGTTGGACTTCTCATGCTACAGAAAGCTATCTCATGGTGACGCTCTTTTTATTGACTGAGTGGGAAATGAAAGCGTTGGTTGCAACGACGCCCCCCCCCTGTATGAGCGGCACTCAACTACAGGAGGTTGTTGCAGAGTGGAAGCTAGAAAGGTATGCCTGTTGCACTCCAAAGCCAGAATACTTTTTTATCTTTTGTAGGGGAAGGTCTCTTTTTTTATTCTATGCAATTTGCACTTTCATAAATAAGAGATGCTATATTTTCAGCTTTATAACTGATTGTCTTATTTTGTTTACAAGTTACAGATGGAGTCTGGATATGATGTAGGATACTCATTATTTACCCTTTACATCTTACACACATTTTACACACTCCGGAGAGACTGTATGACACTAGGCGGTTACAGCCTGAGACACACGCACAATAAAAAAAAAAAAGTTTCCTTCTGCATTTTTATTTTGCTTTTCCCTCCATTGTACCGAACCGTGATGTATGAACTGAGCGGGGACTTCTGTGTATTGTTTTACCCCTAATATTGGTCAGACACTTTTAATAAAAAACTGAGTCTGTTAATGGCAAAAACAGCATTTTATTGAACGTACACTGAGGTTGCACATTTTCCCGACAGGGTTACATTGCGGCTTGGTTTTGCGGCAGCTAGTTTTAGCGTTTTGACTCATTGCTTGACAAACTTCTATGGTTTTTGTTCACATAAGTCACTTAGACTGCATGGGAAAACGGGGTCGACATTGAAAAGTACCCAAATTCCCTTTTTTAAATTCCCTAATGACTTGACTAACTTTTTTTCATTTGTGGACTTCAGGCCGTGCCACACACAGACTGCTGGTCGAAAGAGGTGTCGGAGCATCCAAGAGCAAAGAGGTTGTGGTTTGGAGCATCCTCTTCCTGTCTGACCACACCATCGTTAGCGGTGACTCTGCTGGAAAGGTCCAGATCTGGGATGGAATCACGGGAACTCTGGTCAGAACTCAATTGGTCACCAAGTGGGACGTTCTGGCTCTGTCTGTTTCAAAGGTAAGTGTACAGCCAAGAATTAGACCCATAACTGAGGGCCAAGGGCAGTTTTAGTCTCGCCCTCCAAAAGAATCAGTAATGTTAAACTTTGTAAATGTTTAACAGGATGAGAGCAGTCTGGTAGCTGGGACTTCAGAGGGCACAGTCGTCCAGTTTCAGTTCATCTCCTCTACTGTCGACCAGCAGGATAAGGAATGGGTCCGAACTAGGACCTTTAAAAACCACTCGCATGATGTAAGGGCGCTCGCCCACACCGACACCGCTGTGGTTTCTGGAGGTCAGTGTTAAATCCGCTGTTGGTGTTTCAGTGTATATCTTTATTGTGATTTAAAAAAAGAAGAGGAATCTAAAGTAGTGCCGCACAAAATACCGTTTATTTATCGTCATTGCAATATCAACTGGCAATATACATACCGCAAAAGACTGCAGCATACCTTGAAAGAGACTCCGATTTATTTTTATATGTGTTACTTGAAAGAAAATACCTGCAAAAACGGCACTTTATAACTGTTATGCTTTTTTTGCGTTGCCTTTTATATTCAGTTGAATTTTTAATTTATTCATTAAAATTTTGGAAATTATTTCCTTTTTATTTATTTTTTTAAATTCAACTAGCAATATGTTGTATTTAAGCAAAATGCTGAACGCACCAGATCTTGGTTTACTCTAATATGTTTATTGCAACTAATATTGTTTCCACGATATTCACCAACGTTATTGCATTAAGCATATTTTCCTCATATCGTGCAGCTTAATCTTTAAACAACGGTACAGTTGTGCATATTATCAATATATATCAAAAGTCTCATCTATTGGATGGGTTTCCATGACATTTTTCTTTTAGACACTAATTTCCCCTTTAGGATAAATAGTAATAACTAAAGTTAAAGTGATACCTTAACTTTCTCTGTAGCGCCATCATCAGGTCAAATGTTTTTAGGGATGCACTGATATCAGCAGAGTGTTGCAGTTGTGGCAGTTGACCGATATTTACTAATTTGGATACTGTACAAAACAAGTTTGTATGATAATCATATTTTGTACACACTGAAAAACAATTTAAATTTGAAGAACTAATGTCTTTATTCGCAAGGCCATAAATCATAGATTCACCTTTCAGCAAGTTACAGGGCCAACATGAAAAACACAATTGACTTGTTAGTTTTTGGCTACTTTTTGCAGTTGCAGCAAGTGCAGTCCAGTTTAAGTCACATCTGTGGAAAAGTTTGGATAAATACTTAAGGATCATAAAACAAAATACCCTGACACCCAGGGTTTTCCCTGGGTTAATGCCCTACAAAAAAATCCACTTTAAAATCCACTCTTCCACTTCAAAAAATCCCGGACAAGCCTTAATGTTGACCAAAAGATAAAAAGAACCAATCAATCCTTTTTGGATGTAGACGGACCAAGTTCTAATTGCACTATTACTGTTGATAGTAAATGTCAGTTTTATGTTAACTTTGTAAAACAGAGACAATGTTTTATGACAATAAAGGGGCGTTGTTTACTTAACAGGCTGTGTTACTACATTATCTGGGTCACATAAATAAATATTTTTGTTGAATTTGACTGACAGACACTATAAATACTATTAATCACAATTTTGTTTCCTTGGGCAATTAATTGTACAGCATAATTTGGATGGCTTGATACAGCTGTAGTTGGTCTATCTTAAAGGTCAGCCCACGTTTAGTTAGTTAGCCTGTGTTGAGGTTGTTGCTCCGTGGCTAACCCCCTTTTACTTTCTTTAAACATGACACCCTGTATGATTCAGCAGTTTCCAAAACACTGAAACATTTACTGTGCAATGAAGTGTACAGTATCAATAAAACTTGTACTCCATCTTAAATATGTACTTGAAATATGACAAGAAGATGATTGTTTTGATGTTTTGTAATAATGGCAGGTATGGATACCCAGTTGGTAGTGCGACCATTCTTGGACAAGGTGGAGAAAAACACCCAGGAATCTGCGCTGCGCAAAATGACTCTCCCACATGTGAGTGGATTGACTTACTCCCCTTTATCCCCTATGGGACATAAGGCTTCAATGAGCACTCTCATAGAATTCGGTCTCTGGTAGCATGTTGGGCCTCTCCCCCAGGACAGGTTCCAGATCTTGTGTCACAGTTCTGCACCAGGTGGTTTTGGGCTTCCCAGAGTTTCTTTTGTTAGGTGGTGTCCATCTTAAGGCTGACTTTTGTGATGCAGTCCATGCTCAATCTTGGGTGTCTGTGCGTAATCTCCCTGTTGATGCTCTGGCTTCCCGTTTTCTTGTACAGTTCATTGTTGGAAATCTTATTAGGCAAAAAGATCTCGCATGTTTATCATATGCATCCATATTTAGTGGGAAGCAATCCCTCTTGGGCCACCCTGGTAGCTCTACTGGTTGAGCATGTGCCCCATATTCTCAGACTCAGTCCTTACCGCAGTGGACCGGGGTCAAGTCCGACTTGTGGCCCTTTGCTGCATGGTCATCACCTCTCTGTCTCTCCCCCCTGTCTTCAGCTATTTCATAGTATAAAGCCCAAAAATGATATTTAAAAAAAGAATACAATCAGACAGAAAGTGGCAGTAGTGGCCTAAAGGTTGAAAAAGCAATCTTGTGACCGGTATGCCGCCAGTTCAGTACCCAGGCCAACAGGATAAAATCTTAGTGGGGAAAGTAAAAAAAGAGCAGTGCTTGTCTCCCTCCCAGCAGTTCAGACTGGAACCTGCCCAGTTATGTCTTTGCAAGGATGTCGTTGCAGATTGACTTCCCTGTCTAAATAAAGGTTAAAAAAAACTCGCTACCTCCTTTTAAAGATTTGAAAATTTGAAGATTTTGCAGCCTTATGTTAAAATCCTTTTAAATTAAATGTTCCCACTCAATACCCCATAACAACAAAGCTAAAACATATCTAGAATTATTTCAACAAGTGTATTTATTATATTTTAGAAAACATATCTTGAATTATTAATTAGTAAATGGGTCTGAATACTTTCTGAATGCACTGTAAAAGAGAGGACCAAGACATATGTAGATCATGACTGTTCCCATGGTGACCTGCTTACCTCTGTCTGTCTTCCGTGTAGAGAAGCCTGGTCTGTTGTGCAAAGAAAGCAGGACTGCTGCTCTTCCAGTTCCCTGATCATTTACAGCTGTGGAGACTAGGGGAGAGCGATGGACATGGTGAGTAATAAACACACACAACCACAGTACTGCATTATGATGCAAGAAATGGCAAGCAGTTAAAGTGATGGTGAAAACTAAAAGAGATCTGAGGAGAAATGAAGACTTTCATAGTGTAATAATTGGTCATACTGTGTACGATAGCAGGGAAACCTGGTGACAGTCTTCCATTGAAGAGAAAACCAGAGAAACTGATCCAGCTGAAGAGGAAGGTGCGTACTGATGTGTGGATCGTTTTATGTTGAGAAACCTTGTTGTATCTGTATGGTGCAGTGGAAATGTCTTTTTTGATTTATTTCAATTATTGGTGTTTTCCCTATAGTAAATATTAGTTTCTCAAATTGTTTTAACATGTTTTTAACATGCTTACAACAATTATGTACAGTATATTGCAAAAGAAACTGGTTTGTAACTACAACACAGTAAAACTGCACATTTTAGAGTTGCCTTTTATTGTGGCCAACCTAAGGCACACCTGTGCAATAATTGATATACCACACCTGTGAGGTGGGTGGAATAAAGTAAAGGAGAGGTGCTCACTAACACAGATTTGTGAACAATATATGAGAGGAATTAGCCTTTTGTGTACATAGAAAAAGTCTTAGATCTCTGAGTTCAGCTCATGAAAAATGGGCGTAGGGGGGTTTATAATTTTGTGGTTGTTCATTTATATAAGTCAGTGTTAAAAGTGAAACAAAACACTGACTTTGTGTGCTGACTTCTGCAGGGAGAGGATCATATCTGCTGCAGTGCTTTGTCTCCATGTGGCGGCTGGCTGGCATACTCTACTATCACCAGTTTCCGTCTTTACAGATTACAGAACAACAACATCAGCATCGCCAAGGTGGGCTGCTCATCAGCACTACTCACTGTTTACTCATCAATATGTTGTAGTTAGAATGAGATCTTTAGTAAAGAGATGTAGATAATAATGACCATGATGAAGCTCTAGTTTCTTTTTTCTCTCCAGGTGTCCAAACTACCCAAGGACATTTGCTCGGCCCACCAGCTCTGCTTCTCCCCTGACTCCTCCAAACTCTTTGCTTCCTTCAGCCAATCTTCAGTCATTGTTGTTGCCCTCAAACAGCCGGAGTGCAAATACCTTCATACCCTTAAACCCAAGTCAGGTGGGTCTGAGTCCAATCTGTAATATTGTAGAATTGAGGGCAGCACATTTCTGAGTCGAGAGCTTTGATCAGTTTTGTGGAAACCAGGGTCCCTTTATGCTAGTTTGGGGGGGAAATGAAAATTGCATACTAGTGCATTAAATCCATTTCTTTGAGTAAATTATTTGTAATAATTAAAGTAACTCACTTTACAAATCAATTCATCCTGGTCCCTAGGAAAAGGGTTAATTGCAACAGCGGTTATTTACTTTTTTCAGTGGTGTCAGTAGTCATGATCAATTGGGAGAAAACATGGGCTGTTAATTTGCTCTTTAAATAATCTGGAAGAAATCCAATTTTCTTTCCCTTAATTAAGATGAGTCATTTACAACCACACCGCAGTAGAACAAAATTGAACAAAGTAACCTACGCACTTGTATGTTTACTTTACCTTTTGAGTGTGTAACCCTCATTGTGTGTGATGAACAGCCTCCAGACAGCCAGTCCACCTGCTGTTTGCCAGTGAGGATGGCAAATGGCTTGCAACCGCAAACACAGACTGTGAGATCCATGTCTACAACCTTGAAAAGCTAAAGGTGAGTAGGAACTCTAACTAGGGCTCTACAGAATACCACTTTTTGAGCTTCAAAGCTTCGGTACTTATCAACAGCGCATATTCAAGGCTTAGGTGTCAGGTGGCGGGGGGTTAAGGCATCTTCAATTCACAACGAAAGAGAGAACTAAAAGGAATGAAGTGACTTTGCGTTGTTGTTGGAGGACACAGCGACATATCCTAACACAAACCCCTCTTCAGTTCAGTGCTTGTGTTTTTTTTTTTTTTTTTTTTCACACCTTCATAGGGTTTAAACTAGAGCTGGGCAGCGATTTAAAAATTGTAATCGCATAATTACCCTGATTAATCGCAAAATGAAATAATGAATTCAAAAGTAGTATACATAGTGCAATTTATTTTTTTTAAATGTTCTGCCATATGAATAAAAGTGCCGTAACATTTGTTCTGCAATAACCTACCAGCATTTTGTTTATAAAGTAGCAGTTAAATAAAATATTTAGTAGACATCTCAACTTAACCCTCTGAAACCTGAGGTCATTTGTACAGTTCATTGTCCGTCTTGATTTATTTTATTATAACTTGTAAAACATCAACCCTGTTGTCTACAGTCAAGATATGAACATCATTTTTTTCAGGACAAACTAGGTTATTAGAATATTTGGGTTGCAATGATGTCACTTGAATGTTAAAAATGGTTGTATTCTAAAATTGAAAATCAAATACATACCCATCAAACAAATTTTTTGACTACTCGGATCCAGCCCTAAATCTATCCATGTTTTTTCTTGGTAGGTAAAATTTGAACTGCAGACAAAGTAATAACAAACTCCCAATGTCTTGTGTATGTTTGCAGTTTCATTGTACAGTTCCAGTGTACGGCTCATGTCCCACTGCCATAGCCATCCACCCAACAAGCAGCAACCTTGTTGCAGTGCATGCTGACCAGCAGGTAAACACTCCCCCAGTTGTTTTTTTTTTTTTTTTTTCAGACTTTTGTTAATCATCTGCTCTGCTCAAGTTTCTCAGAGATAATATGGAGATGGATGGACTCTACAGTTCTCGGCACATTGTTTATTTTCTGTCGTGTGTGTGTGTGTGTTGCAGATATTTGAGTTCTCTCTGGTGCACAAGGAGTACACGGAGTGGAGTCGGAGGCTGCAGAAACAAGGACTGCACCCTCTGTGGTTGGAGAGGGACACACCCATCACCCATGTCACCTTCAATCCAAAAAATCCAGCTCACATCATTCTGCACGACATGTTCATGTTCTGTATCATTGACCAAAGTCTGGTATGTGAACAGTTGAGCTTTCACTGCCATGTTGATACTAAACCAGTGAAAGAAGGGTGTTGATAAATGATTCTGATGCTATATTATTGTCTTTGTTTCCACATGCAGCCCCTCCCTGAAGCAAAGACTCCGTTCTACAATCAGATGACACTGAGGAGTCTTCCTGAGCCACAGAGGATGGTACATAGCCACGCCTTCAAGATATGCAAGAATTTCCAGGTACAATAATTCTGAGCTCAGTGGAACTCTACTTTCTACTTTGTGACTGGTGTGCCGTCTTGGCCAGGTCTCCCTCGAAAAGAGATTTCAATCTCAAGGGACTTCCTGGTTAAATAAAGGTTGGATAAATAAATACTTACGCAACACAGCTTCTAAGTGGTGATATGAGCACTTAACACTACAATGGGCTAACAGTTAACATAGAAACGATCAGACATACATTTAGCTGCCGCCTGCTGGTAGGGGCAGTATATTACAACTTGACGCGGGTGCGGGAAAAAAATGCAAGATTAAATTACTGTACTGTCCCGCAGTACTTGTCTTTGTAGACTATTTGCAGTATATTGAATCGTTTTTGACATAATTATTTTGCACTAAAATGCCACTCGTCGGTCTGCTCACACAGCGCTGCATCAGCGCTCTGTGTCACCGCACGGAGACATGGAGACACGGAGAGACTATTCGCTTAAAGCTTTTACTCGTACTCGTGCTTGCGCTGTATATTAACAAGTTCTTAAAACCCCAGCCCTCCACAACAGCAATGGGCCTCATATCCTGAGCAATAAAATCAACAATTCAGAGCTGCGATATGCAATCTGTTGCTTGCAAACTTTGCATTCAAATTTTTCCCGTTACCTTTTTTTGTAAAATGCTGCCACACTGGCGATGTCTTCGACATGTTAGAAGAGGACTGACTGTAAATTAAACACACAATTAAAGAAATATTCTGCAAACCACTAAAACAAGGCTTTTTAGTTCTTTCTTCAATCTGTCCCCAATGGGTCGGGCTAATCCAACAAAATAGAAAACGGGGGTGTTCTGAAGACAGACTGTTACCTGTGAAACAGGGATGCTCTGAAAACACCCCCATTGTCAATTAGTGCTTTCCACCCATAGACAGTTACGGTCTATGCTTCCACCTAATGAAATAACACGGCAAAAAATCTACCAATCAGAATTTTGATCGAGCCAGAACGTATCGACCAATAAATCAACTAGTCGACTGGGAGATTACAGCCCTAGTGTCCAGAGTCTTTCCTGGCTCTCCATGTATGTGCACTGTACTGAGTTCCATATATACTACATTCAAGAAGAAAAGGGTCCTTGTACGGATAGACGGGTCATGAGGTGGCTTCCAACGGGTTGCAATCATTTTCTTTGCAGCTTTAAGTCCAGAAAACACAGCACAATTTTGAGTTGTTGAGAGCTGGAAGGCTGACCGGTCATTGAGAATCAAGACATTGACAGTAATGGGAACAGTAACATAAGGTGGAAATATTGTTCCAGAACTTACCAACAACAGAGCACTCCCAGATCATGTTAAGATATACTTTATGCTTTTTATTAGGCAAAGAGTGCATAGATGGCTGTTCATTACTTTCAGTAATTTCGGTGTGTCTTGTGCGCGCCATCCACTCAAAACGTACGTTACTACTCTTTGGCCGGCTCGCAGGCCCAAACAAGTGTGTGCGGCTTGCCCTGTTTTTGTTTACGGTCTAGCTAGATCCAGTGTGGTGTTGTAGTTTTTCTAATGTTACTAGTTGTCGCAACAGCCTGTGTAAAAAAAAAAAAAAAAAAAAAAAGGGTTTACATTAACGCGTTTAACTGACAGCACTAATATAAATGTAACTGACGGTTTTCCCAAACATAAAGCCAGTAGAGACCTTGTTAACTACGCTCTGTTACAAGTTTATTTTTTGTAAACAAAAATACTTAATTTTCCCAATCTTACTGACGGTTTTTGTTGTCCTGATATTTGTTCTTACAGCATCTCATGTGTGTGAGTTTATTGGAGGACCAGTCTCTGGTGGTAGTGGAGCGGCCCCTGCTGAACATAATGGCTCAGCTGCCTGCACCTGTCCGGCAGAAGAAGTTTGCTACATAGATGAAGTGAAGGTGTCTCAGCTGGAATGTTCATGTCAGAGGAAAGGATTGTTACCGCATTGTAACTCTTGCTTCTAAAATCATTTTTAACAAGTGTTAATGTGTCCCTTTGTTTAAAAAATGCTTTGATAAAGTAATAAATTAAACGTGTGTTTCTTTTAATGTGCGTGCGTGTGTATGTATTTTTGTCACCCCACAAATTTTCTATGGGATTGAGGTCCAGAGACGGAGCTGGCGACTCCATAACATTAATCTGGAACCAAGACTTTGCTAGCTTACTGGTGTGTTTTGGGTCATTGTGTAATTGAAAACCCCATTTCAAAGGCATTTCTTCTTCAGCATTAGGCTAAATTACCTTTTTTAAGTATTTTGATGTATTGAAACTGATCCATAAGCCCTGGTATAAGATAAATAGGCTCAACACCACAGTATGACAAACCTCCCCATAACATTATTTTTGCACCACCATGCTGTACTGTGGCTTGAATCAGTGCTTGGGGTTCTTGGACAAACTGTCTGTGGCCCCTAGACCCAAAAATAATTTGTTTTACTCTAATCAGTCCACAGAATGTTTGGCCATTTCTCCTTTGGCCGGTCAATGTGTCCTTTGGCAGTACATGTCGTTTTTAGTTTTTTTTTCAGCAATGGGAGGGGGCATTTAGCTAATAGTTTTGCGTCACATAGCCTTCTTCTGATCATAACAATACTCGGATAGGTTTTTTGTTATGATTGTTTTGGGGTTTTTCCGCTTTTTCATTTTTTTGACAGGACAGTTAGGTGGGGGAAAGGCGGTTAACTAGCATTTGAATGGATCTAAGAATAGTCAAAACGGCAAAGGTTCAACCAATAACCAGCTCCAGGAACATCTGGGACGATTTCCTGTGCGTCGTTTTTTTCAAGGCCAATTTAATTTTGGCTGAGCAGCCTATAATTTTCTGCACTTTGTTTTCCTTTTCCAATTGACTTTTTAACTAAAGTCTGCTGTTCCTCAGAGCAATGTCTGGAACGACTTGTTTTGCATTTCAGTGTGAAAGGCACTATAACCAGCATGCACATCTGCTTCCTTCCTTGAATATGGGCCATAATGACATCCGTTTCTTCACAGAATCAATCGCCTCACTAATTAACACAACACTGCTATTATTTTAAACATGCTCCTTTCAATTCCACAGAATGAGCAGCGTGCATGTCATGACTGTTGGGTCTGTTGGTTTTCTATGACTACATTTACTAGTAAATGATTTGCCATGTAGAAATATCACTTCTACCACAAATATGATTTGTGACGTTAGTGATGCTGGATTGCTATTGTTTTGAACACACTACGGCGGGCAAAGCAGAGGAAGGGGAGGTAACCTTCCCCCTTATGACCTCCTAAGGAGAAAGATTCCAGATCGGCCCATCTGAGCTTTCATTTTCTCAAAGGCAGAGCAAAAAGTGAAGTGTGAAGTGAAATTCCCCTGCCATGGGACCTTTTAAGAGCAGTAGTTTGTAAATGTGCAGTATATTTTTAGACTATAATTCAGTTGGTCTGCTATTATCTACCACGATAGCTCAGTTTTTTTTTTTTATAGACGAGTTTACTTCTGTTCATATTATATGCTTTGGTCCCTCGTATATATATATATATATATATATATATGGACATAGAAAAGATAAACATTGAAGAAATTACTCTAAAATCTAGAAAGTGTAAAGAAAATTAAGTGATAATTTACTGCACACTGGAGTAACAGAGAATGTCAAAATCCATTGGTGTCGTATCCCTGTTGTTACATGAACGGGCAGTAGACTACAATGCTATACAGTTATTGTTTCAGTAAACTAAGACTGTAATTTGGGAAGCAATATAACAGTAACATGAATAATTTTAAAATAATAGTTACAACGTTTAAATATTAACAGTATGTAACTGAGCAGCGGTATTCACCTGTTGTATTTTGATTGATGACAATAAGGTAAACCCAATATTGAGTGAACATCAAAGGCTCCAGGATTGATAAATCCTGGCTGTTAGGCTGGTCGGGACCAGGCTAGTTGTAGAGATTAAATCTCCATTAAATCTCCATGTTAACTTAGGTGCCTCTGCTTTTGTGCAACCAAGTCTATAGGCTATATTCATCCAGGATAACTGGAATATCCTAATCCTGGCCCCCTTGACATGTTTTTGCTGCTTGTTTAGTATATACATAAAAAAGGAGAACAAGACACACCTTTTCTTTCTCTTATCTGATTCATTCCATTTAGTTGTCTCTATTTCTTCACTTACAATGTCCCTCTGTTGAAATAAGCACACACGTGATACGCTCCACAGGGTTTGTCACGCAATGGACCCGTGCGCTGACGTGTACTAACATGTGCAAGTGGCACGGGAACTGGCCAATGAAACATGATTATTATAGCATTTCAAACGAGCTTTAAATCAAACACAACTAAGCCACACAGCCAACGGATGGGACGCAGCGCTCCACAAAATTAACAAATATATTGCATACTTTCGATCTACAGTATTGCAATAACAATATTGAGACGAAATATCTTGCACCCTATGTGTGTGTGTGTGTGTGTGTGTGTGTGTCAGACATGGGTCTTTAAAATAGCTCATGGTAGAGAAGAAACCATAGGTTCTACATGGGGATACTTCTTATTGAGTTTTTAATTTTGTGTGTGTGTTAAAAAATATTAATTAGACAATCTAAAGGGAGTGATGTAAGGTAATGAGATCAGCAATATATAAAGGGGCCAATCCATTTAATGCCTTAAAAACAAGTAACAGTACTTTAAATTAAATTCTATATTTGACCAGTATCAGGGAAATGTGATCCCTCGTTCTGGTACCAGTCAACAATCTAGCAGTGCATTCTGGACAAGCTGCAGGCATAAGAAAAATGATTGGCAAATCCCAGAAAACAAGGAAATTCAGTAGTCAATACGAGAAGAATAAGAATTACAGTCTCCAAGTCCCTTTGAGAGAGGAAGGGTTTTATACTCACACACACAAGCACACACAGGCACTTTCTCTGATTTAAAGACCCGCATGGACATTTCACTGCCCCCCTCTAACAGTCCTGGTAGGCTACATTGCATTTTAAATAATGTATTAATGTACAGTATGAGTGTGAAATTTTGTCTGTCTTGACAGTAAGGCTTTCACATGTGGAGTTAAGCACAGTAAGCGGGAGTAATATATTTTCAAAAGGTGAGAAAAACCAACACAGATGCCCAAAAATCCCTTTTTTTTTTTTTTCAAATGACAAAGCCCTCTAGAAACGTCAGGACTCATGACTTTGCCCATCAAAACCAAAAGAGGAAGTAGTGGAACATTGTTATAGAACAACAAAGTCCACAGGGGGAAGTTGAGGTGAATGGCTATGTCACCAAAATGACTGTTTGTGTCCTGTTTCCTTTTTCACTGTGACCACAATCATTGCCAAATTATGTTCAAGCAGTTATATGAAGGGAAAACATACAGTAGTGAGATTGTCAAAGTTAAAAAGAAAACATGGACAACACCCAAAAACAAGTTCACGGCTATTTGAATGTACACAATGCCAAGGTTAGCATTGCTAAGTATGATTGACAGGTTGTCGTGTGGTCATACATATCTTAAATATATTTTGTGTAAATCTTTATAATGTTGTTTCACCATTCCATTTTTTTTGCCATTTTCAGCATATAGCTTGCTAATTTGACAGGTTGTTGTTTCCTGAAGCCAACAGAGTTGGAGAATGGCAACACACAGAGAGTTGAAGATGGGGAACATCCCACAATTATCCTGGAAATGTACAGCACATCTGTTGATCCAGACCAAATAACTATTTACATACATTTATTTTAGATACTTTTGAAATGTTTATTTTTCTTTCTTGTTTAAGTAACTGAACATTTCAGACAATGGACCATGGGAGAAGGGTTGGTTTGAAAAAATTACATGTAAGTTATTGAAGATAAAATAAAATAAATGACATAATTTAGTGAAATCCGTTTATACATGTTTATACAAACATAATACATTTGTTTTTGTTTATGTAAGAGTGTGTGTGCGAGTGAGAGAAAGAGAGTGAGTAACACAATCTAAGAACAATACAATCAAACAATGACACCTCGAAGCGCGTCACTGTGGAATGTACAGTACACATACAGTGGTGTGAAAAAGTGTTTGCCCCCTTCCTCATTTCCTGTTCCTTTGCTTGTTGTTGCATGTTTGTCACACTTAAGTGTTTCGGAACATCAAACCAATTTAAACAATAGTCAAGGACAACGCAAGTAAACACAAAATGCAATTTGTAAATGAAGGTGTTTATTATTAAAGGTGAAAAAAAATCCAAACCATCATGGCCCTGTGTGAAAAAGTGATTAAACCTAATAACTGGTTGGGCCACCCTTAGCAGCAACAACTGCAACCAAGCGTTTGCGATAACGTGCAATGAGGCTTTTACAGCATCCTGGAGGAATTTTGGCCCACTCGTCTTTGCAAAATTGTCCTAATTCAGTTACATTAGAGGGTTTTCGAGCATGAACGGCCTTCTTAAGGTCATACCACAACATCTCAATAGGATTCAGGTCAGGACTTTGGCTAGGCCACTCCAAAGTCTTCATTTTGTTTTTCTTCAGCCATTCGGTGGTGGACTTGCTGGTGTGTTTAGGATCATTGTCTTGCTGCAGAACCGAAGTTCGTTTCAGCTTGAGTACATGAACAGATGGTCGGACATTCTCCTTCAGGATCTCTTGGTAGACAGCAGAATTCATAGTTCCTTTTATCACGGCAAGTCTTCCAGGTCCTGAAGCAGCAAAACAGCCCCAGACCATCACACTACCACCACCATATTTTACTGTTGGTATAATGTTCTTTTTATGAAATGCAGTGTTCCTTCTACACCAGATATACTTGGACACACACCTTCCAAAGAGTTCCACTAATGTCTCATCGGTCCACAGAATGTTGTCCCAAAATTCTTGGGGATCATCAAGATGTGTTGTAGAGAAATTGAGACGAGCTTTGATGTTCTTTTTGCTCAGCAGTGGTTTTCTCCTTGGAACTCTGCCATGCAGGCCATTTTTGCCCAGTCTTTTCCTGATGGTGGAGGCATGAACGCTGACCTTAACTGAGGCAAGTGAGGCCTGCAGTTCTTTGGACGTTGTTGTGGGGTCTTTTGTGACCTCTTAGATGAGTCGTCGCTGCGCTCTTGGGGTAATTTTGGGCGGCCGGCCACTCCTGGGAAGGTTCACCACTGTTACATGTCTTCGCCATTTGTGGATAATGGCTCTCACTGTGTTTCACCGGATTCCCAAAGCTTTGGAAATGGCTTTATAACCCTTTCCAGACTGATAGATCTCAATTACTTTCTTTCTCAATTGTTCCTGAATTTCTTTGGGTCTCGGCATGATGTGTAGCTTTTAAGGATCTTCTGGTGGACCTTACTGTGTCAAGCAGCTCCTATTTAAGTGATGCCTTGATTGTGAACAGGTGTGGCAATAATAAGGCCTGGGTGTGGCTAGAGAAATTGAACTCAGGTGGGGACAACCACAGTTATAGTATGTTTTAACAAGGGGGGCAATCACTTTTTCACACAGGGCCATGATGGTTTGGATTTTTTTTCACCTTTAATAATAAACACCTTCATTTACAAATTGCATTTTGTGTTTACTTGTGTTGTCCTTGACTATTGTTTAAATTGGTTTGATGTTCCGAAACACTTAAGTGTGACAAACATGCAATGGAACAGGAAATGAGGAAGGGGGCAAACACTTTTTCACACCACTGTAGAAAGACGACAACAAAGACTTTATTAAGTGTCAGTGCCGTGACATATGAGCACAAAGGTTTGCTAATTATAGCTGACACTTAATCACTTGCAAAGGATACGTGGCAATGTTACGGAGCCAGCTATACAAACCTCAACAGAAGAAGATGACGAAATCCTGTTTGTCTAGGGAATGCATTATGTCAGTGATGGACCCCGCAAAGATAGTGAGATGCACGTGTGTGTGTGTTTTCAAGTACTCATTTCCTCTTGTATTGCTTTATGAGTATTTCTTATGTTCTGAAAATAACACACCCCCATCCACACACACACACGCACACACACACACACACACACACACACACACACACACACACGCACACAAACACACACACACACACACACACAAATGGTAAAATAAATGGTCTTACTCAGCATTGAACATCTAATCTGAATAAGTAATTTCTCTACAAAACAATACAAACTGTTGTAAAAATGTGTGACTGTGGCCTTGAGGGGAAAACCGTGACTGTGGTATCAAGAGACTCATATGGGTTGTAAATACTGATCATGTTACATTATGATGTTGCTACATCTGCATGTAAAATGTGGGAAAGGTTCGTTGATAGTTGGACATAAATTAATTTCAGTGGTTTCTTGTCTGTGATATAGTCATTTGTTATAAAATGTTTTTTACACCGACTTAATTTAATGTGAAAACATGGTTTAACATGACAGATGACATAATAACACCTGGACACTTATGTACCTGAATCTATTGCCCCATGCATGCTGGGATGTCATCCAACACTGATACGTCATCACAACAACTGCGAGTCCTGAATGGTTTCAACTCTCTACTTCCTTTATTTCAACATAAGAGTGCACTCTTCTCCCAGTCTCTTTGATCAGAAAACAAGACGTAACTTAAATCTCTGTTTCAAACGTACGTGGTCACGCATTTAAAAATGTGTCGATGAGTGCAATTGACTGTTGTGTCACCTATTGTGTCTTTACAGTATGACTTACACGTTGTAGAATTGTAAATCAACAAGTACCCACCACAATTTAAAATAGATTATTATTCTTATTATTTATGGGGAAATTTAGGAATGTAAGTTGAAAATGTGTATATATATATTACAGTTTTTCTCCATTGGTTTGGCTCATTTCTTGAAACAGAAATTACATTCTCAAAACTCTAAGATCATTTG
>NC_048414.1:24886554-24898850 GCF_013103735.1 Etheostoma cragini
GAAATGAATGAGAAATTCAATTCTGTTGTGAACAATTGCCAAGTAGTTTGGAGGTTTGTCCATGTTGTTTTGAGAATGCAATTTCTGTTTCAAGAAATGAGCCAAACCAATGGAGAAAAACTGTAATGGGTTTTGACTTGGAGTGATTTCATTTAGGAAAACACACTGTAGGATGACATCTGCTAGCCACCTCTGCATCTTTGGAAGCGTAACTGTGAGTCAAAAACCACAATAGAAATAAGGCCTGGACTTTGTTATGTAATCTGTCATTTTTCATAGTGTGGGACTATATGTCCTTCCTCGTAATGTTAAATATGCATGATTTTTGTATCACTTTTAGACTACACACACTCACACCAACCTACATGGCTGGAACCTACAAATCCTGTATAAATCGGTCTCACGTCACAGAGAAAGTCATGCTTCCCTAACCACCTAGTAAACCTGTCTTTTGGACCTTTGTCCAGTTGAAAATGCAACCTTGCCTGTTCCAATATCAAGCTTTGAAAATTAAAAAACAGAAGCATTTGTTTTATTTCAAATTAGTTTTCTTTATTTTGCTTCAAAGAAGCTGAACATTTAGTCTTCATCAGACTTATTAAGTCCCACTGGGACAAAACCTGCAAGATATCCGATATGAATAAATACAAAGTTTTCCTTATTCACTCATAAGCATTCTAAAGCATTCAAATGCCCAAACACTTCACACACAAAACAAACAAATAAATATATAATTATTCAAATATTATTAGTGGTTAAATTATTAATTTACAAAACTATACAATAGCTGTTGTCTTCGATGGCAAGCCCATCAATATGAAAAGTAGTCCAATGCGCAGTTTACATAATCGCTTTACTTGACAGAGCTGTAAACCTGTCAGAATAAAGAGCATGCAGCCTATAAAGACCTACAAAACACACATTATAGACCTCTCAATTGTGATAAAAAATAAATAAATAAAGGCTCATGTACCTTTTGACTCTTAATCATAAATCCAAGTTTAACTCAGAGAATCAGAGAGCATGCTGGACAATTGGTCCCTATGATGGACCTGACACCCGCTGAGTTAGACTTTCTAAAGAACTTGATGCATTTTAAAACAAACACAACATGAATTGTAGTGTTTCAGTGTGAAAGTAGGTCTGGATTGGACCCCTTCTAGGAGAAGATCTTGGCTCTGAGGCAGGTACAGCCCACAGCTACATCAACAGTAACAGCCTTCAAATAGTATTTCTTCCCATCTTTGCAGGGCTCCTTTTTGAGAAACACCTTTTTCTGGGTTATGGGGTGTGAGTTGTAGTCGTGGCTCTCCATCGGCCGGCTCTTGTTTTGGATCAGGATGCATCCATCACACAGGCACCTAGCCTGGGCATAGGTGGAAGGGAAGTGATCCTTCTTTAGTACGAGTCTGAAAAGGAACAGAAAGAGGCAGTGAGCAGCGGATCAGAACACAGTGAGGAGATGGGACAACCAATAAGGTTTGTGGAAGACTTAATATTTGGCAGGAGGGGATATTTTTAAAGAATTTTAAACCATTATTATTTACCTATCTGAGTAAATATGCAATGTTTACATCATTTTGGATCATTATTATTACCATATGTGTCTAAAACGTTGGAAAAGCTAGAGCAACTAATAAATAAATGACATTCAGAAATACTTTAAGACAAAACTGGCTTTCAACTACAATCAGATCAGAGAAAAGTAGATAGATAGATAGATAGATAGATAGATAGATAGATAGATAGATAGATAGATAGATAGATAGATAAATGGATGGATAGATAGATAGATAGATAGATAGATAGATAGATAGATAGATAGACAGATGGATAGATGGATGGATGGGTGGGTGGGTGGATAGATAGATAGATAGATGGATAGATAGATAGATAGATAGATAGATAGATAGATAGATAGATAGATAGATAGATAGATAGATAGATAGATAGATAGATAAATGGATGGACAGATAGATAGATAGATAGATAGATAGATAGATAGATAGGTAGATAGATAGATAGATAGATGGATGATAGATAGACAGATAGATAGATAGATAGATAGATAGATAGATAGATAGATAGATAGATAGATAGATAGATAGATGGATGATAGATAGACAGATAGACAGATAGATGTGTGGATGGATGGATGGATGGGTGGTTGGATAGATAGATAGATGGATAGATAGATAGATGGATGGATGGATGGATAGATAGATGGATAGATAAATAGATAGAGAGATGGATGGATTTATGGATGGATAGATTGATAGATAGATAGATAGATGGATGGATGGATGGATGGGTGGGTGGATAGATAGATAGATAGATGGATAGATAGATAGATAGATAGATAGATAGATAGATAGATAGATAGATAGATAGATAGATAGATAGAGGAAATTTTAGGCATCCAGTAGCAAGGCAACCATAACAATAATAATAGTAATAATAGTAATAATAATAATAATAATAATAATAATAATAATAATGTATACTTTATTTGTAAAAACTAATTGAATACACTAATACGCTTCTTAATGAAAATGCAACAAATTTCAATTTTAAAACACTTCTTTTTGTACATCAAAAAACTTTTTTGTTGTTGTTGATGTTTAAAAGGCGGCTGAAGACTCAACTATTTATGGCTTTTGTCTTTTAATTGTACTTTTGTTTGTTTTTAAGCTTTTTTATTTCCAGTTTCATTATTTTATCTATTATTTTGCTTGTTCATTGGTTCTTATTTTAAACCATTTTATATATAATATTCGGAGTATAGCATAGGGTTATCATTAGGAGTTCATTTAAAACAGTTATATTATTTTATATTATTCTTTCTTTTCCATTTAAGATGACGTCCTCAAATTTATCCACAACTCAAAGACATTCACTTTAATGTCACAGAGGAGTGGAGAAACTAGTAAATAGTCACATTTAATACACTGGAATCACAGAATTTTAACTTTTTTCCCCATAAAAGAATAACTCAAACTCAATAAAACAGTTCTCGATTAATCAATAGATGATAACTTCAGAAACTTGAAACAAACAAAAGGATATTAATAAAGTGCGACAGTGAAGCAATTCACGATATTCCCGGTGGATGTGTGGCAACACAGCTGCTGTCATTGGATACACACGTAACAACAGAGAACTTTCCCTTTTTTCTTTTCTTTATTTATAGAGACGGGGTGTGGCGCATTTTAGCGCGTCATCTGCGCTCACATCCGTTGGCCAAGTGCATATGACCAATTTACTAAGGTGAAAAGGATGCACGGACGCAAATGTTGTGCAATTATTAATTCCCCCGAGTTACTTCATCATTTCCGAGGAGCTGACGATGCTGAGACATACCTAATGTGCATGGCCTGCACCATTCCATCACATGCAAACTCTTCCCTGCGCCAATCATTTTAGACAGGTTTGCACCTAACCTGACGTAGGCCTATAACAACTTTAAGATCGTTTTGGAAATTTCACAACACAATGGACTCATTGTGATAGAGGACTTTTGTTGTTAACCTTATTCTGTTAAAGTTCTTATCCAGGACGCAAAATCACGACAGCATCCGATGCGAAAGTTCATCATAGTTACCCAAAGAATCATGTCCCCCCTGTGCCCTTGGGCCTTTTTAAACAAATAACTGTAGAATGCGAGATGATGCTACTTACTCGTATCTCCATGGAGACAGGGACCTCTCGTGGATGTTCTGATGCGGATGCTGAGGGAAATACTCCACGGGGCAAGAGAAAGGTGAGTCAGGGGCCACGGCGGCCAGGTGCTCCACGGGCTGCGGGTAGTGGGAACTCAGCTTCCTCATGGCTGCAGCCTGCAGCTCGTGGTCTTCATAGCACTTCATCCCGTACGTCCACATGGGCCCGAGTAGAAGCCCAAAGATGATAATCTGTGGGGGGGTGGACAGAAAGTCAGAAGGCAGCTGAAGTGATGGAGAGCGCAAAAGGAGTGAGCACCAGTTCTGTCTCTCTGTGTGTGTCACTCACACTCACCTGTTTCATGGTCATGCTCGGTTTCTTCTTTGCTTCTGGCTGACTGTTAACGAGGGAACCCCTTTTGTATTGACTTGCAATCATACTGACCGGTTTACTATTTATTGAGTCGGTGCACCTGGGAAAAACCGCGGCATGAGGAAATGGAAACGTTTTTTGTCTTTTTTTTTTCTTTTTTTAACTTGACTTCCTCTTTCTAAGTGAAAGTGCAACAGTAGGTGTGGGGGATACTGTGTTGTCATTGGAAGGCATCAGACCGAGGGCAGGCCAGGAGTTTTTTGGCACACACGCACGCGCATACACGCACGAGCGCACGCGAACGCACATACACACAGGATCTGAGAGCGCAGTGAGGCTGACGCCATACAGGAAATATGCTGTGTTGAAACCAATTGCTCACAGTCTACTTTAAGAATGCCCTCTTGACCTGAGAACCAACATGAGGCAATACTCATCAGAACAACTACAAGTCTTTCGCTGGCTGTCTCCTATGTAACCTCTGTGTTGTAGTCGTAGGCTTAGATTTCAGTGGGGACCCCGAATATGTCCCCCTAATATTTAAAAGAGGTTGATTTGCCAACAATCTGACAATTTGACAACCCACTCTCCAAAAGAAGTCAAAATTACCATTTATAGAGCTCAAAATATGTATGCATACTTCTTGCATGTACTGTACATACACTGTATGTTTCCCAATGATTTCAGACACCCATGCAGCGCACATTTGTGTTGTGATGCAGAATTCAAATCCAAAAAATCCAAATAATATTCATAAATATGAAATCCCAAATCACTTAATGAAACAATGTAGCCTACTTGTGTTTACCCCTGTCCCACCAAACTGACTTCAGATCAGCAGTAATTTATGATGTATATTTATGCAAATATTTCCACATAAGATATTGTAGTTAGTGTATGGGATTATCATATTAACATCAGTGATACAGATCTGAGAATTTCTCAGAAGGACACTTTTAAAAGGACAGTATGGGGCTTAATCCCTTATGTGAAAAATAAAGAAGTGATTTATTGTAATTGTATGTAGAGTCAAACTTTGGAACTTGTGGTTGTAACAAAGTCTAATTCTCTGTTGTTGAGATGTACATGAGTCCTAAAAACCCCCATCCAAAAACGTTATGTTTTTATATGCATATATATGTATACACAGTATATGCAAGTTTTATATACAATATATATGCACGTTTACTACTATAATTTCCTTGACATAAATAAAGGCATTTGCAGGAGAAATTGACGCAGAAAGAATTTGTTGCATAAAAATTTGCCAGGATGACGTTCAAAATGTTCTGCAGGTAGATAAAAAAAAAAAATCCCATTCCTGTAACTTTGGCTCCTCATGACATATTTTACATACCTGTTTGCAATAATCAAATTTTGTTTGTACATAAAGGGTAGCTTTACAAAAATGCTGACGCAAACTAGCATCAGCGCATAAATAACTTTCAAAACCTGAGTAACTTGTTGACTATCACACGCCCATGTCCTTCTTATTGTTAAAAACCTCCACATTGGGGATGTTTCCTGGGGTTGTTTCAGAGTACAGTCACACTGCGTGTGTACGCTTAGCCACAGAGTGACAATGTGACTCTAAATAATCTCTCAATTCCAGTGACTAAACCTCATGAAGGTGGTTACCAGACTATGTGGCAGATGTGCACTTGACCACCATCAAACACAAACACACACACACACACACGCACGCACGCACATGTGGATAGTAGATTTATTTACATACAATGCTGAGTAAGACAATTTATTTTACTAGTTGTATATGTGTGTGTGTGTGTGTGTGTGTGTGTGTGCGTGTGTGTGTGTGAGGTCAGACTGTTGAAGTTATGATGAAGTAATACAGGTTGGTAACTCCCATTGACTAAGATCCAAAAATAGCAGGATTTCGTCATCTTCTTCTGTTGAGGTTTGTATAGGTGGCTACGTAACATTGCCACGTATCCTGTCTAAGTGATAAAGTGTCAGCTATTATTAGCAAACCTTTGTGCTCATATGTCAATGCCACTGACGCTTAAGAAAGTCTTTTTAGTCGTCTTTGTGTACATTCCACTGTGACGCCCGGTCTCATTGTTCAATTATATTGTTGACTCTGTCTCTCTCTCTGGATATCTGAACACTGCTGGTTCCCCAGGAGAGCTTTGCATGCAATGGAATTTTCACTAGCTTGCTTTAAGTGCTGCCAAAATTTAATTGATCTTTTTTGGAATTTTCAGAGGAATATACCAAGTTCTGCTCTGCATGCAGTGTTTAGGGTGTTTGGGCAAACTTTAAGAATCATTTTACAGAATTCCAATTGTAATTTTTCAGTGGGAGTTTTATCCCAGTTTTTAAATTCTGGTTTTGAAATCGAACTCTGCAAAATTGGAGATTTTTAGGCAGATTCTTGCAGTGATATTTGTTTTTCCAAATTTAAATTTGAATGCATACAAAGCTCTCCGAGCTTTTTTACATGGTGTGTTTATGGCCAGGTTTAAACTCCCTGATGCACTAACTTCAACCCCTAAGTAATTATTTGAACCCTTTTGTCTGAATACCAAAAACACTGGTCTTCTTCAATTTGACTGTCAGTGTCACTTCCTTTATTTTACTTTAATTACTGACATGTGATTATTTCAGTGTTTCTCCCAGGTCCATAATTGTGGGATGTTCCCCACCTTCCGCTCTGTGTGTGTTGCTGTTCTCCAAACTATCATGCTAGCACGCTACATGCTAAAAATGATTTAAAAAAAAATTGGATGGTGCAACAAGGAAGGCCTGCTTGATTCTGGAAATAATTGTAAAGATTTTACAAAGAATATGTAAAAACAACAACATTGACAGTTGGTAGGGAACAAGATACAAACAGTAATTGTGGTGACATCCAATCACCTCAACTTCCCCCTTGTGGACTTTGTAGTTCTGTAACAACATCCCACTACATCCCACTACATCCTCTCTTGCTTTCAATGGGCAAGAGTCATAAGTCCAACATGTCGTTTGAACATAAATAAACGTCATTTTTTGGCATCTGGATTGGTTTTTCTCACCTTTCAACATTTATTACTGCCTTACTCTTGCCCTTTCCTTCCTTCTCATGCCTCCTTATGCCTCCTTTCTAGTAGATAGTAGATTCATTTATTTGATTAGTACAATACACATGAATCAACATTTTTGTAATTGCGTCAGTCGACAAATTTTTAAGTGTAGTCCTAGTTACTTAGCATGCACGCCATATTTTAGCTAAAATCCCTACCTCTTTATGTAAAAGCCTTACTATCAAGACCAACAAAATAAATCATTCATAAATGTATACAATTTAAAATGCAACGTAGCCTATCAGGACTGTTAGAGGGGCAGTAAAATGTCTATGTGGGTCTCCTAATTAGAGAAAATGCCTGTGTGTGTAAGTACGTGTGTGTGTAAAAAATCCTTACTCTGTCAAAGGGACTTGGAGACTGTCATTCTTATTTCTTCTCGTATTGACTAGTGCAATTCCTTGTATTCTGGGATTTGCCAATCATCTCTCACGCCTGCAGCTTGTCCAGAATGCTAGATTGTTGACTGGTACCAGAACGAGGGATTGTATTTCCCCGATACTGACTTCTCTTCACTGGTTACCAGTAAAGTATAGAATTGATTTTAAAGGAACACACCACTGTTTTTCGAAATCACGGTCCCCCCTAGCTGTAGATAGGTGGACCAATGCATTTCTTGTCTCAGTGCATGCTGTGTTTTAGTCCGGTGCAACATTGGCAGCTCCACCGCTAGTTAACTTAGCGTAGTGAATGGAATCCTATGTTGCCGGTTAGCATGTTGTGAGTAAAAGTGAGCCAACACAAAACAACAACAACCTTATTACTTCTTGTGGCCTGCATATTCACAAGTACAGACAGCAATATAGATTAAGACTAGACGATTTCCTAGGCAGATATTGATTTGGGACTAGATTGTGTGGAAGCACAGTCAAAGCACTGCTACAAGGCGCTGAGCTATGACGCAGGTACTGTTGCTTGTTTTTAGGGCATTGCATGGATTGGCCCCTTTAAATATTGCTGATCTCCTTCCCTTACATCATTCCCCTTAGATTATCTAATCAGTTCTTTTTAGCTATTCCCAAGTCTCGGATGAAAAGAAATGTTGATCGTGCCTATTCAGTTGTGGCCCTGAGACTATGAAATACAATTCCCAATCACATCAGGTCTTCCCCCACTCAGCGATTTTAAAGTCTTGTCTTAAAACACATTTTTGTTCCTTGGCATTCGACCCAGTTTGAGGACATTTGTATAAAAGATTGTTGTTTGTATCATGTTCATTCTGTCTATGTTTTATTGTATTCTCTTGTGTTTTTAATAAAATATTACTTTGTACAGTACTTTGTACTGGCAGGAAATACAACCGTATATTTAAATAAAGTGAACACGGTTTAAAAAATTCTGCTTTTGAAACAGCTTAGTTAGATTTAGGCACAAAAACTACTTAGTTATGTTTAGGCACCAACAATAATCCGTTAAGTTTGGAAATGCACGGGACGCAGAATGTTACGTAGCTCTGTGTATTCCATAAAGTTAAAAATAAACTTGCTAGTTACTTTTATTTTATTAACTGGACTCAAACCCTGGGTGAACCCTGGTCTCCTGGGTGAAAATGAAAGCTAAAGCTTTTTTCTACATCTACACAGCGTGGCAGTGGACGGCTCGCTGGCCATCATGCAGTGGGATATTTTTTTAATACAAATGTCCATCTATACAGAGAGACGGGAATGTCCTGTTACCAGGCTATCAGGTGTTAGGGACATACATGGTTAACTTTCCACGGGTCAGTCCCTTCAGAGTGTACTGAACAGCGTGAAGCCCCTGCAGACACGATTGTCTTTTTGTATGCAGAGCGGGGACTTCTGGGAACCTGCTGGCAGCTTACGAAAGGGAAGCCAATGAGACGTTACCAATCAAAGGAGTAAAAGAGCACTGACACGTTTCAGTTTGCTCCACATATTAAAGCTAATGTGACTACAGCTTAGGACTGGCTGACATGTTGTCCAGAAACCAACTGTTAAAAGACAAACTGCCTCCAAAATGTGACTATGGCCGTGAATATTATGCAAATACAGCTTCTGGTTTATTAAACTTTGAAAACCACATTTAGGGATCATGTCTGCAAACATTTTATACCAGTCTGTATATGTTAGTTGTGTTGCCAGATCTTCCGCTGTAAACAAAGTCTGTCTTGAGAAATATCAGGTAAGCTCACATAACTTAAAAAAAGAAGGAGAAATTGACCGACTATTCAGACAAAATGCAAGACTCAAGGATACCGTTCACAAGAAGGAGAGATGGTCAAAAATCACACCAAGATTACACAGACTAGACCGAGAACATGAGGAAAAGGCTCCAAGGTTCTGCCTGATTGCTAACTGAAGGTTATCAGGATCAAAATCTCAAGACTTCAGTTTCATCAACTGCAGAAACTTTGCCATCCAATTCCTAATTGCAACAGATGTTCAGCACAGAATGTTAACGTTGTTAATGTGCCTAACCAGGTTTAAATAAAAAATACAACTGGATATCATCAGCATACAAAAAGAAATTGATCTGTCCTTCTGGTGTCGTGTACGTGTAGAATTAAATGGCTCCCAAATCGATCCCTGGGGGACACCACGTGCCAAACAGCAGTGTCCGACACAAACTCACCTTAAAAAAAAAGGTCCTATCTGCACTAAGTTCTAAAGGACCAAGACTGAACAATCTTCAGCATCTGCAGCCATTAAAACATTGTTAAAGACCTTAAAGAGAGCTCTGTCAGTGGAATTCAGTTTACGGTAACAAGATTGAAATTTAATACCCTGCAAATTTCCAGGATTTTAACAAGTGGCTTTTCAACCTTTTCAAACCTTTTTGAAAAGAAGGTGAGTTCAGAAAGAGGGCTATAGTTCTTGCAGGGTGGCCAGGTTAGGTTTCAACAGAGGACAAACAATGGCCTGCTTAAAATAACACACCCTCATAAAAGAAAGTGTAAACCGCTCTTTTTTATAAGGGTGTGTTATTTTATTGATTGTGCATGTTTAGCAAGGCTTTCATACCCTCTATGGACACATAAAAAAGGAGTTAAAAATAGATACTGAAGTAGAAAGTAAAAAAAAAGAAAAGTAGGAAGTAAGAAGATCTTTCAGCCTTCACCATGACATTAAGGGTATTCAGTATTCAGTCATTTGATATTTGCGTTTTAAACACCAGCTAGTTTCATTTATCCATGTGAATATTTTGGAGGGGCTCTTTCAACATTAAAGAGCAGCTACTTTATTCAGTACGGAAGTGCAGTGATTGTTACATGATTGGACTACAGTGTCAATGTTTTTCATCATTTGAAACAAAATTGCTGTCAAACAAAGAAAAATTGAGAGCAACAGCATAGTTTATGAAACAGTCAATTTAATTTTAATTTAAACAGATACATAAATCCTTACAGCCACCTGTGTACAAAGGATTCAGTGACTATGAGATAGTCAGACATTATTACATGTGATGTCATCAATGTAAACCACTAGAAACTTGTCCAGTTTAATAATGGATAATAAAAGGTCTGCAAAATCTGATAAAAAAGGGCTGATTGGGCACCAATTGACTCTTGACACTTGTGATTTAAAATAAAAGTAAGGTTTGTTGTTTTCCAGCTGGCATGCAAACTAAAAACTAAATAAGTCCACCTCCACAGTCCATTAGCCTGGGTGTACTGATGAAATAACAGCATGCAGGACAAAGCTTGATCAGGTGAGAATAATGCATATAATATATAATAATCCAGACGTGGAGAATAATTTCTTTCCCAGACCACTTGAAGTACAATATGCTAAAAGATTATTATGTAATATTTGCTGAGTGACACCACAAACGAAGTGCCTCCCAAAACTTTAGGTGATAATAACTTTGACTTATGATGGAGTTTACATTGTTGTATTAATTCAATTCAATTTTATTTATAATATCAATTCATAACAACAGCAATGTCAAGACACTTTACAGATAGAGTAGATCACTCTATGATTTCAAAGGACCCAACAATTCTAGTGATTCCCCCAAGAGCATGCATTTAGTGTAAGTGGAGAGGAAAAACTTCTTAATAGGAAGAAACCTCGGACAGACCCTGGCTCTTGGTAGGCGGTGTCTGACAGGGCCGGTTGGGGTTGTATTATGTTGTGGCAATAACAGTCACAATAAAACATAATGGAACTGTGACTAGAAATAGAAGTTTGTAGTAGTCCATGGCAGAGCAGGGCACAACAGGAGGTAGCAGGGCAGCGCAGAGCATAGCAGGATATAACAGGGCATTGCAGGACGTGTAGCAGGACCACGGCAACAGCTGCAAACATGATTTTGGAGCCTCCCTGATCCAAGGAAACATGCTGGTTGAAAAAGAACATAAGGACTCTGGGGAATAACCCCCCAGAGCTAGGTTAGTAACAGGGATTTCTGGGACATGGATGCACACAAATAGAAAGATAAAAGACAGAGGAGCTCAGTGTGTCAAAGGAAGTCCCCCGGCAGTCTAAAACTATAACATCCTAATTGAGAGAGACAGGGTAAAGAGAGGAGCCTGGTTGGGCTAGAACTCTCCCCTGCTGGATTGGGCTGTGCTGCCCTGCCTCTCTCTTGTTTTATTACAGTAAAGATTATATGGTAAATTAATCTGACAACTATGAAGAGAAGCAGAGAAGAGAAGGGTTGCCATGTCTGCGGCTATACACTCTCCCCCACCGGTCTAGGCGGTCGCTGCGACTCCTCATTTCCTAACTATAAGCTTTATCAAAGAGGAGAGATTTAAGTTTACTCTTAAAAGTGGAGACAGTGTCTGCCTCCCAAACCCAGACTGGGAGCTGGTTCCACAGGAGAGGATCCTGATAGTTGAAGGCTCTGGCTCCCATTCTACTTTTACCACAAGTAACCCTGCAGTCTGGGAGCGCAGTGCTCTGGTGGGACAGTAAGGCACTAAGAGCTCTTCAAGATAAGATGGTGCTTGATCATTTAGATCTTTGTAGGTCAGGAGAAGGATTTTAAATTCAATCCTGGATTTTACAGGAAGCCAATGCAGAGAAGCTAATACAGGGGAAATAGGATCTCTTTTCTTAGTTCTTGTCAGAACTTACGCTGCAGCATTCTGGATCAGCTGGAGAGTCTGGAGGGACTTATTTGAGCATCTTGATAAGGACTTACAGTGGGTACGGAAAGTATTCAGACCCCTTTAAATTTTTCACTCTTTGTTTCATTGCAGCCTTTTTCCAA
>NC_048414.1:24898950-24904031 GCF_013103735.1 Etheostoma cragini
TTTGGAAAATGGCTGCAATGAAACAAAGAGTGAAAAATTTAAAGGGGTCTGAATACTTTCCGTACCCACTGTATAATAGTCCAGCCTGGAAGTTACAAATACATGGACTAGCCTCCTCCACATGTCCGGACCACGGCCTGAAATTAACACCCGATCACGCGCCAAATATTATGTTTCTTTGAACCTTATGCGCCTATGAATTCTGCCATTGGCAGGTGAAACTTTCAATCACTGGGAATTGAGTGACTCATTGTTTTTCTGCCACTGTTCTTTCACATTTTAACCAGGTCATCTATATCCTTGGATTCGAGCTAAAAGAATGTGTAATTATACATAAAAGGCACTTGTGCACGTATATTCTTAGCAAGTTCAAGAACACTGCATTTCACCTTCTTGAGGCAAAATAATTGGCTTGTAAAAAGCCTGTGTGGCAAGGTTTTTTAAAATCCACCTGTTGTAGTGGCTTGCGGCCAAAAAATTACTTTTAATTACAGGCCATGTACAGGACCCTCAAAATGGTCAACAGTGCACATTTGCATATTATAGTTCCCAAAGTTGAACTCCACACAAAAACACTGCATGGATCCAAGTCTACGTCAGAGACGCCATTTTGGGGAGATTCCATTAAAATGATTGATTTTGGTCCGGAACTTGTTGATTTGTTTACACACACGCACAGATTATAGTATTGTATCCTACTGTAGTCTTTTTGAAAGGGCTATTTAAATTTGAGTTAATTATATATTTAATTGAACTTGTTACCGCTGGCTGACACCTTCAGTGTGATGCACAACATATGACTATTACACATTGATGTGTAATTGACCGGGTGCGGTGTTAATCTTTCCACATACTTTGACACTTTTTTACAATTCTTAAATTTCAGTGTGCAATAAATGTGATAGATCTTTCCGCTGGTAATGGTGTGCTCTTGGATGGATGTTTATACAGCCATGTCCAATTTATGGAAAAACAAGCAAATGTGTGGCTTAGATAAAGGTCACAGGGAAGAACATGCTGCATGCAAATTGGGATGGGAATGTTTCTTTCAAATTCATGACATTTTAACTCTAAACTCTAAATGTGAATCTTTATGTGATGCTAAAGCAAAGGTCAGGGGATCCCCAATGTCATAGGATTCCTCGCCTGCAGATATATTTAAAAAAACAACCTGTGTGAGATATTTGAATCCAACCAAAGAGAAAGACTAATTGATCCACCAGCAGACTAACATTGCCATCTCTGGAGTTATGCTGATAGCATTGTTAAAATATTGAAAGAGCAGGCCACCAGGTTAGCTCACCTGGTACAGCGTGTACCCATCTACAGAGGCTTCGACCCTTTGATGCATGTCATTCCCCCTTAATTACGCTTTCATTTTTAAGCGGTCTTGTCAACAATGTCAGTACAATAAAGGCCTAAAACTGTCATATCAATAATATTAAAAAAATTACCAAATCAAACCTGGTGTTTTCGAGGCATGAGTGCTACCCCTTAATGATTTAAAAGGAAATATTAGAAAAAAATAGAGGGTAGTGAAATGGAACAGACAAGTCACAAGTGCATGCTGATGTAAGTGAAGGGGTGTAACTGAAGCAACCAACATATTAACTACAAAATATCCTTTTTAGCAAATATTTTTCATATTCTTTATGCTTAGCACTTTATCTACGTGTGCAGTAACGTGCAACAGTACTTTTTTCAACCACTCACTTTGTCTTGCACAACAGCAGAGAAAAACCAGGCAACAGACCTTCGCTTTATCAAAATAGTTTATTTAGAAGGCCTTTGTCACAAAAGCAAGACATATCTTGTCTCTAAATGTCCGGTTCCACCTCCACTCCAACTAAAAATGTGACACAAATAAAACATCAGTTTATCACTTAAGAGCTAATAAGAAAAAAAAATGCTGTAGATTTAAAAAAAAAAAAGAGCAATACTTCACATCACTGTCTAGAATTATATGCTTGAAACAAGTTGATGACTTGCTATTATTGTACAAGGTGTCGCAGTAAACACTGCCCTAAAACAGAGAATGCAGACAAGTCAATGGCTGGTGAACATTGTCCCCCTTTGAACAAAGCTTGGGCTCGTGATTGCTTACGGGGGCCGATTACAAATGCTCAAGAATTTGTAGATTTATACAAAGAAGCGTTGTGAAGCCCTGTAGGCTCAGTAGACTGTAGAGCTGACCTAACAGTCACGCCACTCCACAAGAAAATATGTGACTACAAGACAAAGGGGAGCAGAGAAAGAAAGACAGAAGTAGTAGATTCAATGTGTATAAATCTGTTATCACACCAGATGAGGAAGATGCTTCCTTTTGACTGAATAGCCTTCTGTTTCTATACTGTAAAGTCTACACAAAGTACACTCCATTCCTGAGATGTCCCTACCTCACCAAATTCCCAAATGCTTTCTCCTGTTTTTCATTGATGAGGCAAACTGTGGACATTCAAATACTTTTAAGGGGAGCTAAAGTCGGGCATATGGGAGTTAACAACACTCTAGAATGGAGCAGAGCCAAACCTCGGAGGGATAACAATCAGAAGATGGTTTTCGTGGTGGCCACTTCCTGTTTACTTACACAATAGCCTTTATACATGAACCATACAACATTTTTACATGTCCATTGAAGGCAGGGGAAAAAACGCTTAATCCCATGGCCCTCACTGTTGCCCCGGCGCACAAAGCCACACAGGCAGGCAGACTGGCAGGCAGGCGAACAGGAGAGGAGCGGGCTTCCGTTTATTTTGCAGGGATCTTTGCTCGTTTTCGGGCAATGGCGTCCTCCACAGCCTTCAGTTGTTTCAGCAGCTCCTCGCGGCGGGACAGCGTGTTGCTGGGTTTGTTGGAGCCCGAGCTTGAGCTGGAGCCTGAGCCGGCAGCCGAAGTGGAGCCCAGGGCGGCTGGCTTCCCTGATGGCGCAACAGGGCCTTTTCCAGATGTCTTGGGTGGTGGTGACAGAGGACGTTTTCTGCGGAAGAGAAGCAAGAGTTAGGATCTGGGATTTTTACTCATGTCAGTTCATACAGGCAGATAGAAAATAGCTGTTAACATCTTAATTAATTGGTTTTTTTGGGACAGTTTGTCCAACAAACCCCATCCTGTGAATTCAAGTAACAGTACTGTGAAGACCGTAAAGCATGGTGGTGCAAAAATTATGTTATGGGGATGTTTCTCATACTTTGGTGTTGAGCCTATTTATCTCCTACCAGGGATCATGGATCAGTTTCAATAAATCAAAATACTTGAAGAGGTCATGTTTCCTTATGCTGAAGAGGAAATGCCTTTGAAATTGGTCTTTCAACAAGACAATGACCCAAACACACCAGTAAGCGAACAAAGTCTTGGTTCCAGATGAACCAGATTGATGTTATGGAGTGGCCAGCCCAATCCTCGGACCTCAATCCCATAGAACACTTGTAAGGTGACATGAAAAAAGGCTGTTTCTGAGACCAAACCCAGTAATGCAGAGAAATCGTGGAATATAGTTCAATCGTCCTGGGCTGGAATACCTGTTCACAGGTGCCAGAAGTTGGTTGACTCCATGCAACACAGATGGAAGCAGTTCTCAGAAATAATGGTTATGCTACTAAATATTAGTGCAGTGATTTAAAGTAAAGCAAACCCTTGTGACATTTTCAGTTCATACAGTAAACGTTTGAGCTTACAAAGAAAAATGCAAATACTGCTATTTTTTGAACAGCTTTATATTCCATTTTCTTCACTTTCTGTAAAGGTACAACACAAACCTCATCAATTTTGGTAATGTTTTGATTTAAAATTGAATGTGCAGTGTTCCCAATGCACTGATATTATGGAATTAAAAGATATTCTAAGGATTGGGAGCATTATTCACTGTTTTAAACACTGCTGTTATTCTGATCACAACTCTACATGTGAAAATATGTGGGCCGTAAACAAGCTAAAAGTAGTGTTTTTTAAATGAAGTATGTTTTTAAGCAAGAGCTATGTTTTTATGTTTAAAAAAGGGATCTTACTTTTTAACAGAAAGGTCGACCTCCTTAGAAATCCTTTCTATAATGCTGTCAGACACTAGGAATATTAGTCTGAGCCTGTCCGCAAAACAAGCACTTTTGTGAAGGTCAACACGTCAGAAAATTGGCCTATTAACATTGTAGCTTGTTTTGCTGCTGCGGTCTCGCTTAATACTGGACCAACGTCAAAGACGTTTTGGTCCAGTCAGTTGCACGGGGCGTTTTCACACAACAGCCTTTAGTTCGGTTGAATCAAACTAGAGTTTATTTGACCCACTGGTGCAGTTCATTTGGGCAGGTTAGAAAGCGGCAATCAAACTCTGGTGCGCACCAAAGGAGCGGACCAAACTAGAGAGATCTGCTTGAAGAGGTGGTCTCGGTACGCTGTCAATCAAACTCTGGAGCGGTTTGTTTGAGGTGAGAACCCATACTCGAACCGCACCAACTATACATACTCTGCCAGTCTGAGCTAATGTCTCCTCTAGTTACGTGTGTTTAGCAGTCTGAGATGCAGCAGAGCAGCAAACTGTAGCAGCTTGCAGTGTTTCTATCACAGAAACTTCAAGCTTGCCGTCCGTCACTCGTATCTCTGTGGTCAAACCAGCTTCCGCTACAAGTTGAAGACAGACGCCGGCAGAGCGAAGTCTTAGGGACCAGAGCAGAGGCAGTAACGTCTCTCGCGAAACAATGTCTGAATTATTTAAATGAAATGAGCTGGTTTGACCACTAGACCAGAACACCGGAATTTCTTGCTTGCCCAGACATATCCGACTAATAAGAGAGCTGGATCAAAATCACTCCAAGTTGACTAACTCACCAACTAATTCGGACCAAAGCAAACCACTACAGGTGTGAAAATGCCCTCAGACACAATATACACAAAATAGGTAAAAAAACAAAACAATAGTCCCCCTTAAGAAAACTCTCAGAAGCTCTCAGTATCCATCGGTGTGTGTCTGTGTTAATGTATGTGTACCAATAGCTGTGTATGAGCGCTTGTGGTTGTATACAGTGGTGTGAAAAAGTGTTTGCCCCCTTCCTCATTTCCTGTTCCTTTGCATGTTTGTCACACTTAAGTGT
>NC_048414.1:24904131-24941524 GCF_013103735.1 Etheostoma cragini
AAACACTTAAGTGTGACAAACATGCAAAGGAAAAGGAAATGAGGAAGGGGGCAAACACTTTTTCACACCACTGTACATACTACACTGTTGTATCTGTATTGGCTGTGTGCTTGTAACCATTAACAATCTACCTAGCGGTCCTCACTCTTTTTTATTTCTTGTCCTTTTTCCTTTTTGTTAAGTTTGTATTTGTGATGCTTTGCTTTCCCAAGTATGTAGTGGGCTCTATATGTATATGTATGTATATTGGTTGTCTAAAAGAATATGTTGCACTTTTGCCTGTTTATTTGTATTGGGAAAATACTGCAACCAGTGAAGTCGCCCCCTGCTGGACATTAAGATAGAACGCAGGTTAAGGCACTTCCGCATTTACTTTTAAGACCCGGAAGCTACGTCCAGTTATTTCCCCCATAACTGAAAATGTATCCGACACAGACAGTCTATTGTTGTGTGCTACATGTTTGAAAGGGAAACTCCGGACTATGTGGGAACTTGATCCCTCATACCGTGTAGGGAGTTCATATGTGAAAATGGCTATTGACAAGATGTAAAATGCTGCCAACTACCATGGAAACTAATATGAAAAAGATTATGAGAATAGTCTGTCTGTCCTGTATTCCCGGGATCTTAAAGGATCACAATTTCAGTGAAGTCCTATTACAAAGCACCTTATATAAACATTTCGTACTGGGGAAGTTTTTGAAAAGCCAGTGAGGATTATTGTTATTGTTGTTACGCAAGGATAGTGTAATATTCTGTGCCTTGTTATTCAGTGGGGCAAAACACTTAGTTGTCAATCAAACTCTGCTGGGTTTGGTCCAAGTTAACATGATCACTGTTGACGATAGGGAACTTAAGAATTTCCGCACTTTGAGCTTTCGACTTCTGTTGTATAACAAAATGTTCAAAATAAATATGACAGTGCTACAGCAATAACATGCTTCAGGTTGCACAAACCTGTCTCCTTGGGGGAGCATGGGTCGGGGCCCTTGGCCTCTGGGCCGATCCATTCGAGGAGAGAGTGGGGGTCGGCCAGGAATCCTCTTATCACGGCCTGAAAAACACCAGTTTCAGGGTTATTGAGGCTGTTAATACTAAAGTGTTTTTTCAGCTGTAAATCTCTTTTAACAGCTGTTACACTTTTCATGAAATGTCAACCTCCACATTGGGCGAGGTATGTGGATTCGTGTGAACGCAGGTTATAATTGTCGACAAAAAGTCAAAACAAAAAAAACAAGTTAATAACCTTGGTGTGAACATGTAATGTAATGAAATGAAACATCTGATGTAATGAAAGTAATGAAATCATGGAGACTTCTGTGACTTGTTTGATTTATTGGTGCAGCTCCCTGTAACTCCTTATGAGCCACTTTATGTACTGTATTGGGAAATAGTGTACCAGCAAGAATTGCTAAAACAATTAGTCAATTATTTAAACACAGTGTTTCCCACACATAGACTAATTTGTAGCAGTGCACCACACAATCAACACTTTGCGGTTTGTTATTATTCTTTTCTTTAAAGCTATTTAGGAAACGCATTTGTTCTGCTGCATTTCCTTTCCCTGCTCTCCTCCCCCCCCACACACACGCTGTTTCATTTTTTAGGATTTGCCCACCTTTTGAAACTATTTTCTGTGTGACATAACTGGCAGACTAACTGATCTTAAAATAATTGTTAGTGCTATCTCAATTATGTCATTAATCAACATAAATGCATTGCTTGCAGTGCTGAATGTTAACATTTGTGTGAGAGTCAACTGTTTGTCAGCATGTTTCTCACCTCTGTCTGGAGACATAGCCATTCTCTTGCTGGCAGGGGAACCTGGCCTGTCTTTGTCTGAAGGCAGGTACCTCTTCCTGTTGCCCCTATCGCCCTGCTGCTGGAAAACGACAGGGCATAATGGAGTCAAGCAATGATAAGGAGTGACATTTAGGGAATGTTGTTTCATTTGTAGTCATAAAACAGCGAATTATATTTGGACTGGCAACTGCTACAGAACAAACAAAACCTCCTAAAGCACTGTGGGAACATTTCAATAAGCATTAGAGGTAGCGTTACATTGATGTAGGAAAATTAAGACCTCTTAAACATTATTTAAAACCTAGAACACAACACCTGAGCGAATTTAAGACTTTTTAAGGCATGACATTTTGTGGGCTATGTGCCTTACTATTTCTTGCCAAGGAGCAGTGGCTTCCTAGATAGGACTAACTCTTGGCAATACAGAAACAGAACCTTAAAAATGGAAAGCTAAGCAATAGAACCTTATCGAGGAGGGTGAGTTTGATGTCTTTATGGGAACCCGAACCACCATAGCTCCCTGGGGGCCCCATGTTGCCAGGTGGGGGATGTACAGGGTGGCCACCCCTGCTACCAGGTCCTGATCTGGGCATGGGGTTTCCTCCTCTAGGTGGGGCACCAGACGGGTCGATCTTCCTACGGTCCTCCCTGAAGGGTTCATCTTTCTTTGAAGGCCTCTCTGCTATGAGAACAGAAGAAATAAAAACTGGCCAACCATGCAATGCTAATCATCTAACTATAAAGCAAGAAATATGTGTTTTGCATATTTTAAAAACTCTTAATCTGATTTACTTCATAATCAGTAGGTGAATTGTTGGGACCCAATGACTTTTGTGTGTCAAATTTGGTGCAATTTGGCCAGATGGTGTCACTATAGATCGAATTACCGCTAACACAAAAATCTCTTTGTGGTAGACTTCTGGTTGTTATTTAAATTACGGAGATAAGCGCAATCTGGAAACTTGTTTGTTGTTTGTCTGCTGTGCTTATTTTCTGTAATATGTTGCTTTGCTCTTGAGTTTGATAAACCAAATGAAGGATTAGGAAAAGCAACATATCCCCGCCGGTCAGAATGCTAGTTTGGGTGGTGTCATTTTCTTAAGTCTGCGGCCCAATAGGTAAAAAATGTAAGAAGTGTTGTCAGTTAAACACGTAATTAACGGCGTTTACGCAAACCCATTTTATTGGCGTTAATTGTTTTTGGTGAGATTAACATTCTTTTTGGCAAAGCAAACTTAGTAGTTTTTTTTCACATTCCGTTGCAACAACTATTAACGTTAGAAAAACTACAACACCAAACTGAATCTAGCTAGACCGAAACAAAACACCAGGCACGCCGCACACACATCGTTTGGGCTTGTGAGCCGGCCAAGGAGTAGTAACGTTACGTTTTGAGTGGATGGCAGGTCGAGACCCCAAAATGGATGGCAATAAGACTCTGAATGGAAAGTTTACTTTTTAAAAGTTGCCAATTGGTTCCATTGACACAACCAAAGTGATCTGTTTGTTTTGTCATTGTGAACTGAGCTATCATCGCAGCATTTCCAGTCTGAAATACCACTTGTTGGCCAAGCACGCAGCTGATGCCAATTCTCCCCCCACTTTGATTGATAGACAGTGTTACATTGTGTTAGAGATTTTGATCTGAAATCAAAGATCTAAGACTTTTTCTACGTACACAAAAGGACTATTTCTCTCAAATATTGTTTACTAATCTATCTAAATCTGTGTTATTGAGCACTTCTCCTTTGCTGAGATAATCCATCCACCTCACAGGTGTGGAATATCAACATGCTGATTAGACAGCATGATTATTGCACAGGTGTGTCTTTGGCTGGCCACAATAAAAGGCAACTCTATAATGTGCAGTTTTACAGTACTGTGTGTGTGTTTTAAAGATCACTTTGTTTGCATCTTGTAGTATATTACTTGAAAATTGTAATGCAACGTGAGCGTGAGCAGGGGTGGTATAGCATGAAGCAACCCTTCTGTTTGGGTTCACTACCACTCAAAACTACCATTGCTGACCAGTTATCAAAGAAACTTTATTCAGACAAATCCTTCTTAATCCCATCGTATGTTTCCTTTTTTTCAATGTTGCCAGGTGTTGTCATTTGCAGCCGCCTCCATGTTTTGTATACCAGCCTTTATTTGTTTGTGGTGGCTCTTATTTGAGACTTGGCCTTGAATACCTATGTATGATTTGTGCTGCTGCCCACACTAACCCCTGTTCTTGTCTCTGGCATGTGGAGGCCGGTCCCGCACAGCCCCTCGCTCCTTGCGAGGGTGATTTGGTGTGGGCGAGCGGGAGCTGGCAGAGGACACCGGACTGGCCAGGTCAGCATACATGTCATCTGAGTCGGCGCTACGCACTGAGCTGCTGCTGGACGATGCAGATGACACCGATGACACGCTGCTCACACTCAGCGACCTGCGGCAAGAGACAACAGATTGACTGTGAGCTGCTTATTGTCAATCACACAGGAAATATAACTGAGGCACCGCTGATTGGGCGCTTTCAGAACAGTTGTATGTAAACTGCACAACACGCCCATGTATGCACCCCCCCAAACACACACTCTCTAAAAACAACTAGCATACCTGGATTTCCTGGACGGTTGCCCAAAAGAGACACGAGAAAAGCAAACGCACGTGAAAGCAAAGAACAAAAAGGAAAAATATTAGGCTGTGTAATCTCTATAACCCATTGTACTGTAAATACATTTAAAATACCTTTATTTTTTCAATATTTAGCTTGCAGACTTACACAGTGACTTACGATGAATGCATCAGAGCATAAGGTTACAATCCGAAAATTCAGAAACTCGTATGAGTAGCTTGTTATTAAGATAGCTGGTCAACCTTAAAGGTTTGTCCACCTTAAGTGAGATAAAGACACAGGAACCTGACTTCTTTCTTGAGGAGTTGGAGCATTCATTTAATCACCAACAAATAGCCTGAACTGTACACATACTGCCTTGCCACATTTACATTTATAGTGTTGCTACTAACTTTATCGTCATTGCCACATTCTCGCTTTCTCTCACACACAACTAACCAGGTATTCTACAATTCCTCTTTTGTGGGTGGCAAACACGTGGGAAAACAGTCCCACGTGTTTGCCACCCACAAAATTCTACACACACTATTATTGTCAAAGCTACAGCTGTTGAAGATGTTTTCTACAGTCTACCCCCTATGGGACTATAGAACATATGTTCTTGAATGTCCAAGACTTTTTCTGTCTAAAATTCTTAAAACACAACCCAAAACAAATTAAAAAGTTCAATTTTGATTTGTTTTTCTGCCAAAACAATTACAAGCCACAGACCCAAACTTTTCAAACATTACAATACAAAGTACAACAGACCGATTCATTTATAAGTCCAGTTTTTCTAAGAATAGTCTTACAAAATCCAGGGTCCTTTATCTCCACGGCCCTCTTTATAGAGGGCTGATGCAGACCTGTTCCATTGACAGTATATCCATGAAGTCCAATAACCAATTGTCAGTGCTAAAGCATTCGGGTTTATGAATTTTCCAAATGTGTAAACATTTAATTTGAAGAATTTTGTAATTTATTTATTTAGATGAAGCTGAGTCTGAATGTTGATAGCAAGATATCCCATACCTTGTTTCCAATCCCGCCACCAAATGCAATTTATGGTCAACAACATCTATTTAAAAGGAAGTTTTTGGCAAACTGCAGTGCTGTTGATAATGACGATGTTCACAGCAAGTACCTGGATTTTCTGGATCCAGAGCGTGAGTTGGAAGAGGATCTGGATCTGGAGCTAGAACCAGTAAAACTGCTACCACTTCCACTAACACTGCCACTCACAGTTCGCCTGGAAGACACAGACACATAAGTGAGAACACAGCAAGTAGTTTTTTATGAAAACTATAAAACTCATGTCCTACTGGTTAGACCAGCCCTGATCTAAATCAGAGTGGTTGTCTGTTGTGGACTTCTGTGCTAGTCATGGATTGTCTATAACAAACACCATGTTATTTCCCACGCTTACTCCCCTATATTGGCATGAGACAGGTCTCTAACCTGCAGCTAAGTGCGGCTGATTGTTTTTTTTACTGTTAATGGAATCAAACAAAAAACAATGTTCGTCCCTCGTCTAGTTCGTAGTGCTAGTTCCACTAAAAGTCAAACTTTGGGCAATGATCATACAGCCCACCCAATCTAAAACCTACATTGGGCTCTTGAACAGAAAAACACACAGCAAGTGTTTTTAAAGAGTAACTTTGGTATTTTTAAACTAGGGTCGTGCCAATGAACAATATTGTCCATTGTAATGGTTGGATGATGGAGAGCCACCATCGTGATGCCACGCCCCCAACCGTCAGACACAAGCTAATCCTAGTAGACGGGAAATTGACAACTGCGTGTATTTGTAGTGATACCGTCTCTCTCTCTCTCCCTGTCAGTATAGCAGCTCGCTCTACCTGGCCTAGTAACGTATCAGCATTTGGTAAGATCATGCTCTGTGCCTCGGCTAAGACACAGCGATCTCGAGCAAGAGAGAAAAGGGGTTAGCGTAGAATGCTATCACACTTTCCTTTATTCCCTTATTGGACTAAATCTGTGGATACAGTGTGCATGCAATAATAAGTAATGACGATGTTATGTAGGATTTATGAATGTACGTAAGCAACAGCATGCTAATTCCCAAGGGTGCTATTTGCTCAACTGTTCATGTATGCTGCAAAAGTTACACACGCACCCACACAAACGCGCACGCACAAGCAGAAAGGATCTTCAAATTGCCAACAGATTGCTGACAAATTGGTACCTGTTGAAAGAATTCTCACAATAGCATCCAAAATACAGCCACAAACCGCAGGTATCGCTGTACCTGTAGAGGCATGAGTGCGGGGGTGGTGAAGACTTAGTAAAGTATTTAGTAAAGTATTTGGTAGAGTATATCAGTCCAGGGAGAAAATAAAGAAATTACTACTCTTCTAGGTATGACACGTTCCGATACTGGGGAAATAGGACAGTGGTATACCCTGTGATGATGCGCATCAAAATGCCACCAGTTTGTGGCCAAACCGGAAAAAATGGGTGCAGGTGAATTGACATGTTATGTGCTGCCAATGTGTTGCACATAAATCACAGTGAATCTTAAATATGTATAGTATGTCTGTAACTGAGTTATAACTCAGAGAAGGAATTACATTTTTGACAAACTTGCAGCATTTGGGGGCCTGTTGAAGTACCTTAACTGGCTCCATGCTGTGTTTCAAAGCCATTGCTGCAGCTGCCTGTTGGTGAGCAGACCAATGAGCGGGCCCAACTACAGTAACTAACTTTGCGTTGTTTTCTGGCCTGCACCTATATCTTTTACCTCACACATTATCTTTGCTTCGTGTTTCTACCTCCACACAGAACAAATGTGATGCTAGATCAGGGAGATTGGAGTTGTGCATTGCCATTCATTCTCTTCTGTGTCCAGCATCCTGGGCAGCATAGTCTGCTTCTAGAGCAACAAAACTGAACCTAATTCTATGTATCACATTGCAGGGCTCCGGAATAAATTACTAGTAGCACTGTAGCCCCCAACTGTAAGTTCTAGGGGAACAAGGAGACAATTCAGGGCCGCACGTCTTAAATTGACATGCAATGCAATTTTTTACCTTTTCCCCATTTTAACTGTATTATTGATAAATGCTTTAGTAAAACATACAGAAACTACAATCTGCTGTCTTATTTGAGTTCACAGTCATATTTTAATTGTTTAAAAGCCCTTTTAGGGACATGCATAGGAAATTAGCAATAGCAATAAATGCTGTGATGCTGTATTAGTCAGACTGAAGCATCAGTCCCTATTCAAATTAACATGAAATTAAATTAATTGAATGGTGCTTAGCACATTCAAAAAGGTAAACAAAAGTATTGTTGTCAATGTACTGTATTTTTGCCTCTGCCTCATGCAGTCTTTCTTTGTTAACACTGAAAGAGCATGATGATGCTCTGGGATCCAACTAGCAAACTACTGCTGAAAATATGCAATAAAGTTGTTACACGTTGCAATAATGATAATACCTGCTATAGACAAACAGATATAAAAATTTACTCAGTTCGGCCTTTCTGCTGCTTTCAACATCCGGCTAAAATTCAGCACATTACTTGTTGAATTAAACATAAGCATTTAAAATAATTTCCATCAATATTTTATAGAAAAAAATGAATTGAACATAAACTGCAGCACACACAAAAAAAATAGACAGTTACAGTTTAAAGTGTAGTTTTCAACTAATATTCTCTTTTAGCCTAGAAATCTAGATGCATCCCAGCATCTAATTTACAGCCAGGCTCAGTCTAGCAACTCTCCGTTGTCTAGTCAGGCCAATCACATTGTGTATAGTGTCATTGGGCGGGCGTAACATAATGACACCAGAGTTGCGATGGTTCTGCGTGAATTCCCTGCTACAAAGAAGATGGCTGCTGCTGGCAAACAGCGGCCTTTCGAATCGGCTTTGGCCGCGACTCTGAAAGACTTGGAGTTAAGCTTTTCTTTGAGAAAAGAACAAAGAACGGCACTGAAGTCTTTCTTAAAAATGGTAGATGTGTTTGGAGTTTTGCTGAACGGATACAGCAATTTATCAACTATCGTTGCACTGTTTGGGTGTAGAGCTATCCTATTGCGAGCAGAAGGAATTTAAAGACAACTGTTTATCCCACCCCTAGGATTGATTTTTTACGGGTTTTTGCATTATATCACATTCCTTTGTGTCTTTATGGGCAAGATGAATTTTGAGTGATTTATTCAACTTGGTCACAGTTTTTTGGGATACAGTGAAAAATGACAGCCAGAGAAAATCAAGGGGAAAGAGTATAATTTTCATCCATACACACTGTCCTACAACTTTCCTGTGCTTGTGTGCCCATTATACACATACATCATAATTTCCACAACAGAGCTTAGAGTTGAACTTATGTACTTCTTGGTTCATGTAACGCTTGATATGCACAGAATTTTGTAAAAAACGAAAAATGGGTTCAAATATCCTTTTTTTTTTTTTTTGTCCTGACAAATTTAAAAATTGTTTTTAAAAACAGTTTAAAGACAGTTTACAGTTTACAAAATTCCGCCTGGGCTCCAATTATTTAATACTGTAATGATATCCTCTCTCTTGTTCCGCCTAGTTATGCCCCGTCCCCCGCACTGCAGCCAGACGTGTCCCTTCCCTTCCTTGTCTTGCATAATCAAGTCTGTCACAATGTCAAACAGAAACGCTTAACGGCAGATGACGCCCATAATAATATGACTTTGAGTTCGATATTTAGACAGTTTTCAGTTGTTATGAGGAGAAATATGAGAAATGAAGTTGGTAATCATTGATCATTGTTTACGTACATTAGGTACTTGAAAACGTAAGGCTTTCTTCTTCATAAAACGTGTTGGACATCATCACATTTTTCTATACATTTTTATTCATTTACATTAGTAAGCCAGGACATTAGGACAGCGTCTTTCAAAACAGGATCTGCTCAAAGAGAAAAAAGATGAATGTGTCATTGTACCCAGCACTTCTTGAAATGAACATTTCAAACCAAACTGATGCCCATGTGTATGTTGCGCTCTGTGCAAAACTTGTATAATGACAAGATAATGGACCCCCCTGTCTAAAGTCCAAAGTCTGCCTGTAAGAAGTTTTGCACTTGCTCACAAGTAGGCCTATAACCTAAATTGTCAACAAGATTGCAAATTATATTCATTCAATTATCCAGCGTCGGGAGGAGGCCTTGGGGAAGACCCAGGACTAGGTGGCGAGATTATATCTCCAAACTGGCCTGGGAACGCCTCGGGATCCCCCAGTCAGAGCTGGTTGATGTGGCTCGGGAAAGGGAAGTTTGGGGTCCCCTGCTGGAGCTGCTGCCCCCGCGACCCGATACCGGATAAGCGGTCAAAGATGGATGGATGGACATGACTGCCCCGAGACTGCTTAAATGCCCGCCTAAACATATCCAGACACACCCACGATGATAGCCAACCAATCATTGGTAAGTATTCGGGAGAGAACGAGGGAGAGAATATAATTGCAGTATTGAATAATCAGAGCCCAGACGCAATTTTTAAATTTTCTAAATTTCTGATCCTCTGAACAAAAACAGAAAATTGGAAAAACAGATTCCAGATCCAATTTTGTAATTTGTCGAAGCGGAAAAAAATGAAAAATATGGGATATTTGAACCAGTTTTTCCTTTTTTTCCAAGTGTCCGTTTACACACACACACACACACACACACACACACACACACACACACACACACACACACACACACACACACACACACACACACACACACACACACACACACACACACACACACACACACACACACACACACACACACACACACACACACACACACACACACACACACACACACACACACACACACACACACTAAATGTTTATGTTTTAATAAGGTTCTTTTAACAATACATGTTCTATTAAAAATACTTTTTGTTATTTGCATTGTCCTGTTATCTCCTCAAACATGCTTTTGTTTTGTGTATTTTTATCCCACTGTCCCAGCCAGTACTACAAGCCAGAATAAACATGCTGGAACTAGTTTTCCAGGATGGTTTCCACAGTGTGGCCCATTCAGCCTACGCTAACACCCACACGCAGAGATTTAAATAAACGTATCACACCCTCGCGGTTGTTCCCTGCCCTTTAACTGTTGTTCCTGTCTGGCAAAGCACACACGCGCCCGCGCACACACACACTTCCCCTCTGGGATAAACCTGCGGTATAACTTTTTGCTGCACAAAGACACATATATGCAAATGTTTCAATAAGCAGTTGTATTAGCTCAAACATAAAATAGCACCTTCATGAATTAGCCTACTGTTGCTAACGTACATTCATAGTAGTATCCACAAAGTCAATCCAATAAAGGGATAAAAGAAAGTGTGATAGCGTTTCACGATAACGCCTTTTCTCTATTGCTCGAGACAAATTAATCTGTTTAACAATGTAATCCACTGTTGACATCCTAGGTGCAAATGCGAGTCTGGCAAGCAAATATGCAGGAAGGTCAACATTCCTGCACCAACACGCACGCACCTGAAAGAAATGACAGCATCCAGACCGTTTTCCTGTATGCCCACGCAAGACCTAGGGGTTCATTCATTTCCCTGAAAACGAAGAAACTGTCTCCACAACTAAACTGTGGCAAAAAGAGTTCAGCAATACTATTGCAATCCATTTTGTGCAGTTAAAAAAAAAAAAAAAAGTTCAGTGTGGGTGTCCACAGTAAAGGACAGCAGACTAATTGGCGCGGCAGATCATCCGGCGCTGGGTCTGCCAGTCACATGGTGTGCAACATGTCAACTGAAATGTGACAATGTTACAACTCTGGAGTTCCCCCAAGTCTGGTAACGGACTCAAGTTTGCATAATCTAACTGGAACAAAGTTATTCCTTTTACTGATTACTGCCATAAATCAAAATCCTTTTGAAATGTGATTTAAACGATATCAAGTCAAATCTGACCCCATAGAAGTTAATGTAAAATAAGTTTTGAGCCAAAGGCTTGAAGGTGAGGTACCTACCTCCGTGGAGGATGCTGCTGCCGCTCTTTCCGCCTGCCTTCCCTTGGGTTGGAAGGTTTTCCAGGTTCCCTTGGAGGCAGGGGCCTACCCGCTGCACCACTGCCTGCCCCACCACCTGCGCCTCCAACCTCGCGGTGATTGGTGGGAGGCTTCCCTCCCTCCGGCAGGGGTTTGGAGGGCCTGCCCTGTGGTCCACCAGGTGGGGGAGGACTGGGAGCTTTCTTCATGGCAGGCTTGTCCCTGCGAGGAGGGGGCATGGCACCCGGCTTCAGCGGCATGCTTAGGGATGGAAAAGGCACTTTTTCAAGCATGCAGACAGTGATGGGCAGGCATGGGGTAGCAACTAGCATGGCAGCAGAGCACATACAATGATTTAGCTAATGATCAATAAATAATCAATAAACAGGCATGATGCAATGTGATGCCTGAGTAAGCCCAAACTACAGACTTCATTGTGCCTTGTAATGACAATTTATGACTTACATTATATACTACCACGCAAAAAGAAAATAGTGGATATGATATATGTATTTTAGGAGAAACAAGGATAGAAGCAGATAATATAAACATGGCTGAATATGGACTAAACTGATGCAAGTGCATAAGATTTACCCTTTAGGTAACACAGGTGGAAGATCTGGTTTGTTCTTAGCATTCCTCTGTGCTGCTGGACTGGGCGAGGGGGATGTGGAGAACGATCGTGACCTATAAATCAACAATAGCCATAAAAATGGCACATTAACCCAAAACACAACGATGATTTTATAATGCTGCATTATGTCATTCATAGAAAAGCATAACTACCTTGCGCTCGGATGTGCTTTCATTGTGTGTGTGAGCTGAACCGATCAGTAGAGGAAATAAAGTTCATGTGTGAAGTCAACAAACACGCTGAGTTTATTGTTTTTTTTCAGTGTGACTTTGTTTGACTGCTTAATGCTCTGACTATGTTCACTTGTGCTTTCTTTGTCTGTGTGCCTTTCAGGGCTAAGTAGGTAGCAAACAGTAGGTTTTTAGAGATTTACACTGAAAACAACTGCATGCTGTGACCAAAAATTGCGGTGAGAGTGAATCAAAACAGCTTAACAATGAGCTGAAACATTTTCACATTGCAGCTTGACCTACCATAGACTCTAAAGCTCACTAATGAACAAGTTATATCTTGTGTTGTTTTTTTTAATTTCAAAATTATTTTTCATCACTCTGATTTATTGCTTGCCCTGAAGGGTTCTGTTTCTTCACCCTGGCAAGTGTGATCACTGAGCAAGACATGTCTTTTCCCATTTTGCAAAGCGGTTTGAAGGAAAGCTTCTAGTTATCTTATAATTCAATTCAATTTTATTTATAGTATCAATTCATAACAAGAGTTATCTCAAGACACTTTACAGATAGACCACACTCCATAATTTACAAGGACCCAACAGTTCTAGTAGTCTCCCCCAGAGCAAGCAACAGTGCAACTAACTAAAAGTTATAACTAACTTATATAATAAATAAATAAGAAAATCATTTACCTTTCCAGAAACAAGCCTTTTGACAGTTACTCTATTCACCACAACCACACATTTTCCCAATCAAACTTAGGCAATGGTTTCTTATTAAGGACATGACGTAGAAGCATTGTTGATTTTTGATATTAATAATACTTTTCATTCTCAAACTTGAATTTGGATGACCACCCTCCCACATTACCTTCCAATTAAATCACACTTAAGGATTTAATTGGAATATATAGGTTATTGAAATATATAAACCTCCAATTTTGTCTTCAGGTGTTGTCAGTGGCAGTCAGACACTAACAGCCTGATATTCAGGTTTGTAGATTTGTTTTCAGTAGAAACTGCAAGGCTCCAGGACATTTCAATTTTTGTACAGATAAAAAAAACAAGATATAAAACAAAATGTCGTAATATTCCTTGAACTACGCTAAACAAACCATTGTATAAATAATTATATTGTCATACTGATGGAACTGATGCTATAGAAATGTGCTATAGAAATGTATCATACTGAATTTGTTGAGACAAGTTGACACAGATCAGAAAACAGCTGGGCTTCTTCCACAACATGTTAAAATACACGTGTCTCTCATAACAGCCTGTTTCAAAGAAAGGCCTGGTTCTCTCTACAGAGAAGGAAGATAAATGGGTGATAAATGTTCTGTGATTGACTGTTCAATGTTTCATGCTTATTGAAGAAATACGCCACCAAGTGTCAAAATTATTATTTACTCACTGTCTCCTCTATAGGGTGGGCGAAAGCATTTTAGTCTCGGTGCATGCGCTGTCTTAGCCCTGCAGCACCACCGCTAGCTTAACATAGTGAATGGAATCCTATTGCCGGTTAGCATGCTGTGAGTTAAACCAAAGACCCAACAACAACAAAAACAAAACCTTATTACTTCTCGTGGCCCGGATATTCACAACGAGTACAAATATCAATGCAGATGAAGACTAGATGATTTCCTAGGCAGATATTGACTTATGACTATAATAAATAATAATAATAATAATGTATATTATATTAATCCCTTCAAGGAATTACAAGTTTTTCACTCTGTTATAATTACAAACACACACTCAGTAGCTATACCTGTCCACCACCATACTTTGGTCTTGAACCAGCAACCCTCTGGTTTCCAACCCGACTCCCTACTGACAGAGCTACTGCCACCCCAATATTGGGTGGAAGTAGGCTATAGCCAAAGCACTTCCACAGAGATATCACGGAGCACCTCAAAACCCCCAACTACCGTCAACATACGGCATGAATATTATATCATATTAGTAATTTCAGAAGAAGAGCTGCTTGCTTTGGAAATAGATGGACAAGTGGAGGAGAAGAAGGTTGCGATTGCTCAACAGCCCAAGGACGTGACGATGACAGCCAACACGATCTGTTGATATGAGTTTGGCAAAATATGCCACATATGATGACTGAAATGAGCGTGCCTTTAGTTGTTTCAAAGCTACCAAGGATTTCTCGGCATTGATCCATCCTGCAGTCCTCAACTTTTTTTCGGTGTGATGAAGTCAACTGGAAAAAACTCCGAATGGACCCAATAAACAGTTGTCCACAGAGTAAGTGATTACTGTAAACACGACGCATGTTTCTTTTACTGCCAGACAATGCATGCACTGAGACAAAAATGCGTTTGTCCACCAATATAAACATAAAGGAGACGGTGAATAACCCTATTTTAACACTTATGTCTGGCAAGTCATGTATGTTCTGATCGTTGTGTAAGAATGTAGAGCCATTTTCATGTTATAATGCTCCATGACATGTTTTATCTGTTACGCAGTGAATATTGAACTTTAGCCAAACTTAAATAAAGAAAAGAAACCTTTGCATAAACATGTCTGCAGGTTGTACAGAAGTAGAGGAAAGACTGTGTCACTGTGTTAGTGAAAATTCAACAGCTAGGTGTTGTGAGATACACATATAGCTAAACACAGACAAACAGACATTTGTGTACCTCGAGCGGCTGCCACTGAAGGAGCTGTGCTGGGAGGAGTGGCTGGAGTAGGAGCTGAATGAGGAAGAGCGGCTTCGGGAACGAGATGACCCAGAGCCTGTGTAGGATGAAGAGCGAGACGAAGACCTGCAACATACATATCCACACAGGATTAATGAACAGCTTTTTAAACAGACCTCTCTAGAGTAGTGAAAAAGGCGACAAGATATGAAACCAGACTAGAAAATGCATTTCCCGCTGAAAATGCGTGTGAATGCTGAATAGCTAAATTGCTAAAGCTAAACTGAGCTAACAGTTTAAATCTGTAAAAAGAAGTTGAAGCAGTGAGAATAGTTGGAAAAGAGGGAATTGTTTTAATTGGTATGAATTTAATTACAATTATAAGAATTAAAAGTTCTTTTGAAAAGCTAATGCTAAACTAGATTGCTGGTTAAAATATGTAAGAAGAAGGGGAAGTTGTAAGAAATGAAGAAAAGTGATAATTGTTTTAATTAATGTACTTTAAAAGTTAAAAATGTGGGCATATCAGTGATTCAAAAAAGTGGTTTGATGTGTGTTTGCGTGGAAATGTCAGCCATGTTTATGGTTTGATGGGCAGGGCCTATATAATAGGGCCTATATAATAGAGCATAATAGAGCATAGTTTTGGGAATGATTTAATGTTTAATTGGTTTTTGGAAGTGAACATATTAAGTAGGAGTAGCATGTTGAAGTAGAAGAGGATCTGAAGCCTGCTCTCATTGACTTTAATTGTAAAAAAGCCATTATATAATTAAAAAGCTTGATATTTTCAAAAGTATAAATAGCAGAACAAATGTTAAAACAGTCCAATCATGTGCTTAAAGAACTGAGCATTTTGATATGTACGTTTTTTCTAGCTGAACGTATGCAGAATTTAGAGGCGACCAACGAAAGTTGAAGAATAAAGAATCGGAAAACAAAACTGCTGAATCAGCTTTCCCACACTCACGTACGGGGTTCCGGGGGCATTCCAACCCCATAAGATATTTTCAGTGATTTCATTATGCAAATTAGGGCCATTTTAGATTAGAATACGATGAGAAAACCACATCATGTATAGCTAAACAAATGATGTCAGGCATCCTGGGAGCAATTCTGGAACTTCTCCAGCTGCCAGTTCACACACGTACTTGGTCTGTGCAACACTTCACCCAGCCAAGTCCCATCAAGCTGACCTACTTCCACCGCATTTGAATCAGCATGTTAGTGTGTCATTGGGATTGTAACCTAGATGTAAATGTAGTGTTAAAAACAGAAGAGAAGGTATTTTTGCAGATATACATGTCAGCTAGTGCTGTCGTGGTATTGCTTTTTTTCCTACTGCACTCATTTAAACGGCCGGGATTAGCGGCAAAACATAATTTTTCCTGCTAAAATAGAAAATAGTTCCTGATGTAAGTTGCCATTCACTGTTATTTAAAACATATTACAACATATATCACATATCAAGATACCATGACATAGAATTCAACCGTCAGTTTTGTGCATCAGAGCCTCCCTTTTACTAGACCTGAATAACCCGATTACAATCAGACAAATGAATGGCATGCAATCACTCTGCCTTGTCGCATACTATTGTTCACTGATTTAATAAGCTTCTTTAAAAAGGCCAATGACCAAGGGGATAATTGCTTTCAACTGACCGTTAAATCAAATTCTATATATTGAATATTAATATTATTCAAAAAGCAGTGCAATTATAAATCTGTATCCAGTGAAAGGGCTTGTTACTCAAGTGTTCCACAAGTCTTAAATGGCCGGTGATAAGACTGCCGGTCTTTAGTACTGTAGCAGTACTCTAGTACTGTAAGTGACACAAAGATGTGAAGTTCCGACCAGCAGAAATTACTGGAATTGGCCTGCATTTCTTTTCATGCGAAACATTTTGCAATATGACAGAAGACAAATGTTTACAAGATGACATAAATAGCTCTATTTGGAAATAAATCATTCTTGACTAGTGGGTTGATTTTGTAGGGGAGTGCATTTCATAGAAAATGAAAATGAAAAAATAACTTTTCTTATGTAAACCATATTTTGTTGAAAATTAATGCTTTACAAACACCAAAGCAAGTAAGCGCTGTGATTACCCTTCTATAGTGATTTTGGAGAGGGAAATTAGGTGGTTAACTGACATGATATCATTGTAGTCATATAATCCTTTTAATCCAGGCTAAAATCGATGAAACTAATAACGCATGTATGTTCCTCTAAATTTCAGGTTGTGGTCAACTAGCGGGGCCAGCTTGTTTGATAAATTGATCAACACTGATTACGATTGCTGGTTTGCTGTGCATGCAGACCTGTATGTCACACACTAGCAACAAACTGCGTATCCGTGGTTAAAGTGTAGGGGGCGGCACATAAAAAAGACAACAGTTGATACTGTTTATTTCTCTCTCCTACCTGGAGGAGTGGGACAGAGAGACGGAGGAGCCTGAGGGCCGATGTCGCCGGCGGCCTCGTGGTGGGGAGCCCAGCCCGGGCCGTCTCCGGGGGGATTTGGACCGACGCCATGGGTCCTTCCATTCATCTGGTCGTCTCATGACTGGAACAACCTCCTTCTTTGAGGGAGGCTCCATCGGCCTGCTGAATAAAACCAATGTCGATAAAACATAAGTGGCAGTCTAAAAACATTTTTTTCTTTTTTCATCATTCCAACATCTGCTTGTCTGGATATACTAGACGCACCAGAGGATTTCTGTTTAAAAGAGTTGATTTGTTCAAGCCGACTGAGTTAAAAATGGAAACAGACAGATACCAATTGAATCTCTATTATGAATATAGAAAGTTAAAAGGAGGTAGGGAAGGGGAAAAAAAACTCAATACAGCATAGAATTGCAATATTTTCCTAGGCAATACTGTATCGATACACAGATGCCAAGTATTGGTCTTTTATTATATATGTGTTAGGGTGCTTCTCTGCTTGACGTTCCCATTTTGCAAGTGAATGAACAGAGAATTTTATCTTTTTAGAGAAAACAGATGTTGACAAAGTTTCCTGTTGTATTGTGATATTGTATTGTGGTGATTCCAAACCCTAAGAGGGGAAGGGCTTGAAAAGTTCCCAGCTTCTTCTTACCCCTTTCAAACATGAACAATATCATTTGAGTTGCTTATTTGTTGCTGAAGATCTTGTTTTTTTATTCATTTATTTTTTATAAATTGCATATAAGTTTTACTTTGTGTTTGTATTCTTATCTTTTTAAAAGTTTCATAAAATTTAAATCCATAAAAAAAATTCTGGCGTTTCAAGTATTGCATACAATTCACGAGATATTTTAACAGCACATGTATAGTTTTAATTTGGTGTTTTGAAAATTCTTTTTCATCATTAAATAAACCCTTCTATTTTCCCCCACAAATGCTAAAAATCATGACATTTTCACAAAGGGTTGGAATGACGTCAGATTGATGACAAAACAGGCGCATGAACAAAATATTTTTCACAAGCGCAAGGCACCTTCATGTAAACTAAGCAGCAGCAACTAATACGTATACAATGGCTATATACACATTTCTCTTATACGCATTTCATAAATCATTTATATGTACCGATATGTCCATGATGGTTAATTGCACATGCACAACATATTATCTAAAGCATAACATTGTCAATAAAAGGACAGAGTTCTTGTCAAAGTACACCAGATTGATGGCTTTAACTTAAAATTAACAACAATTTCTTCCATAACAGCATGACTTCTAGAGGGTAAACATTCCTGTAGGCCTCGTCGTGCAGTCTTATGACTTTACTATTTACATGTGAAAAACACTAGAATTATGACAGAAATTGCATTGGAATAGACTGAATCTTTAAAAGCATCACCAAACAATTTTCAATATTTCTTTAATTAACTTAAAAAAATTAAAAAAAACACCATCTGCGCATGGCAACAGATTTGTGGTGCCATGTTTTCATATTACACTGCTCTGCGCAGTCCAGTCAACGATGTTGTTCACTGGAGAACAAAACTCTTCATTTGTTGAGCTGAAAAGTCATGTGACTGGTTGAGAAAGTAATTACCACACAGTTTGATCTAGATTGACCTTCACCCAACCTTTTTGCACTATGCACTGCTGCAAATACATAAACTAAAACAGCAGGTGCAATTTAAGACACCCACATAATCTGTGCCCTTGAATTTATTTTATCGGGGTCTTCCACATTCAATTATTCGTATAATCAATTAATCAGCCAATTATCTTTTCAAATTGATTGATTTAAAGCTGCAAAGACTGTTTTCTTAGTCGCAAACTATTAAATTAATCGCCAACTATTTCGATAATGGATTCAGTTTGAGTAATCTTTTTAAAATATAATTTCCCATTCCAGCTTCTTAAATGTGAATATTATCTAGTTACTTCTCTCCTCTGTGATACTAAACTGAATATCTTTGAGTTGTGGTAAAAACCAGACCCTTGAGGGCGTCATCTTGGGCTTTTGATCTTGGATTTTACACAATTTTCTGACATTTTATGGCCCAACAACTAATCAATTTAGCAAGAACATAATCTACTGATTAATTAACAACAACTATAAAAGTTAGTTGCCACCCTAGATTGATTTATTAAATATCATAAAATATAAAGGAAAAAAGGAAAAAGTCCAAGGTGACTATATTTTAAATTCACTTTTTTTACCCAAACTAAGTTCAAATATCAGGACTACAAATTAAGTTTCTGTTTATTGATTGGCAGACTCATTGTTTTAACTCTAATAACCTTAATATATGCATCATCATGTCCTTCATCCCTAGAGCAAAGGATTAATAGTAGTAACCTGCTGACAGGATGTAGCAAGTTTACACAAGTGGGAGCTGATTTGCAATATACGTTTTGGATAATTTAGAGCAATGATGTTTACAACGTGTATGGGATTTTCCCAAGTAGAGGGGCCATTGTTTGTATTTGTGAAAAAGACAGCAGATTAAATGTTTATGCTTAAGAGTGTATTTAAATATTTGTTGGAGGAAATTAACAAGATGAGTGGATATTCCCACTGTGAATGGAACTGTGCTTTATAACAGAAACTTTTAATTCCTAAAGGAGTCCTGTCTCTCTTGCTCAACATATGAATATGCATTATAACTGATTTGGAGTTTGTTTTGGTTTACTATTACAATAAAAACTGCCTTTGTGCGGAAAAATATATGTAATATTACATTTAACAAGCAATAATAAACTAACATCAATATGGAGCAGGGAAACATACTTGGAATTAGGCCTGCACGATTTGGGGAAAAACATGAATCCCAATGTTTTAGCTTAGAATTGACATCATGATTCTCTGCCACAATTATTTGCTCACTAAGTGTAATGTTTATTACATACATGAACTATTAAAAAACAAAAGAAATCAGCAGTACCACCTATTGCACTTTAAACCCTATTTCATACAGTCTCACTGAAGAAAGTAGTAGCGATTGTGATGCAGTTGGCTCGTAAAATTAAATGAGAATGGTAAGTATATAAACATAAAATCATTAACAGGGCAAATCGGACATGCAGGCCTACTTGGAATTACATCATCATCTACTCAACCACAATTTGTCCTTTAGTACAAACATGAGTCACGCCCCAGTGATTGAGAAATTCCGCAGCCGTGATGTAAGAGCAAACAAGTGACCCCAAGGCAAATCTCATATAGTTTAAAATAGAATCACAACACAGGAGCTATTTTTAGCTCTCAAACAAGTTCCTATCAACAGAATGTTTCCTTTGAGGAAATAAAAAAAGGAAAACCCAAACGAGGGGGAGGCAAACCCATAAGGTACAAAATAAGGAGCACCAACAACAACAACATCCACCTTGTATTAAGTAAGTTAATCAGCTGATTGATGCACCAACAGAATTAACAGGGCAAAGGTCAATGGGGAAAGGCAAACACAGATGTAATCACTCTTATTGCAACATTGGTAGAACTTCAAATTTCGGTTACAGAAGGGTACAGTGGGGCTCGAAAGTTTGGGCACCCCAGGTAAAAAATTTTATTAATCTTGTTGGATGTGTTTCTGAGGGGAACGATCTGGAATACAGGTCGGCTATCAGGGACTTTGTCAGCTGGTGTGAGCTCAACCAGCTTCAGCTTAACACCCGCAAGAAGAAGGAGATGATTGTCCACTTTAGGACGAACAAATCCCATTTCTCACTGGTGAGCATCCAGGGATCGGACTTTGAGGTAGTGGGGAGCTAAACATTTCTGGGTGTTCACCTAAACAATAAACTGAACTGGACTGACAACCCCCATGCACTCTACAAGAAAGGCCAGAGTCGCCTCCATCTGCTGAGAAGACTCAGTTCATTTGGATTGTGCAGGACTCTCCTCAGGACTTTTTATGACTGTGTGGTGGCCTCTGCCATCCCTTTATGCTGTGGTCTGCTGGAGGGGGGGGGGGGGGGGGGGGGGGGGGGGGGGGGGGGGGGGGGGGGGGGGGGGGGGGGGGGGGCAGCTCGGACCGGGACAAGAGCAGACTCAATAGACTGATCAGGAGAGCGAGCTCTGTCCTAGACTGTCCTCTGGACCCCATAGAGAAAGTGGGGGAGAGAAGGATGTTAGCTAAGCTGACATCAGTCATGGACAACACCTCTCGCCCCCTACATGACACTGTGGGGTACCTGAGCAGCTCCTTCAGCAGCAGACTGATACACCCACGGTGTAAGAAGGAGAGGTACTGCAGGTCGTTCATCCCGGCCGCTGTCAGACTCTACAACACCTGCACTACCTGATAATGTAGTTTCTGTTCATGTTTTTCATTTACTCCACACTCTCTCTGTATATCTTTATATATTATTTATGGTCCCAGGTAAATATAATATATATTATGATTACCTACTTTTGCTATATTACTTTAATTACATATTCAATTTAATTTTAACGTCACTTACTTACAGTGCAATATTGTTTTTTGTACTATGGCAACCGCACTTTACAATACCTTTATTTGACACAACTTTACATTTAGTGTACCCTTTGCTCATTGTCTGTTGTTTGCCGGTTTGTTTGTGTGTTTACTTGTTTGTTTTGTTTTTTTGCTTTTATGGTAGAAAATGCTTCTGTAACAAGGGAATTTCCCTACTGTGAGATGAATAACTTATTATCTAAGCTAATTTAATAAAGAAGCCAAGAAAAAAACGGATAAATCTCCAAAAGGCATCTAATGACAGATTAGATATTCGTATAATATGTCTCAAAAAGTTAGATTTTATTTCCATCATCATCATTCCACACCTTCAAATTAACAGAAAACAAAAAAATGGCGTCTGCAAAAGTATGTGCACCCTGTAGAGTTTATAGAATGCACCGCCCCCTTGGGAAAGCTGAGACCTGACAGTGTCATGGATTGTTCTCAATCATCATCTTAAAAGACCAGGTGATGTCAATCTTAAGGTTTTAAATGCCCAGATTCATCTGACCTTGCCCCAACAATCCGCACCATGGCTTCTTCTAAGCAGTTGTCTAGTGAAAACTGAAACTGAAAATAGTTGACATATCACAAAGCAGGAGAAAGCTGTAAGAAGATAGCAAAGCGTTATCAGATGCCAACATCCTCTGTTTGGAATGTAATTAAGAAATGGCAGTCATCAGGAACAGTGGAAGTTAAAGCAAGATCTGGAAGACCAAGAAAATATCAGACAGAACAGCTCGCAGGATTGTGAGAAAAGCAAGTCAAAACCCACGTTTGAGTGCCACTCCATTTAGAAAGACACTGGAGTTGTGCTACACCATTCCACTATAAAGAGATACTAGTAATAACATGGTCGTCATGGAAGAGTCCTCATAAGGAAACCTCTTCTACGTACTCACCACAAAAATCAGCGTTTGAAGTTTGCAAATCAACATATAGACAAGCCTGATGCATTGTGGAAACAAGTTCTGTGGAGTGATAAGGTTAAAATATAAGTTTTTTAACCGGAATAAGCAAAGGTACATTTGGAGAAGAAAGGGCACAGAATTTAATGAAAAGAACATCTGTCCAACTGTTAAGCATGGGGTGGATAAATCATGCTTTGGGGTTGTATTGCAGTCAGTGGCACAGGGAACATTTCACGAGTAGAAGGAAAAATGGATTTAATAAAATGTCAGCAAATTGTTTATGCTAACTTGATGCCATCTGTGAAAACCTGAAGTTAAAGAGAGGATGTTTTCTACAAATAGATAATGATCCTAAAAACACCTCAAAATGCACAGTGGATTACATCAAGAGGCGTAAACTGAAGGTTTCGCCATGGCCTTCACAATCTCCTGACCTCAACATAATTGGAAATCTATGGTCCAAAAATCTCAAAGAACTGGAGGATTTTTGGAAGGAAGAATGGGCCAAGACACCTCAAACAAGAATTGAAAGAATCTTGGCTGGCTACAAGAAGCATTTACAAGCTGTGACACTTTTGCTTTTGCCCTTTTTTTGGCAGATTTTTGTGGTGAGGACGTAGAAGAGGTTTTCTTCTGATGACTCTTCCATGAAGACCACATTTGTAAAAGAATCTCCTTATAGTGGAATGATGTACCACAACTCCAGTATCTGCCAGGTCTTTCTGGGTGGATCGTGCAGTCAAACGTGGGTTTTGACTTGCTTTTCTCACAATCCTACGAGCTGTTCTCTCTGATTTTTTCTTGATCTTCCAGATCTAGCTTTAACTTCCACTGTTCCTGATTTCCTGCCATTTCTTAATTACATTCCAAACAGAGGATATTGAAATCTGAAAACGCTTTGCTATCTTCTTACAGCCTTCTCCTGCTTTGTGAGCGTCAACTTTTTTCCAGTTCCATTTTTCTATACAACTGCTTAGAAGAATCCATGGTGCTGATTGTTGGGGCAAGGTCAGATGAGTCTGGGCATTTAAAACCTTAAGATTGATATCACCTGGTCTTTCAAGACAATGATTGAGAACAATCCATGAATGTTCTCAATCCACTGTCAGGTCTGAGCTTGCTAAAGGGGGCGGTGCATGCTATAAACTCTGCAGGGTGCCCAAACTTTTGCAGACGCCAATTTTTTTAGTTTTATTATATTTTGAAAGTGTAAATGATGGAAATAAAATCTAACTTTTTGTGACATATTATTCAAATGTCTAATCTGTGATTTGATGCCTTTTGGAGATTTTTCCATCTTTTTTTGGCTTCTTTATGCACATTACTACAAATTTTTACCTGGGGTGCCCAAACCTTCGATCCCCACTGTAAAAGCACTTTGAGTAGTCGTTAAGACTAAAAAAGCGGTATATAAGAACAGTCCATTTATGATTAGCAATATCAATTTATATATACACCGTGAAAATACTTATTTTATAAATTATCATTCTTTTTTTAAACATCTTGACCTGCACTTATAAAGCCAGATTAAAATATGACATTCATACAGCTCAAATTTCCAAAGTTTTAAGTTAAAACGGAGAAAAAAGGGGGAGTTGCTACATCCCTAGAAGGCTTATTGATTGCGGTTCACTGGCTACCGGTATCATGCAAAAAATATCATCCACCTAAAACTGTTTGCTGTCTGACTAAATGCAAATGACAAAATTAATTTTTGGGGGCGGTAGGTTTCCTTTCATGCTGCCGCTCTTACTGTAAAGTAGCACACCTAGCTTGAATTATAATGGTTGTGCAACCAGGGGAAAAAGAAACGGGTTTTACCTTGTATAATTAGGATTCTGTTGCTTTTGAAGATGACCCAACAATAACAAATCTAACAGGACCAACAGGGTAGTTAACTTTTGTGTCATTTCCCATCACTGTCAGGGAAGATATTTATACAGGGTTGACAATGCTTTACTTTCATTTGTTCACCTCAATTCCTCCAAAGCGTTCTACACATGTACAACACAGGTTTTTCCACAATTGCCTTCAATTAGTTCAAAATGCTGATGCTGGGATTATAATCAATTCAACTAGCTCATATAAGTCCTATTTTGCTTTGGCTCCCCATTAATTAACATATTGGTTTTATGTTATGTATGACATTCACGGCTTTAAATAACCAGGCCTGATGCATGTCTGTCTGCATCAACCCTATACCTAATAATTAAAAAGATATAACTGTGTCAAATAAAATGAAAAATCACAATGAATGAGATTTACTGTACTGGCTCCTTACTGGTGTATCAATCAAAAATTCTGCAAAATAAATCAACTTAAAGCCAAATGAAATTTCAACTTACTTGGGTGGCAAGCTGAGGGGCGAGCGTGGTTTCAGTTTTTCCTCTTCTTTCTTTTCCCTGGCATCCCTAGGAGGACGCATCCTTGGTCTCTCCTTATCATCCCGCTTCACCCGGTCCCTCTCCCACTCTTCTTTCCGCCGCATCCTCTCCTTCTCGCGCTCCCGCTCTCTCTCCCTCTCTCTCTGCCGGCGCTCCCTCTCACGGTGATCTCTCTCCCTCTCTCGGTCCCGGTGCCTCTCCCGAGGGTCGCGATCACGTTCGCGCTCCTGCTGGAATGGATAAGTTCAGTTTTATAGCAAAAGCTTTTTGGCTTCGCCAAAAACCCTGTCGGTCGGACTCTGCCCCAGACCCATTTAACACTGAGCTCTTACGACTCACAAATACTCTATTTAAGTTCTAAATAAATGGCCCCAGTTATTTTTGGAGCATGCAGGTGGTTATAATAATATCTTTGTGCTACCCACTGTACCATTCACATGTTGTCCTCTGCTTGAACTTTATGATTAGGTGTTTTTTGCTTAATTTCGTGTTGTTGTTGAGGTTGTAGTACTCACTTTGGACGTAAGAGACAACGTTTTGGGCAGATTGTGGAGGATACTCACATTGTAGTGGTAAGGAAGAGGAGCTTCTGTGTACTGCACTCTGAAGTTTTCATACTGGCCCCCACGCCATAGGGCCTCCATTTCATAGTCATAGTATGGATCAGCGTATGGGTCACTATTGAGGGAAACACCGTTTATTGAGCACATAGGGTAAAATCCTTTTTTTTGCTGGTTAATTTTCTTTAATGTTATGGTGTATTCACAAACTGACGTTTGACATTATATTTTACTGAATGATACAGAATTGTGAACATATTCCTGGAAGAGATATTTCAGTTCAGTGCTTTTAGTTGTTCAAATTACTGTTCATTAAATAGCAATCTGTGAGTCAAACGGAGAACCTATACCCTTTTGATCTCACTTGGATAAGCAATACTTCCATTTCTGACAAGAGACATGGACCAAAAAGCTGAGCACAATGGTGTTAATTGTCTTTTCAACCATGATAAATATTGATCAGTGTTACAGCATTTTACATTTACATCTGTCTACACCATGGTCTAGTGAAGAGTTTATTAAGGCCGTGTAAGTTAGTCTACACTTACCCATATATAGGATCTCTGAAGTCCATTTCACTGAAAGAGGAAAACAGAATAGTGTCAATGGCAAATGCTCGTATTATATTTGGTACATTTACAACACATGGCGTATATGCTACACTATGTCATAGTGTGCCTGTTGGTGGCCGTAGGAGACACACGGAAGCTTGCAGTTCAGTGTGACCGCCCGTTTTCATCTAAAAACACTGTACTAAGAAAGCATCCAAAAATAATTTGCATTTCTGTTTTAAAGCACCTTTGTATTATCTCTCTCTCTCTCTCTCCCGCTCGAGACACACGTCTACAGCCTGCAGTTCAGTGTGGGTGCTGGCTCGCCCAATCTATCTTTTTTTCTTTTTATTAAAAAAAGCTGGAAAGCCAACAGCAAAGCCTAAACTAACTTTGAATGTTATCCAACAAAGAAATGTTCTCATTTCTCACCTCTTGCATACCTCCTACCTGCTGAGAAACCATTAGAACAGGGATCTTCAAAAGGGGCTCCGGGACCCCTGGGGGGTCCTCAGAGTCAATGCAAGGGGGACTAAAAAAATTATTGCGGATATTTGAAAGTTGTTTTAATAAATCCAACATAGCTGTGCTGTGTTTGACCAATCATCAACGGTCATCTCTGGAAACCCCACCCCGAAAGTTCACGTTCTTCAAAAAAGTACTATCAATCCAATCTGGCTCCCAGAACTTAATTTACACCCAGGTTACTGCAGTCAAAACGTTCCTAGTTTAGGGGGGGAATTCTGCTATTCAGGAAGCATTTTTAGGCGTATGAAAGCCAGAGATTACAGGGAATCTCCAAGTGAATGGTGGTGAATTACAGAACACCAGCATTCACAGATATACTGGTGTGATTTAACTAGTATGAGGTGGGGGTTGGGTTTAATTAAACTAGTGCAGTGCCCATTTGAAGCGTGTGCCTATTCAGAGCGGGACAATTGCTTGATTCCCCATTATTTTTTTTTCTGCACTGCTGAAATCATGATTTTATAACCACAAAATCATCTCACAAAATCACTGAACACAAAGATGTTGAGTTAGAGGCAATAGAACGTGTTTCTTACTTTTCCTCCTGCACAGTGTACAGACCCTATCTGCAGTCCTACACAACTACTGCTTAATGCGGCCGTTGGCTTGCTGATGCACCTGAGTCAGTGACAGAGAGAGGTGATAGTAAAGTTCCTTGATTTGTTGGTAGTCTTTTTTATTACCCGCTCCGGTATAGAAGCCCATAGGCTCTCTGTTGGCAGCAGAGCCGTGAACCACAATCAGCTATCTAGGGTTGTAGAAACTCTCTCCCGCACAGATAGTACACACACACTGACAGATTCCTCGAAAAAAAAAAAAAAACATAACTAATGACAAAGGCATAAGGTGGTAAAAGCATCAGAAATGTTTGTTAGGTTATTCATGTTGGATGTGTAGCAAAGTTAAGTTGGTATGTAACATAATGTAGTGAAATGAAGATGAAACAACATTTCTTAATAGACTACAAAGCACAAAAAGTCTGGACTATATCAAAAGGTCTTGGGAGTTATGTTGGACTTTAACTACAACCCTATCATGTATGGTCTACTAAAAGAAAAAAAACATTTAAACAAAAAAAGATCTGTTCCAACTAATAATTAGTATTGTATGCAAAAAATCTTAAGCGCCTGTACATGTTCATAGAGGTTTTTACTGACATTACGGAAACAGACCTCTCTATTTACTATTACTTTGTCCTTTATATTATTACTTATTAATTGTATATTTGTTTATGTATTGTCAATGTGCATTACTTCTATAATTTGTAACCATGTTAAACTCATAGATTTGTTAAGATAAAAAAAAGGTTTCTTTCTACTTCCTTAACATAGAAATTGGGTTGGCTACCAGCATCCTCAAAGTCTCAAAAACTGGTGGTGGAGACACCCGAGGTAGAAATTTTAGAAGGGAGTGTTTTTCCTCCCTCTTGTTTACTATTATTGTATATGTGTATTTGTTTAAATGACTCTGTAGTGTGTCATCTCTCCAAGCTTTACTTAAATTATGCAAGTTGTTTGACTAAGGAGTTAAATCATTTAAAAGATAACGGAGAAAGAAGCTTTTCGCAAAGCCTGTTTCAGGACTGGAGACAACTGCAAGATAAACATGGAATCGGAAAAACTGTTTAATTTAAGAAAGTAATACTCTCTAATGATGCGGTAGCTGCGTTCTCTGAGGAAATCATTCTCTTTGTCAAATTCTCTCTCGTCTTCTCCGATGGTCACATTGAAACGTTTCTCCTCAAAGTCTGGCTCCTGCTCCTTACGGATGGTGGCCTTCTTCAGCACCTATGAGACAGAGCCAGAATGTAAGGCACAGCACCTGTTTTATACCATGATCTGGGTAAATACTTGAATCTGACTGGCCGCAGGGTGTTCATTGAAAAGGGATAAAGCACACCTACTAAGTATTTCTAGTGAAAGCGTCTGTTTACCAATCTAAATTAATGTGCTACATTAAAAAATCTGAACATCCTTCACGCTGAGTTTAGTCCTTCAGTGCTTTGTCCTCTGTAACAGCCCAGGTGTTAACTACAGGTGAACTTACGTTGTATCGCATTTAGCGATCATCTCATATCTCGTTTGCTGTTCAGCGCTCTTCTTCAGACAGCAACTGATAGTACACACAGCATTGTATTTGTTTGTAAAAGTCTTGATACCGATTATATGATAACTGATTATTGATGATTATTTGTATGTACATTTCCATGTGTGATTTAAAAAATATGCACATATGAATCTGAGTTTGTTAGATTTTGAGATATGCATTTTGGCATATGATTTGGGGGGCAATGACATAGCTTTCTACTGAAATGTGAGTGTGATAACATTAAGGAAAGGATCTCTACAGAGATAGGCCTTTTTGAAACCTGTTTAAGAGCTTTCTGTTTAACCAGAAACAGCTCTGAGGTTGCTAACGTGATACCCACCAAATCCATTAAAAAAAGAAATATATACTTTCCGCTTGTAAAGAGCCAACATATTTTCACATGTGAATCAGTAAGCTATGTGTTTATTTCAACCAAAACTAGAATGGTGATTGTTTGAAAAGTGAAAAGAGGACCCTGTCTGGTGGGTTCAGCAAAAAAAAAAGAAAAGAAAAAGGATACTACACTTTAACAGAAAGGTTGACCTGTTTAGAAATCCTTTCCACAATGTTGCCAGACACTAATCATATTACTCTGAGCCTGTCAGTGGCAAAGCAAGCACTTTTGTGGATGTTAATACAAGCTGCACAATTGCTCTATGAACTGACATTGCAGCTTGTTTCGCCGCTGCTGACTGCAGAGATCTTGCTAATATTGGACCAATTTCAAAGATTGCTGTTCACATTAGTAACTTAGACACAAAAACGTAGGAAAATAGGGCCCTGCTTGTCCTATTTTTACATGAAAAAAGAGCTCAGTTTGGTAGTCCATAGAAGCAGTCAAGTGGTTTACCTCTTTGGCATGCCTTAAACCTCGCTCCCAGGCACTCTCCACAGGAGGCTCCACTGGAGGAGGTGGTGGGGGGAGCTCCTCCACTGCAGGTCCAGCCTAAAAAAATGACAATATAATGTTTTTTTATCGCCACTCAGAGATTTTTTGTGTTAGTTGAAAGAAAATATCAGTAGAAGACTGCACTTTAACTCATTTTCTTTTAGTGCGATCTTTTATTTTTAATTCAATGTTCAATTTGTTTAATAAAAGAGTGTTAGAAACAAGCAACAAGCATTTTGTTGTGTTTTAGCAGAATAATGTAAGCTGCAGAAACGAGTAAACTTTAATATACGTTTATTGTAAGCAATATCATTCACAAGATATTCAACATTCATATGACATATTGCACATTTTCCTCATTTTGCGCGGTCCTAAAATATGCTTTTTATCTGCATGATTTATCCGTTTTCATGTACTGTAACAACGTAACAGCAGTCTGTACACTTTAAAATTACAGCTATTATACACTGATTGAACTGTTTCACAAAAGTAAAAGACGTACCCAGGGATTGTTGGGTATGAGTGGGTGTGGTCCTCCAGGAGGCGCTCCGTTAGGTGAGAAGAGGTCAGGTTTACTGATCAGGGAATAATTTCCCTTGTCATTGACGCCGGGGTGGATGAACCTACAGTTCATACCCCAAGTGCAATTTCCTGGAGGAAACAAAAAGTAACAGTATGGTTGAAATTATTTGCAGGCAGTTTATAACACAGACACAGGTGCCCAGAGTAACAAATACTATGTATTTGTGGTAATTACTTTGATGACGAAACAAAATGGGAGGAGTTAATTTTCATTACTGCTTCGGTGCATTGCAAACACCGCATTGCAAACACCAATGATTATGCTTTCTGTTATGCATACAACAATAAGGTATTTTAAGACAAATGCCAAAGAGAGGAAGCCTAAATTAGAAAGAATAAAATAAAGAATAAAATTGGAAAAATCTTGGTACCAATTACCACCAGTGACCATTGGACCCATACAGACATTTATAGTAGTGCTGTAGTGCCATTGTCTACTCTTTACCTAAATATCAGTAGAACAATGGTGAACCTTAAATTTGTTGCTAATGGACCTTTAAACTACTCTGTCTATATGTTGTTTTTCTTTGAGTACATATCTTACTGTCAGCAATAAAAACTGATATCTATATTACGTACAACAGCTCCCCCTCCTGTAGAGCAATTCGCATTAAGCTGACAAACAGTGACATTCCTCACATGTTCTTCATCACAGTAATACAACAGCTATAATTACAATGTCAGTTTGTATATCTCTAATTATACAGATAACAGTTATATACTGTAGTTGTAATTAAATATTCAAGAGGTTTGAGAATTATAATCATTATTCAAAGTGAAGTCATGCATTATGTCTGGTCACTGTGTCTATCTAATAGATCAACCAGCATTATTTGTGTTTAAAACTTAACAGAAGTTAAAGTCTGTTATGTTTACTTTTGTTACTCCGTCAAGGCCATCATCAGACCTCTGCCATAATTCTCCTTTAAAATACACAACTAGAACTTTGATTGTCTAAAAAAACAAAAAGAGGAAACATACTAAAAAAAGGTGTTGTGCTCAAGCTAAAGAATAGTAAAAATAATATATAATATATAACTATACCTGAATAGACCACAGTTGGCAGCAGTGTAAGTACACACTTCCAATCAGAGTTAAAATCTATTATGAAATAAGTAGGGACCATAGACTGTGTGACTGTATGTAGTCTTTGTGACGTCACCCGTGGGCTTCTGAAGAGCCAAGTTGAAGCTAAAGCTGTTTTTTTTGGAGCTAGCCACAAGCGGCCACCTGCATAGACATCATTTTCAGCACCGGAGGGTGCCGCTTGGTAGGGATGTTAAGAATTTTGACCAATTATTACTATTAGTTGAACAAAATAAATAAAATAGTGAAATAACAATATTATAAAAACATTTTAAGTAACTAAAACACTGCAATTTAAGCTGACTAATACCGTTACTTCGATACCTGTTCCTTTTTGAACAATTTTTTCTATAGTGATTTGATAAAACACATTACAACATTATGTTTGTAATTAAAATTGGGTATTGAATGACAAGGCATTTTTCAATACTCGACACTTGAGAGGCAATACACAGGTGGAGGTTGTGCAGACAGGCTTGGACATACGCTCTGCACAGTTGCATACTTGTGTCGGTGGCAGGGACACTCAAGCAATTCCAGGAAACTGGCTGCGTGTGGCCACGACATCTGGTTGCACGACTTGTATAAATGTCTGTAGGCATGTCTGAGCTTCCCGGACAGAAAAACTGTGACTCAGATGCCTGCTTGTCGGTTGATCAGTTAAGAATAGCCGGCTTTCAGAAAAATAAATTAACACCCCTACACTTTAACTACTACTATACATAAAACTATTTTATGAATATACAACAGGATCACTTGCAAAAGTTTTTATTCTACTGGTGTCCGACTGTAAATCTCGGGAATAGAGTGGTCATTAAAGAATTCTCACTAATATATGTACTGAGCAAGATATTTTACTGTTGAAAAATTAACTCGTCAGTGCTCTCTGGTGGTCAGTGTGGCACTGCAATTACTGGTTACTTACCTGCTTAAATACACATGCTGATGTACCTATCATAAGTTAAATTTGGCAGATATTAGCCGTTCTAATATACATGTAAAGTTTTGGGATGAGACCTGCTCAAGACCACCTACCTTTGATGAAGAACCTGCAGATGGGACGTGGTCTGATCTTCCTGTCCGAGGGATCTTTGACCTCCCCCTCCTCCAGGTCATCATCCTGCCCACACACAAAAGGCAAATCATGACAGCTAGATCATCTAATTATATCGTAAAAAATTAGTATCTGAAGAGTGTGTCATTTGCATAACTAGTGCAGTGCCCAGTCAAATGGGTCAATGGACGGCGGCAGTAGCTCAGTCCGTAGGAAGTTGGGTTAGGAACTGGATGGTTGTCGGTTCGAGTCCCCAAACGGACCAAAGTATGGGGCAACCAAATTGGCAGTGTAGATGTACTGTACAATACCAAAAATTGCACATATGGACCACTAGGTGGTGCTTTAATGACTATAAGAATTTAAGTGTTGTTGCCTATAACTCCCACATTACACACAGTAGAAAACCTTACATTCACGTGTTCCTAGAATCGAGCTAAATGGGATATAGGCTTTTTCGTTAAGAAGTTTTTGGGCAATATTGCGCAATGTACAAAACTTTTTCAAACTCCTCCTTGGCCGTGCGACCAATCTGATTAAAACCTGGTACATAGCATCTCCACACTGACCTGAAAAGTTAACAAAAGAATTTTGCTACGTTTAACTATGCGCAATTTACAACCAAACAGATTTTCGTAGCCAGCCACAAAGCAAAAACTTTAGCATATCTTGGGATTATTGTTCGATGTCCCTCTCCGAGGAGCTGTACCAAATTTGGTGAAGATCGGCCATAAGGGGTCACTATAATGAGCATAGATGCGTTTTGGCAAATGAGTCAATGCATTTAAATGGGTAATTTGCAAGGGCAATATCTCACCCGCAGTAAATGCTATCATCACAAAACTTAGATTAAAAGATTATTGTTCAACATGCCACTCTGCTGCTCTATACCAGATTTGGTGATGATTGACCTTTAGGAGGTGCTATAATTGAGGTAGTAGCGTTTTGGCCTTTTACTCAATGAATAGGAAATTTGCTATTGCATTCACTACAGACTTTGGAGCTCACACTTTTGCCTTGCCGTCGTTGTGCTTTGGGTTCCGTTTTTCTTGGGCTCTGAGTGTCACTAAGGGCGACTTGCGCCAAGGAGGCTTGGACCCCGTCATAACACATCGATGTGGTGCCATCGGTGTGTAAATGTGTGTGAGAGTTTATCTGATGAGCAGGTGGCACCTTGTACGGCAGACTCGGCCTCAGTGTATGAATGTGTGTGAATGGTTCCTGTACTATGTAAAAGCATTTTGAGCAGTCGATGAGACTAGAAAAGTGCTATATAAGAACAGTATATTTATATAATTGCATGCAGTTCTAGTATTAGAATTTAAAGCTTTTTACTGCCTTGTTATCTTCAATAAGTGTTCTGCTACGATGTGGAAGTTTAGCCATTGTTACGACGTAACACATTTACATTTATTTATTTAGAGAGAGATTATCGCCTTAATAAGATTGCAGTGTTTCTTATTGCATAGCTGATAAATATACAGTAGAGATTGTTTAATATTACTTGCAGGGCTGGGCGATATAGAGAAAATCTAATATCACGATATTCTTGACAAAATACCTCAATGTTGATATTGCGACGATATTGTATGGTTGACTATTGGTGCTTTAACAAAGTGCTATTTACGCAAATAGATTTTTGATAAATATTCTCCAGAAATGGTCTAATCACTTAGTGGATAAAGGTAAATAACAGTAGTATCTCAATATTGATATAACATCAATACATTGCCCAGCTCTAATTACTTGTGCAGCCATGCGATGATATTCAGGTTGTGTTTGCTAGCAACGTGCAATCACCAGTAAACAGACTAGCCTGTGAAGCCACATGTTTAGTTATTAAAGAAATATTACACTGTTTGCTCTGTTATGAAAATGTGAGTTGAAATAGATGTGGCCTATTCTCAGTTTGTGTTACTTAGCAATAAGTTAAAATAATTTCTCTGTAATAATTAACCTAAATATAATTCTTAGTATTACTGTCTTGTTATATGATGGCTTTGACAATAATGTTCATGTAAGACAGATGCTTATTAACGTGCAATATAATTTGCTTATATTTCAGAACCACATCCAACTTCACAGTGATGTTTCCCGTTTACTGAACGGGATTCTCACACTGCCTTCAAAACACACTGATTGCCGGTTCCATGGTTGGCCGCTGCAGCGTGGCGTGACGGGCTGAGTTTCTGCAAAAGTTGCAAGTCTGCAATTTCTTGAGTATCCCCTCTGCCGCAGCTTAATTGCACTACCCCCATTTAAAATGAATAGAAAGACCTGACAGGCTTTGTAAATGAAGCCTTTAGCCACTAGCTGGAGGCTAATTTATGCAGCGCTGTGTCATCCATCTCAGCCAAGTACGAGAAATGTTACAAGCAAGCAGACAGATTTGTGTAGAGGTCTGTAAAGGTTATACTGTATCATCATGGGATCGTTTTCAGGCGATTTGATAAAAGGTAAAAATAGTACGACCCGTTCATAACGCTGGCTGGCTGAGCATTCATTCACAGACACTGCGTTGGTCTTCACTCGTCAGACAATGCTGCAAAAAAGTAGGTCTTGACATTTATTTTGAATGGCAGCTGCAGAAGTTAAGAACAATTTAACAATTGGAGAAAAGCAACTAGACATCCCCTTGCAGTAGAAAATTACGTAACCGGAGATTAGACTCGTCAGTCCGTATTGCGGCATCAGAGACCTGTCAACGTTAGGAGTGTAAGGAAAAAAATCAATACACTTGAATATCGCAATATTTTATTTTGGAATACTGATCGATTTTTACTTGCAAAAATATTCACTGTAAGACAATGGTTCATGTTTACATTGTGTTTAAACCTCCTACCGCTAGATGGCTAAGCTGAGACGCACCACTAGGGTCCTCGCCTAACAGTGCTTAGCAGCGCGTGACGTTTTGCTAGAAGCTAACAACGTAGCTATGGCCGAACCCCGTATAAGAGCAGCTTGAGTTGCATTCCGTGTGTGGAATCGTTTTGGTTTCCAGAGTAAAAATGGCACTACCATCAACAGGAACCATGCAGTTTGTAAACGGTGTCTGGCAAAAATCGAGTATTTGGGTAATACCACAAATTTGAGGGCACATTTAGCAAGACATCATAAAGACACGTAAAGCAAACAGCAAGCTAAACAAGTTTACCCCTTACCCCAAACTAGTTTTGCAAAATTCCAGTAATTTTCGAAATTGGAAACTTTCCATGGGAATTAAAAGGAATATATGGGAATAAATGGGAATACACTGGATATTTTTAATATTGTTTGTTATAATACTGTTAATCTATACTATGGAACTTAAATGTAGTTGAATAAACTTCAGTTGAATGTCCTTCCTATATTCGCCAATCGAATGCACGCAGCAATCAGCAAAGGCTACCACATACTTGCCAACATTTAGTTTTAAAATACCATAATAGTAACCGTTAAGTGCAGTAAAGAAAATAAAGCCGATACCAACACATTTATATGTGCCCGGATCGGCCCCGATGCGAAACCTTTGGAACGGTCTTTGCTGTCCTGCCATAACTGCAGTCTATACATTTAAGAGCTACAATTTTACAACATTTTGTATTGATGAATTTACCTGCACCCAGACAATCAACTCACACATCATTATTATGTTATAACTATAATCACTTACATCAATCTCTCCTTCATCAATCTCTCCATCATCCTCATCCTTCTTCTTGTCTCTGAAGGAATCTCTGCGCATCCTCTCAGGCCCTTTGGAGTCACCTGTCCTCTTGAATTCATTGTCTTTAGGAGATGGGGGGAGGATTGGTTTCTTCTCTTTTTTCTTACTGCTCTTGTCCTCAATCTGCTCCCGTTCTTCTCCCTCCACTTTTGTGTCTTCCTCATCTTCCTCTTCATCGTGTGCAGGGATGCTGGGCTCCTCTGGGACCTCCTCGTCATAATCTAGTTCGTGCTCGTCCAGCTCCCGGGAAACGGATGCCGAGTCATCCTTCATCCCCCTCACAGCGACAGCTCTCCTCCTCTCCTCTTCCTCAGCTCTCATCCTTTCATCCTCCTTGGCCTTGCTTTTGTCTTCTTCTTCCTCCTCCTCCTCATCATCTACCTCAGCAATCTCAAGATCTGCCGAATCGTCCTTTCTGTATTCACCGTATGCTCCCTCTTCGTCTTCTCCATCCTCTTCAGCAATGAAGCTGTTGCTCTGCTCTGGCTCTGAGTCTGGAGACTGTGGGGTGTCAAAGATTCTATCCGCTTGCTCATCTCCTTCCTTCTCATCCATTCCATCAAACTGGTCCCCCTGCTGACCGTCTTCATCCCCATCCATTAGCAAAATGGCCCCATCCTCCTGTCCCATCCCTTCTGTTTCACCTACAGGCTCCTCATCTTCTGTGTCAGAAACAAAGTCAGGGACTACCTCATCGTCTTCTTCTCTCTCCTCCTCTAATTCCGAACTTCTTCCTCTGCTTTCCAACATGTCGTCGTCGTCGTCCTCATCCTCCTCCTCAACAAGCCCCCCATTCTCCTCTTCATGGACTATCTCACTGTCTGAGATGACCCTGCCCTCGTCTTCATCAGGAGAATCCAGCAGCTCACTGTCAGAAAGGCCCTTCTCCTCCTCCTCAGGAGACTGAGGGGACTGGGTAGGGCTTTCAGGAGTATCCATAAGAGAATATTCTGGTGTAAAAAGAAAAAAAAGTAGTCTGTAAGAAACATGAATGAGAGCCTTAAGAATTTGAATAAAATCACTTATAGAGCACAAACTAATCCACTTTTCATCAAACTAAAAGCACTATAATTCAAAGATATTGTAAAGTCAATTTAACATATTTAAATGTCCGCCAGGTTACATACCAGGTAGCTGTTCAGAACATTAACTTACCATTAAAGTTGTTAAAATACAAACACACCCTGAGAAATAATATACAGTGGGTACGGAAAGTATTCAGACCCCTTTAAATTTTTCACTCTTTGTTTCATTGCAGCCATTTTCC
>NC_048414.1:24941624-24979852 GCF_013103735.1 Etheostoma cragini
GAAAAAGGCTGCAATGAAACAAAGAGTGAAAAATTTAAAGGGGTCTGAATACTTTCCGTACCCACTGTATATACAAACCACAATAATACTTGGAATAATACACATAATGTAAATGTAATTGACTGTTCTTATATAGCGCATTTGTAGTCTCAATGAGTACTCCGCTTTTACATAGTACAGGAACAATTCACCATCCTCATACGCATTCATACACTGTGGCTGAGGCTGACGTACAAGGTGCCACCTGCTTATCAGATAAACAATAACACACATTTACACTCTGATGCACAGCATCGGGAGCAACTCTGGGTTCAGTGTCTTGCCCAAGGACACTTCAAAATGGGAGTGCAGGGCCAAGGATCAAACCGCCAACAATCAGATTGGTAGGCGAACACTAATCAACCTAATACTGTATATCTTAACCAAAAAGGCAAAGAATTGCCATTCCAGACCTTTAAATAAGTTTGGCATATGAAACTTGTCATTATATAGTAAAGCATATATTGGATTAAATAACAGCAAACTCCAGATGTTTTTTTTTTTGGGTGGGGGGAGAAAGATTTAGACTTTGCTGAGCAAAGACAAAATAGCTAGCTTCCTAACAATCCTAATAGTGAAGACAAACAATTTAACTCTAGAAACACTTTATATGAGAATTAAACACAAAAATATGTTTATAACTGACAACAGGATTTACTTCATAACGGTTAACGTTAGCTTCCGGTGTTATGTGCCTTCTGGTTCTTCCACCTACCGGTTTCCGAGCCTGTCCAGATGCCGTGTAAACCTATCAACGGCTACCCAAGTCGAGAGATTCGCTACATATTCATAAACATTTTACTGAAATCAGGATGATCCTTGTACTCAGATAAACAATGATTGTTGGCCTACTACTGAGAAAAAGCAATGTAATGTCTTGGAAATTATCGTGATTATTGATCAGTCACGCGGTCTTGTATGTTGTTATTTTTGCTGTGAAGGGTTCGAATGTTGCGCGACAAGGTGCATCCTAATTTATTTAACACACAATTTTCCCGCGGTAGAATGTTCTAGTAATGTAGTGCTCAAATATTCAGTTCAGTACAGTTTATAGTAAGGTGCGACATGCAAAGGCCAGTAAAATTTGTATGAATAAGTAGCGAATCTGTCGAGGTGGGTAGCAGTTGATAGGTTTACACGGCATCTGCAGGTCGAAAAACCAAAAGGCTCATTACACCGGCGCTGCAAAATCAACAGCAAAGAAACAGCTAAACAGCTAGCAATAGCAGACTAGCTAACAACTAACACATAGAAAAAAACACTAACCTTATTCGCAAATGATAGGAGCTAAAACCACATATACTGCAAATGTCTCGTAAGTGTTAGCTACTTAGTTTAAGCTACGTGTGAAGATAATTTGACACCATATCCAGTTTTATACATACTAGCTAACGTTCACCTGCTGCTTAAAAAGACTGGTAACCAACAGTTAGCTAGGTCGTGCTAGTTGGCAACAAGGCCCATAACTTTAACGTCAACGCGAATAGAGCTGGCTCACAAACGAGCACACCCCCCACCGAACAGCAAATCTTCTCTAAAAATATATAACAAGTAAACCGGTTGCCTTTACGTCCTAACTATCCGAACATAGCGGCTTCACCAATGAGCGGACATTATAGCACACCCGTATGTCTTTCAATTAACAATGCAGCCTCCACTGAAGCTAACTTTAGGCTAAAAGCGCAGCTACACTTTGCTAACTGCTAACAAGCACACATTTATATTCACCTTGCTGACCAGGAGCTCTTCAAAGACAGCACTACTGCGGTAAGAACTGCCCTCTCCTGCTGATGTTGTTTTTTACAGTCTACAGTAACTATTATATGGTTTAATTTAACAGCTATGGTAGTGAAAATAACACACTCCTCACGGCACAGCGAGAGCGGCCATTACCTTAACGTCATCAACATACGACAGCCCAGGGGGGCGGGGCAAGTGAAAAAAGCGGGGCCATAGACATTTTGGAGTAGATCGCGGCAGAATCGAATGACGTTTTATTTAATAAAAACATAAATTAATAAATATGACTATAAAATACATCATGAAATTAGTAAATGAGGCAATATGCATACGTATGTGCAATTAAAATATAAATAATACATATATGAATTATTTGTATATGTATTGCCTCACTTGTTAATTTCAGGATGTATTTCCTAGGTGTATTTTTCACCTATTTATCAATGTGTTTAATATTGAATAAAACGCCATTCCATAGGTCCATGGCAGTCGACTGGAGTTTAAAATTACAACACAAAGAAGGCGGAAGGTAACGGATGACTCATAGACAGTTAAAGAAATGGACGGAGACCACTGAAGTCTATAGAAGCATTAAGGATGGAATAGGCAATGCTTTGGTGTATTTACTTGAAACTTTTAACTTAATTTGACATAGCCCTTTCTATTTATTCAATTTTTTTCTTCTTAATGTTGATTTGTTAAGTATATGTTCCTATGTTTTGGTTATAGGGCCTATGCTCAACCCGAGGCAAAAGTTCCTTTTTGAAATGTTTTTTTTTTTTTTTGCAATGCCTGGTTTGTTTATTTATTTGTATTCTGAATAAATAAAAATAAGTTCATTTAAATAAGTCCAGGAAATATTAGAAGCACTTTTCCAGCCTCAAACCAAGCTTGCCCACGTACAGTAGATGTGAGGTGAGCAACCTGTCTGAAAGTTGTAAGTCTTCTGGAAGATGTGCCTAGAGAAATCTCAATCATTCCCAGTCTTGCAGAGACGGAGAGCTTAGTTATATTTTACGAGTAAGCATATGCATAGGCTAGTTATTGCTAATTAAAATGCTAGTTAACATTAGCAATTAAACCTAAACAACTACTGAAAGTTGAAACTGTCTGCGTGTTTCTCCTGACAATACGGTAATGTAACAAACATGCAACAGCAAGTTGCTTGGTTATGACACAATTGTTAGCACTTTTTTACAAAAACGCCTGCCACAGAGCCATTATGTAATGGTAATGTAAGGTAATGGTGCCTTTTATACATTGTCGTGTTTTTTTAGAAATAAACAATGGGCAACAAAAGTTTTTAAATGCTTCAGATGTAAAGTTATTTGCTGACAAAGTGGCGCCAAAATGAACGGCAGTCAATGGAATGCTATCGGTGAGTGCTTGGTAGCATTAAAATGGCACCATATGAGCTACCCTTCATGGACGCTTGCTTACCCCCTTGGTGCAACCGCCCGAAAAGAGAGAATTTTTTTTTGGCATAGCGAGAGCTATCCAGGAAGTGGAACGTCGGGGATATAGATTAATGCAAAAGTGAAACTAAAACAGCCTCAGCACCACTCTAAAAGGGCTAAAATCACACCTGGTGGGACAAGCCTTTGCCATCCTAGAAAATGCAAATTTCCACCCGGTCACTTCTGCGCAGACTCTGGCTCCATTTTTACAAGATGAAAGCACCCATATGCGGGATATTTTTGGCTTCACTTTTGTACAGTGTGAGGAAGTGGAAAAGAGTTATGATGTTGTCTCATGTCATGATGTCACAATCTTTTTATGGTCTTTAGTGGTAACCCTACATTTGTGAAAACTCTCACAAGACTCACTGCCCCACGTCTCATCCTCACCTTAACCATTGGAGGTCCATGCCTAACCTTTACCGTCTAACATTAACAAGTGAAGGGCAATGTCCTTGATGTCCCTCATGCAGTTTTTTCGCCTGTCACTGAGAGGCGTGGCCTTGCAAAGTCATAACCCTGCAGAAAGGGGAACAGTGTTGTCTTATGGCTATCCATGAAACCCAATGACTGGATGCAGCTTTGTGGAGTGGTCAGGCAGGAACCTTCCTACATAGCTTACGTGGCCAACAACCTCACGCAGCTCTTTAACATTGGTAGGACATGGCAGATGTGTGACAGCTTTCATTTAGTTAGGGTCAGGTATCATGCCCACATGTCCAAAGTATTACATTTTATAGAGTGACTAGATGTTGTTTTCTATTTGGTTGTGATCTCCTCTTCCTCTATGTATTGTATACACCCACACTGAACACAGTTTGTGTTTCTTAAGTTATCACTGGAAAAAAGCACAAACTGTGATTAAAGTAGACTAAAAATGGATTGCCAGAGCAGTGTTGAACTCTTTTTGAACTGCTACATTTTAGTGCTGGAGAAATCTATTTATGTTCAGTGAAATGAATGAACCCCTAGGTCCTGTTACACATGTTATATACATGTAATTACTTTTTAATCATACTGAATTGAAAACCTGGCTAGGTTCCTTTAAAGTGTAATGGAAACAAGGAGAATTGTCTGGATGCTGTTATTTGTCTCAGGTGCGTCATGTGGGTGAATGTTGGCCTTCCTGCATGCTTGTTTACCAGACTCGCATTTGCAAGGAAGTATGTTAACTGTGGATAACATAGTTAAACAAATACATTTGCAATAGGCAGAACTGTACGGTGCATATTTGTGTCTGTGTCTGGCAATATGTTATACTGTAGGTGTGTTCCACAGACAAACATTTTGGGGAAGACCTTAGCCATAGGCTATGGTGGACGGTGTGGTTGGATGACTTGAGGAAAAACTGCTCTTATTTAAGTGCGTGCATTTTTTGAATGGTAAGAAAACGGAAAACACAAAAAAAAACACTTAAAGTGAGTTGTTCAAAATCTTTCTTTTTAGTCAAATATTTAGTAATTTAACTTATTTTTTGCTGTAAGTAAGTGCTGTAGTACAACTAGCAGAAGACAAGTTATAATTGATGTTAGTTTGGAGAGACTACCTTATTTAATCATTACATCAATAAACATGTTTGTTGTATCTCTTTCGGTGTTGTAATTTATAGACCTCCCTAAGTACTTTTACTGCCGGTAGCAGTAGCAGAAGCCACTTTCCAATCCATCATTTTATGAGTACATAACATATTTGTACCACTGTAGAAGTTTGGTATCATTTCTGGCATCATTAGTTTACAAGATACACAGTTGGTTCCAATAGCGTCTGCACTAAGCTAACCAGCTGACAGCGCTTATTCGCCCAATGCTGGACCCACGACCCAAAAAAGCTTCTGGGGGGATTGTTTGGCTCGAGGTCGTGGAGGACCCTAGGGTGAAATTTCTCCGAACCATCACTGTAAGTGGTTTGTCATTTTTCATAATGTTGACCAGCAAGTAAAATTCTGGGTCAACAGGTGATGAAACTTGAGTAATCCTCGTCAAGACGTCACAAAAATCAATCCATAAATCTCCAACCTTCACACACACATGCAAGTACAGTGTGTGAAAGAGCCCACATCGGCAGATACATCAGGCTAGGACTAGTGAATTTTCTCTGGAGTCAAATACACCTGATGAAGGAAATTATAGTGGACAAGTCTGTATCGTGCATTAATGGAAGCAGATAAACCATCTTGACACAACTTTGACCAAAGTTGGTATTCAATTGTGACATTAAGGTCTGATTTCCACCTTTCCTTGTCCTATACAGACCTGGTTTAGGACATTCAGATATCAACAAAGAACACACTTTAGAAATAAGCTTTTATTGTCCACTGTCAAGTACAGTATACATTTTTCTATTTCAATGAATTTGGGTAAAGCCATAGTATAAAGTGCTTCTCAGAAATCATCTCAGATATCAAATACTTAAATCTCTCTGCTTGTTTGTGTACACATTCAGCCAGTTGGAACAGAAGAACACACCAAAGTAGCCATGTTTAGTAAGCAGCATGTGATAGCCGCAGTCCTACACTTATAAATGCAATTCAATGTGGAAGTAATCCAAGTATTCAGAATACGTTACTCAGATTGAGTAATGTAACGGAATACGTTACAAATTACATTTTTGGGCATGTATTCTGTAATTCTGTATACGTTTTGAAAGTATCCTTCCCAACACTGTGTAAAATTGAGTTATCAGTCTTTTTGGACAAAATTTAGTTTTATTTGTAAACAAAATCACTGAAAAAAATTCTTTCAAAGAATAAAAGGCAATGTGAACCCAGGAGGGAGTTGTGTCACATTTGGGCTGCAAAGTAATATTTTTCAAAGGTTCCATGACATTAAAATTTTACTTGATGAGTCTTTTTCTACCAGTAATATGCGTTCCCCCAGCCTGCCTTTGGCCCCCAGTGGCTAGAAATGGTGTTAGGTGTAAACCGAGTCCTGGGTATCCTGCTATGCCTTTGAGAAAATGAAAGCTCAGATGGGCCGATCTGGAATCTTGCCCCTCATGACGGCATAGGGAGCAAGGTTACCTCCCCTTTCTCTGCTTTGCCTGCCCAGACAATGTGGCCCACCCCATGGCTTTCAACGAGCAAAGTGGCAGTTAGTCAAGGCCCCCCCCCCGTCTCCTCCTCAAAAGCTACAGACTCAGAAATGGCACATACTAAGGAAAGCTCATTGGGGGACTTGCTCTGGTGGCTGTAATTATGCACCATGGCTGAATTTTGGGTAAGAAACTTCAGATACAGTGTTAGGGGACCACTAAGTTCTAAATAAAAAAGACTTCTGATATGGTATTAGGGCACCACTAAAGTCTATATAAAAGCATCCAAAGAGCACCATGTCATGGGACCTTTCAAATTGGGTAGTAAAGGTCCCCCTGAGTTATACTCCCACATCAATTTCTCCAAAGATATTCTTGGTACCTTGTCATTCCAAAGGAACTGTTGTACATTTTTATTAAGAGTTTAAAAAAAGGTTTTGGGGTAATGGAATAGGCAGCATTGACATATGTACCGGAATAGTGGCAAAAATGTTTATATTAATACAATTAATCGTCCAGATTAAAGTGATGGGGAGACTAATCCATCTGTATAAATCTTCCTAAATTTTTTAGGTAGTGAACTAGAATTCATAGCATCCCTGTACTGTATCTATTTGGGAAAACCGGTGATGATATTTGCCAATTAGTATTACAACTTGCTTTGGGTTTATGATACATGGTTCTCACTCAGTCAATAAATACTTACCAAATACGTACTAAGGCTTTCTCTGCATCTAACGCAACAGCAACAGTGTGATCAGATCTTGATTTTGCTGAATGGATTATATCAAAGAATCTAGTTAAGTAGATTGGCAGGTTTTTGAATAAAGCCACTCTGGTCTGGTTTATAGTTTTTGGTAATATCAGACTAAGCCTTTTTACTTACACTTTAGAGATCAATTTATATTCAAGTTCACTAAGGAGAGGGGCCTATAAGAGGCACATTTTAGTAGGTCTTTACGTATTTTAAATATAACATTAGGGCAGTCTAAAATGATTCAGGAAGCATGTGTGTCTTAGACAAAACCGTCCTCTCTGGGGATTTTTTATACTGAAGTGAATTTAGGGCTTTTGTAATTTCTATCTGAGTAAAAGAAAGGTCAAGATCATTTTGGTCCTCTTCACTATTTTTTTGTAATTCGATTTTAGACCGAAAGTTGTCAATATGGGTCAAATTGCTGGGCAATTCTGATTTGGGAAAGACATTGGGTTGCAGTGGGGTTCGAAAGTTTGGGCACCCTAGGTAAAAATTTGGATTAATGTGGATAATGAAGCCAAGAAAGATGGAAAAATCTCCAAAAGAAATTAGAAATTTTTATAATATGTCACAAAAGTTACATTTTATTTCCATCATTTACACTTTTAAAGTAACAGAAAACAAAAAAATGGCGTCTGCAAAAGTTTGGGCACCCTGTAGAGTTTATAGAATGCACCGCCCCCTTTTGAAAGATGAGACCTGACAGTGTCATGGATTGTTCTCAATTTTTTTCTTAAAAGACCAGGTGATGTCAATCTTAAGGTTTTAAATGCCCAGACTCATCTGACCTTGCCCCAACAATCAGCACCATGGATTCTTCTAAGCAGTTGTCTAGAAAAATGGAACTGAAAGCAGTTGACGCTCACAAAGCAGGAGAAGGCTATAAGGAGATAGCAAAGCGTTTTCAGATGCCAACATACTCTGTTAGGAATGTAATTAAGAAAATACAGTCATCAGGAACAGTGGAAGTTAAAGCAAGATCTGGAAGATCAAGAAAAATATCAGACAGCACAGCTCGTAGGATTGTGAGAAAGCAAGTTAAAACCCACGTTTGACTGTGCCAGGTCTTTCTGGATGGATTGTGCATCCATCCAGAAAGACCTGGCAGACACTGATTAACTCGACAAGGTGCCCAAACTTTTGCAGACGCCATTTTTTTGTTTTCTGTTATTTTGAAAGAGTACATGATGGAAATAAAATCTGTGACATATCATACAAATTTCTAATCTGTTATTTGATGGCTTTTGTGGATTTTTCCATCTTTTCTTGGCTTCTTTATGCACGTTAATACAAATTTTTACCTGGGGTGCCCAAACTTTCAAACCCCACTGTACATGAGAAAGAGCCTGCTTCAGTTTGAATGGCATTGCTACTCCTATTGCTTTCCTCTGCTTTCAGTGGCCAGAACAAATCTTTGTGTGGTTTCTCTCCCAATTCATAATACCTCTGTTTAGTTTCTAAAATAGCTCTTTCAATCATGTGGTATTTAATGTATTGTATTTAAGTTTTTCTTAGGCACAGTTTGGTTCACAAAAACTTAATCTGATCCCTTGTGAATATGCAGAAATCTGCTCTCTGGAGGAGAGTGGGATTATACCTGTAGGGTGTTTTGGGGTCATCTGGGAACAAAATGGACAAGGATAAAGGTGAGTGATCAGATTAAGTTCCAAATAAATATCCAGGATTCTAATGCTCTACGAAATAGTTGGCTGGACAATAAGAACAAATCAATTCTAGTTTGGAATTTATAAGGGCATGAGTTAAAGGAAGAATCTCGAGTCTGAGGGTGCATCTGCCTCCAAATGTCTGTTAAATTTAGATCTTTCAAATAGTGGTCTTGGCTGCTTTTGACTTCTAGATGGTCTTAGTCGATTTGTCCATAGTAGGATCTTAACAGAAATTGAAATCAACTCCTATAAGTATATTTTGCCCCTGCAACTTCTATAAATAAATTATAATCCAGAAATAATCCTGTAAAGGGAAAGTGTAATTTCCCCTTGAGGGATTAATAAAGTATATCAAACAAATTAAATATCTGGCATGAACTACTCATCATCATAATTACGAGGGTAGTCCATTCTAATATATATTTCCTACCTGTCTAAAGAAGCTACCCTACTTTTGAATATGTTTATAGAGGGAGTGGTCAAATTTGCCAAATAATTCCGACAGAAGTCGTCCATTCTGATAGATATTCACTACCTGTCAGGATGAGCTACTCTACTTAAAACTGCATTTATAGAGGCAGTACGTCATTCTGGTATATCTTTCCTATCTGTCAGAATGTGCCACTCTTCTTTTAACAGTATTTAAAAAAATAGTCCAATCTGATAATTGATAGATAATAGATAATCACTACCTCATTTAAGGTTCACGGGAGACACAATTGTTTATAAATCCTTCAGCTATCATCTATAAGCATGTAGAATTCCTCTTTGTGGTTTATATATCTTCTATTTGTTGTCTCTGAGTATTTTATACAATAACACCTTTTTGTGCCCCGGATTTGTCCTTTAGTCAATTGCTATTTTTGAATGCAGCTCATCTGTTTGTGCAGTCATGCTCCCTTTAAATCTGATTATCTGGTTATATAGTTCATTTGCAACCAGCAAACCATGTAATCATGTCCAATATCATGGTCATTGTTTTCTGCCTTATTTGAGTTATCTGCCACTGTCGGAAGAAGCTGACATGTTGTGTCTGTCGAACATAAATACAGTGTTGCAGCACAAAGGAGCGTATGTGACGATGCAAAGATGACCACTGGCAAGCAGCTAGGTTTGTGTTCTTCAGGGGACAAAAGTGGAAAGTTTACACTCCCAAGTGATTATTTGTAATTATGCAATGCACACACCCCGAGAACTGGACAGAAAACATATGTAGAAAACACAAAGAAAGACTTTGTTCACTGCTTGGCACAGTTCACCTCCTCCACACGCCTTGGGAACAGTTACTAGAAGTACAACCTTATAAAATAACTTTTATTTGTTTTAACACTATTATTACATCAATTCTTTTTCATCTGGGCGTGCACACTGATGCCAACACGTATGCACACACTTACATTTTTTAGAAGTCATTTCAATACATCCGATCGCCCTCAGGAACTCGGATGTGCGTCTGTGAAAGTCAGAGCCGGACAAAGCTGTGTCTCGGCCTGAGATGTAGCAGTCGTGCTGTTGCTGCAGAGGAATGCACACACACACTAAAACTGGCAAGAGACGTGGCCTCTGTGAAACCTCCAAGAATTACATGAAAAAGCATATTATTCTTTCAATGGGCAAATTCAGTGAAAATGTTATTCTGGGCTGTGACTCAAATAATTTCCTTTTTTAAATTGACTTGAATTACTGAGTGACTCAGAGGTGGAAAGACTCCTTTGTTAGGACTGGGTTTATATTTTGATAATATCAAATAAGATATACAATGGATAATCTCCTGGTGGTAAGTGATTATACGCATCACTAAGACTTGATGCGTATAATGTTACGCTTAAGCTCCTTTCTTAACAAAAAGCAAGATGGCAATGCTGACTTGAATAAAAGTTGAGGACAGGGAACAGGACACGCCTGTGGACAGACAGCAGCTTTTACAAGTGTGCAGAGAAAAGCGTCCACATAGTTCTGGCTGTCATATCCTGTCGCTTATCTTGAGATTGATTCGATAGTTTCTGAAATCTCCCTTTATTGTGAAATTTACTGAACTTCTAAACTCCAGTGGATTTATGAGGACTACGGTTAACTGCTCCTCTGATCTCTGCAGGGTAAATCCAGACAGATACCTATAGACCATCTGTCCAATCTGATTTTTCTGTTGCACGACTAAAACAAACTTTGAATGTGTACGTTCCACCAAAACAAGTTCCTCCCTGAGGCTATTTTTCAGCGGCTCCATGCGGAGCTTGGCGCCGCCCATGAGGGTTGTAATTGGTTTAAAGAAATGCCAATAAACCATAGCCATTTTTTTAGATTAGACTAACAGGAAACTACTACACCATGCAAGTCTGTGTGTGGGTTGGACCCCCGAGGCCAGGGGGAATGGTTATACGGAGCCCAAAGGAAAAGCAACTTTCAAATCTTGCCAGCTTTTTTAACTTTTTAACCGCCCTGCCTTTAAGTAAAGGATGTAAATCAAGGCTGCCAAACATAGGGCCCTAGGGCCAGAACTGGCCTTCAAAAGTGTCTAATCCTGCCCTCTGACTGAATTTGCAAAGTGTGAAATTTGCCGAAAAACAAAGAAGCCATTCCAAATGTCCAATATTCCTATTAGGACACTGAGACTCACGCTGTCCTGGTAAGAGCTGCAGTCCCCATGCTGGACATGCAATTACAGATCCAACGTGCTTATATACTGTACATACAGTGAAGGTTACACTATGTCAAGCATAGGCTACTGTGGGGAATGTCTTTGTTAAAAAGGAAAGAAAGGGGACACAATGTCGTTTTTTCCCCCAAAATTGCAGTTCCTGTTTCTCATAAGAAACCACTGTGCTTGGTGCGTTTACAGCACCTTTCAATACACCTTTCTTAAGGAATATTATATTCAGCGCCACAATCAGGCTCCCTTTTCTCTTTTATATAACCTATAATTTAATTTTTTCTATTATGAACTTTTGAAGACATGACGATGAAGACAGAATGATTATGTGACCAACTGAATGTATTTGACTTGTTTTGGGCTTGTGTTGTCTGATGTATTCTGGTTATTTTTTGTTATATTGTGAGTATGAACGTAATGAATTTATGTTTTTGGTGTGTGTTTTTTTTTTTTTTGATGTACTGCGAGCATGAATGTTATGGGTGTATGTATTTCAGCTTATGTAATATTCTCATGAAATAGTAGCAACCCCAAGACGAGTAGCTTTTGTGTAAGACAGACAGAACAACAATCTTCCTTTTCCAGCTTGACCGCAATACAGCTGAAAACTGAGACTGAAATTGCGCTAAGTTTTCTAAAGATATCTCAGACCATTCCTCATCATGTACAAACATGTTATGCAAATACTATGGATGGTTCATTATGTAGTCTACTTATACCTCTCAACACTAAAAGAAAGGAACATATTTTGAGTTGTTAATAATCGATTACACAACGTAGTTGTATATCTACAGTCCACATTTGAGATAAAATTGGGCTGTATGTGGCCCATGAACTAAAATGAGTTTGACACCCTGATCTAAATACTTCTTCCACCACTGACACTGAGAGGAAATGGTCAAGGGATTCTAGACATGGCCCAGACCTCATTCTCATGGCAGGTACTTGATCATGTCACCCACAGGTGAAACTAATAACGTTAATTATGGCTGCATTCCATTTAGTGTGCCACCACTGTCAGTGCCATATGTTATGCATGCTTCCTGACATGGCGTAGTACACTTCAGTGGAACAGAAACATCATTCATGTTATAAGTAACACCTGGGCTTTTCCCGCTGTGACAGGTCAAAATGTCTGCTGAGAGAGAGAGAGTAGAAAACACCAACCATTTAAAACAGCTAAAACAGAGTCATTGCAATGATTATCCAAACATTTAAGTAGCCTACTTTATTCTCTGTAAAAACCCTAAAAAGTGAAATGCACAACTGTTGTTTTTCTCAAGGCATAACTTTTCCTCTATTCACCACATTAAAGGGAGAGTCTGCCATTCTGGAGGAAGATTGTTGAAGTGTACTTGTCGCAATAACAGCCTGTCAAAACAGTTATGTGATAACATACTTATTACTTATTAATCATTTTTAGTTTTGGTACTTACTGCAACTGCCCTTACAAAGTACGTACTGTTGCATGCAGTATGCAATCAGTACAATTGGGACTTCGGTGCCTTGAACTTTGACGCTCTTGCTCATATATCCGTCGTAGTAATGGGCCATGAAATTAAGCTTTTTGTGCTCTCTCAGCTGATGTGACCTATCTTCTGCTGTGCAGAGGATTGTGGGTCAGAATAGCCAGAAAAGCATTCAGGAAGACAGTTTTTGCACAGTGCATTTGACATACTAAATGGCATTGTTTGGCATTGTAAATGGCATAGGTATTGGAATGCACCCAGTCTTCTTTGGCTGTGTAGGACCTTTTGACCTTTGACCTTAGTGTGAGAAAATCACCCTAATGATGTCATCTCAGTTTCGGGCTAGATGTTTTAAATTTATAATAATAACAACGTTACAAACAGGAGTTTACAAGATGTGAGCCTTTATCAGGTAGGAATGTTATGAAAGACAATTGCAAAATGGGAAATGTAGGATCCAGGGTTTTTGTACCAAATCCTATAGGGGCTAGAAGTAAGACTATCTTGGCCTCTGTTGCTGCAATATTGACCACATTTAAAAAAGAAATCTGTTTTTCAGAAGCCCCCCAACTCATGGAAGTGCAATAATAATTCACTAGTATAGTGTAGCCCAAGTACATAAATATGTTTCACTCTGTAAGGCATAGAGTCTGTATATATTAATAAAGTTTTCAGTGTGACAAAATATTTACTACAACAAATGGACTAAAACACATAATACAGGGTGTAGAATAGAAGGACATGTCCTTACCATTTCCATAAAGCTTAGAAAATCTGTAATAACTTAGTTCATCCACTAGATGCCAGTATCTTTCTATATTTACTTTAATCTACTAAAGTGTGCCTTACAGTGATGGACAACCCCAATCAACAGTTTTATTTGAGATTCTTCTACTTCATAAGAAGTTATGCGATAAATGTGAAAATACGTAACTGATGTGAACATGCATCACAATTTTGTGACATATATTACATTTGGGGTCTAAAATTCCACATAACTCAGAAAAATGCAGAACTTTGAATACCTCTCTAAACACACAATCTTGGCAGGCTGTTGTATACCTTTTATAACTCCACATCAGCATTTCCTCTGCCAGTGTTTGGAGATACTGTCCACACACCCTGGGTAGTTGCCACTTCACAGCCTGGTACTGCAGACATCCCAGATTTTTCACAGACCATCTGTCATCACCATGCAGTTGCATTGTATTCTGCTGTCTTCGGGCCAAATCCAGTTTATGATCCACTCAGCCACCCTCCCGCTTTTGAAATAATACTAACTTCTCATATTTTCTGCCTTCTGGGATGCGGTCCCTGAGCAGATCTTTAGCTGGCGCATGAATGTGTCACAGAGTCAAACTGTCAATCCCTTTGTCCATCTGTTCCTCATAGACAAGGAGCATAAGAGCATAGCCATGACTGTAATTAGCTGCATGGAGAAGTTCAAAATCCCCAAAGGCTGCAGTCAAAATGTGACTTTCTGGGACAGTCTGCATCTAAATCGCAACCCAAAATAGCATTGTGGGAACACAACAGGCTTTGGATTTTGGACCAAACACAGTTTCCGTACTTTGACAAATGATATGCGTTTTTTGCATTTTGGGTTTAAGTTGCAACACATATCCAGTCCTATCAGGACGTCAAAACAGCAACTGCATTGTTTTAGAGCAATGGGAATAAAGTGCTCGGATGGTATTCTTCTTCTCTGGGGTTTTAAAAAGACACAAAGGCAGACTGAGCAAGACAGAAAAAAATAGGTTAAACAGCTCTTTGAGTGGAAATAAATTACAGATGGTGAAAATCTGTAGTATTTATATGTAAAGCATTGTTCTCCTTAAAGGAAGAGTTGTTGTTTTTGAATGCTATGCACATCTAGGACTGAAAATACCATATGGAGATCATTTTATTGCATTTTACATTCAACTTTTCTTTGATTGCCTGATATTTTACATACAGTACATTGTGTAAATTCATATTCCAGTTTTCATTTTTAAAAATAAACTATAATTGCCAACATTAAAATGCAATTAAAACAAAGGCTAATAATTACTCCAACAACAAAGAGTCTTTACTTGTGCATGTAAAATTAAAAGAAGAAGAAATATACAATAAGATAATAAAATGCACACATTGGGCGTCCGAATCTTGACTCTCAATTTGAATTAGCTCTTTAATGTAATTTAAAAAAGAATTATGTTAATAAAAGCTAATTCTTACCCAATTTTTGTTGTAGTTCAGGGAAACATATTACTATACATGAAATGTGCCCCAATTTACTAGGTAGTTTCATTAAAACAATAAAAGGATTATACTTATAAGGATACTAAAACCTGTCATTTGAATTTGGCAATACACATGCATTTTAAAACGTGAAAATGCTAACTTTTATTTTAATTTAATCCTGCATTGTACCATGCACACAAATAATAGACAGAAATATTGTTCTGAACTTCCACTCCTTTCACTTTATGGGAAATGACTGTAAGCAAATCCTTGAATACACTTTGCGTTATTGCTTCTTGTTTCACTCAAAGAAGGTACTGAAAAATTTTAATATTCAATGTTCAGCCTGCAGACAGAGACACAGTGTGCCTCCCGTTCTGGACTCCTTCCGCCTGAATCCTTCGCTTATTTTTGAGGACAACAGATGAGCTGTCTGCAGTGGCAAGGCCTTTAACGTGCCCCTCATCACTTACCTTCAGTTGTCACTAAAAATCTTCGTTTAAAGCTGTGTGTGCACTTTTATTAGAATATGCTATGCGTGTTTGCAAATCCTCAGCCAGTTCCAGAGTAGTCACTTATGTAAATCCAACATCTTTTGCTCCTTTCTTTACGTATCCCTCTTCCTCCACATCCTCTCTCATCTGCCTCAACCTTGACATCTGCCATCTACCTTCAACTGTCTTCCTTGGAGATAAGACGGAAAACAAAGAGATGCACCAACATTGATGCAAAATCCCACACAAAAAACTGTGTTACTGTCCTTCCCTTCCTTTGAAGTGAGGTTGGTTCCATCCTTCCCCTAGTTAAGCGGTAATGGCTCAATAATCTGGGCAAGTGACCATAGGGCTCTGATTCAGGCTGTTCAAGGCCATTACCCCACTTTTAACTGCAGCCCCTGCTGAGCGCTGGGAGGTTGGTCTGCGTCTCACCCTACTGGCCACAAAGAAGATCATTTCTTTAATCATGAAGCAAAATATTACAAAGGAAAGGAAATGGTGAGCAAAGTCTGTGAGACTGAAATTCTCTCAATGGCACACTAAATCCATTCAGTCTTCTCTTTCTTGTGCTGAAAAGCTATTTTGCGTATACTTGTTTTTGTTATTATTGTTTATATCATATTAAAGTTTATTATGTGTGTTTGTTTATGTATGCACTAATCACTAAGACAAATTTTCCATAAGTGTAACTTGCTGTGGCAATAAACCTTTTCTGATTCTGATTTCAAACATTTTGCCTATGCAGGCATGTGCTCAATGATCCCTAGAAACTGTCAATAGGAACTCATTATGTGATATAAACTGATGTTAATGTTTTTTCAGTTTATTTGACATGGTGATCAATATCCTAAGGGACCCAAGTATCATTGAAGTTGCAATTAAGGCTGCTGTTTGTCTGTACTAACAAGCTAATGGAGATTATATTAGTCCCCTTTAGCTCCGATTGTGTCCTTTACTCAGTCTGTCCGTGTAATCCACTTGATCTGAAGTCTCCTTTTCTTTCTTTTTCTACTTTCCTCTTCTTTAGCCATAGTGGTATGACATAGGGATGATAATTAGTGATGGCTAAATGAAGCTTCGTAAATAAGTGTCTTTTTTTCTGAGCCCACTAGATGGCGGTCTCTGTTTAACAAAGGGTTGAGAACACACTGAGTTGTGATGCCTTGGGCCTTTCTCTTAAAACCAAGAACGCCATCTAGTGGACTCAGAAAATAAAGACACTGGTTCACGAAGCTTCATTTGGCCATTGCTAATGATAACATCTGTCTCTGTCAGTCCACGACTTTGGTCCAGACTGAAATATCATAACAACTACTGGATGGATTGCCACGTTATTTTGCACAGGAATTCAAAGTCCCCAGAGGATCAACGCCACTGACATCAGTGATCCCCTTTTCCAAACTCTTTCAGGGGAAGCTCAGTGAATGGAAGGGAAAAACAGTATATTGGTTATCAAATGAAGAGCACATAAAACATCCTAAATATGTGTGATTTGATTAAGGAAATAGTTTATAGGTAGTTTTGGGGGAATTTTACTGAGTTAGAAGCCAATAAATAGCTAAGGACATGCCTTCTTTTAAATATATCTGGTGTTGGTGGTGGTTACTTAAGTACATCACCTATTTATTTATTAATTTATTTATTTTGTCCAATTTAAATTGTTATAACCAAATACGTCCAACACTAACAGCATTCCCATCAGCTTCGGTTGTACTTTGTGTTATGTGCTGATTAGCAAATGTTAGAATGCAAACAAGCTAAACTAAGAGGGCGAGCAAACATTATACCTTTAAATGTTCTATTAGCTTAATGTTATGTGCTGATTAGCAAATGTTAGAATGCAAACAAGCTAAACAAAGAGGGCGAGCAAACATTATACCTTTAAACGTGCTATGGTGTCAATGTGATGCTGTTAGCATGCTGGCGTTAGCATTTAGCTTAAGTACAGCCTCACAGAACCAGTAGCAGGATAGCGGACTCTTACTCCCGTTTCTTTACATCTTCTTCGACTGTGTGAGTGGAACTGAACATCTCTGTGACAGGTATAGTGTGACCTAATCTTGTCAACCTGATGTCTGTTTTTCTCAGCAGCACATATAGGAAGACAACTCACTGCTTCATCATTTCTGGTGTGAATGTACAGGTACAAGCCAGGCACAAAAGGATTTTAAGCAAGTAGAATTGAGATAAAAATGCGAAATGATAGTTTTCACAGCTGTTAACTTGGCGCTGATGCTTCAGGCTGGAGTGAGTGGTATGTAAAGTATCAGGTAAGCTGAGCCCAAAAGGGGGGACAGGGACCAGGAGTGTGCTGTAACAGTGAACAGGACAGGTTGTGCTGTGACATACAGGGGAGATGACATGAGGGTTAGTTGCAGGTGATTGATGGTGTTGCCTGCAGCGTTGTCATTGAGTGATTGACCTGAAGACATCTGAGTTGTTAGTATTGAATCACGCATCGGTAATAAAATCATAGAGCCAGGCAGTGCTAAACGCGGGGATCTAATACAGCAAGAGTGATGAGGTTACTGCTGTACTCATGTTTCATGTCCCTGTGTGTGGGTATCCAGGTTGGACTTAAGTGGGAAACACAAAGGAAGTAATATTCTCTAATAATTAATCTATAGATAAATAGATACTTTATTCATCCCAGCAATTGCTACATACAACTTGCTGATTTATTTCGTGTTTTTGTTTTTTCAAAATTACTCACAAAATAATAGATTTGTGTAATCTTGGTATAAAGAAGTACAAATTGCTGTATGTAGACAGTTTTATGGCATGGAATGACGCAGTATTTGTAGTTCACAGTGCTAAAAACTCTTTTAATCTTTTGCTCATGTAAAAGTCGCAATACTACAGTGTAGAAGTACTCAAGTGAATGCCATTCATTCAAATTTGTATTGGGTAAAGGCTCAAAAGTATTAGCATCCAAATATAAAGTAAAGTGATAGTACTTACAGATGAGGGTACAGATGGGATTTGGGCAGTGAGGAGGTGATTAATCTCATAGATTTGTAAATCTGTAACAACTCGGAAGTGAGAAAATTCATTCAGAATAGATAGGAATTTACAATCAGTGCGTTGTCAAACTTTGTGTTTTTTTGGAACCTATGTACAGGATACATGTTCTTAAAATTAGACTGTCATAAAGGAAATGAAATATTTATAAAACCACGTTCTTTCTTTAGTTTTGGTAAGAAAAGCCTAGTCTAAATCTGATATATATCTTATGTTATTCTGATGTTTACTAAAGATTTTTTAGGAATGACTACTAAGACAAACTTGATTTATCTACTGCATCAATGTACCGCTCTGTAAAAGTTTATACAGTGAAGTAATAAGTAATAAAACTTAACCTTAAGTTGCACCTTTTGTAAAAGCTTAAACGGTATAGGGCAATGGGTTTCCACGCAAATTTCAAGTAAAGTTAACTAATGCGGGAAAACAAAGAAAAACTTAGAAGTGACAGCAGTGAATACAGTACATATGATTCCGCAAATGGTAGTCTGCAAGCAGCATGTTCTATCTCTGTTGATTCTCCTTGATATAGTCCGTAAACGCTGCAGTCCAAATTTTTTCAAGGTAGATGACTAATATTGGAAACGCTGCACTTGGATGACTACGCTGCCCTCGTGTTTTACTGGAATCAGATTTGTGCAGTGTCAGGGATAATTCCCCCGTCACATGCAACCCAGTTTCAATCAAAACAAGGTTTCCCGTCTAGGGGAATGTTGGGTGGGCGGCTCACTCGTCCTGTGGTCTGACCGCCAACCGTGTCACGCACTAACAGGAGGGTTTGGTTCTGTTTGTAAGCAGGTATTTAGTTCTTCGTGGTAATTACCGAAAATTAAGGATAAGGATAAGGATAATTTGTTTATTAGTCCCCAATGGGGAAATTACTGCACTACACTCTGTGTACACACTTTTGTTAGTACTCACACACACAGGGTTACTGAAATACACACACATGCTCAGGACCTATACATGCAATATACATAGAGAGATGTCAGAGTGAGTGGGCTGCCAGCTGAACCAGCGCCCTGAGCGGTCGGGGGGTATGGTGCCTTGCTCAAGGGCACCTGGCAGTGCCCAGGAGGTGAACTGGCATCTCTCCAGCCACCAATCCACGCTCACAACTTTTTGGGTCCATACGGGGATTTGAACCAGTGACCCTCCGGTTTCCAACCCAACTCCCTATGGACTGAGCTACTGCCACCCCAATTACCGTCTTGAGGAAGCAACTAAATTTCATGGCTTCTGGGAGCAAATTGTCTGCCCATTCACTATTTTACAATCACTTTCAGTCCTTTTCTCACTCAGCAATTCTCATATGCAGTACAGTATGCAAATGTTTTCTTTATTTTTTACGAATATGCAAGAACTTAAACAAGGAACACAAGGCGGCCAATGTAACACACAAATTATAGAGTGTATATTGATTTAGTAGGGCAGCAACACTGTATCATAAAACAATAACAGACACCATGGACAATAAGTCTACCAGTGGGTATAAAAGCCACGTGGTCAAAGATGACTAATGGTTTGTCAAAAGGTAGAAAACAAGGATATGTGCAATACACTGGTTGTAAGAACAGGATCTCTGACCTGTGGTTACACCATCTATGCTGGCAGGAAACAGATCGAGGCTGACTCAATGGAAAAAGACAGCCACAGACATTAATAACACAAAAACACAATCATGGCGAAATATAAATATTTTCATCTGGCTTCGTGGGGAAATGAGGGGATTTGTATTGCAGATATTGATAGATACAAACAAGGTTTACGCCTTAAGATAAAGAATAGCTGCAGGTCGCTAATAACTGATTCCTAATCTTTTACATGGAATACAGTAAATTCTTTGTGTGTGTGTGTGTGTGTGTATATTTAATAGAGATGAAGCGGCATATTTTCATTTTTCAAACATAACTGAAACTTCATTGTCTGGTAAAAAAGTTGTTTCAGTTATTCAGCAGTTATTTCTTTGCGTAATGACCTCATCTGCAGCACAATCACATTACTCAAATCGGACAGGTTGTTAGTTACACTTTGTGTAAAGGGGTGGAGTTGCAAGTGGGTGGAATACTTGGGATAATGATTTCAAAATATAATGCAATATAAAAATGAAGGCCAGATTGCTCGGTTGCAGTAATCATGCAAATGTGATGTGATGTATGTAAAATTAGAATGTTTTGCATATGTGGATCAATCAAAATAACTAAGCCAATGATTTTGTGTCAATCTCTTCCAGAGCAAATAACTCAATAACTTTGATTTCATTAATTTATCTCCTTTTGTAATTTAAAAGAAGGGATTAGCGCCTCACTACAGTATAATTAAAGGAGTCCTGTGTGTTGTTCTGGCTCTAAAGGAATTTGTTTTGGTAGTTTAATTAACATTCTGAGGGGAACCAGGACATTTCCTCTCTGACTGTATCTGCATGGACATTAGCAGGCCCAGGGAGATAGTCTTTTGGTGTTGTAGAGAAAGGTGATACGTGAGAGCAGCTGTTGGTCTCCACATCTGGCCTGGGCTGCCTCCCGACAGCTGATGTGTGTGTGTGTGTTTGTGTGTGCATGTGTGCGTGTGTGTTTACACAGTCATGTAGATACACATGAGAGCAGTTATCACATAAATCAACGACTCTACTGAGGATCCCCTTGTTGTCAAACCTGAACTGTGCTTTTGTTGCTGTCCATTTTCCATTTTATTTGCGTTGAATCTCTGTGTGTGTCAGGATCTGGGGGAATTTGAAAGAAGTAAAGAAAACAGAAATTACTCACATATGTACATGTGTGTGTAAAACAAAGTGGATTGAATAACCATTTACAGGAAGGATAAACAGGACAGTGGCTGTTTATCCATTAATACATTGCTTTAAAAGAAGTCTCAATGCAGTAGTTTCACTGTGTGTTTAGACAAAGACTGCAATAAAATCTTGACCTCGTACTGCTTGAATCAAATTTTGCCACAACCTCACTTCCGACCAAGTGCATGCTGGGACTGAGTCCACACCCCTGTGACCATGAAATTAAGTTGGTAAGTGGGTAAAAAAACAGAAAAATAAAGGAAATACATCTAGCCACTTTTGTAAACTGACTTTGGGTTTTATCCTGTCTGTAAACCTCAACACGTTGCAGACGGTGCTGGTGATATCCACTACAGGAGAAAAAGGAGAACTTGAATATATGATTGTCATAAATAGTTCTCCACAGGCTTAAATCTGTGACCTGAGCCCGGCATACGATGGTGAAGTCATGACCCGTCCTAATCTGCCTCTGACTTGCTAATACTTGCTGCCTTCGTTGGTTGGTTTGGTTAGGTTGGTGAAGGTTAAGGTGTGAATGTGAGGGTAAGCCAGGCAGAGACAGACTAAGGTAGTTCATGCCTTTGCTCCCAGGGCTGTGGGAATACGGGAGTTGCCATCCTAAATTAGATATTTTGGCCTTTACCCATAACTTCAAGGTTCAAGCCGGCTAGACTGGGCCTGTCTGGTACTGCTGACTTTGAGACCTTAACCCAAGCTGAGGCCGAGACAACAATTTTGTATATCTTTTTTAAAGAAAAGCCTAAACTGAGTCTGAAAAGTACAGAAAAACATGGATCAGACTGCAAAACTCAATAAAGTTGCTAGTTACTAGGACTTATCCTATGAGAACCATGAAGATCTGTACACATTTCATGGCAATCCATCTATAATCAAAAGTCTCAGATCAGATTAATTGAAATGAGAAATTAGAAAATCCGCAATCAATGAAACTGCTTTTCCTTTTTTCAGTGTACTTCACAGATATTAATAAATAGGAAAGTTATTTCTATATAGATCAGAAATCTCATGTTGAGACAAAATAATTGGAGATTAGCACTCTTTTCATTTAAAACAAACAAGATGGGTCTATACATATTTATACATATTGTACTATAATCGAGATAAGACAGGGAAAATTGCTAAAAATTACAAAATAAGTGTATGTAAAGTGTGCAAAATGAACTTCTCCAGGTTCAGTATATACTGTTGTTATTTTTCTGTGTATTTCCACAGCAGTTGATCACTATGAGAATGTTCCTGTTGGAAAGTCTCTTTGTAAATGACTTTGTTTTACAGAGATTTTGATTTAGGTATTTGTTGGCTTCACTTGTAGCCAAAAGTTGATGATAAAATATTGTGCGTATCCATTACAATGTGAAGTCATTATGTCATTATAACAATTGCACACAAGTTTATCAGAAATGCGGTTTCACCCTTTCACCCTGACCCATTCTACTACATTTGGGAATCCAACAGCTACAGAAAAAAGCCTGTGGTTACAGAATAGAAGCAGAAAAATGCATCAAATATAGTATAACCCCATAACCCAAATGTGTTATTAGTTTAACAAAAGAAAGAAATGCCTTTAGATCTTAAAAGCACTGCATTTTGCAATACATTTATTGTTGAAAATGACTTTGGGCTCTCAATTCTGAATTGTCCTCCAGCATAGCTGCTGACCTTCCCTTCCTGCTGGACGGCAACACATGATCAGCGCTGCAGGTATCACACACTTCATCACATTAGACCCCGCTTCGTCTGTTATGAAACTCTACAGCAATGCTCTCTTGCTGTGTCGAGCTCACCATACCAGTCCTTCCTAAACATGATGACTCTTATCCAACGCTCATTAGTCTTAATTAAACTAAAGTGTTTTCCTTTTCTACACTGTATCCTCCCTCCTTCCCTCTGTTCACTCCATCATTACTCCAACTCTCCCTTTTCTGCCGCTTCCTCATTTTTTCCTCTCGGTCCTTCCAGCGAAGCTTCATCACTTTTAATGACTTGGTTGTCTGTTCTCATGGGAGGTACAACCAGTTTACATCCATTTATTCACAACTGTAGGCAATAAAAACAGACATTCAGTTCACAAACCAATGGGATGTTTCCAAGGCATTTGCAATGACTTTCTACTGTAAATCACTGTGTGTAACGCGTAGTGCAGATCTTCAGGCTCTTTGAACCAAGTGAGCACGACAAACATTTGTTTTGTTCTGAGCTGATATAATTTTAAACATGAACATATTTGACTTTACACGGCTTTGACTTGAATCTCATGCTAATGGTTTAATGCAATTCAAACTTTAAACAGCAGTATGTCCTAGACATTTTTTCTTTGATGCACCACTTTGGAAGCTAAACAAACAGAATAGATACATTTGGCAATTATGTACATTGTTCCACTGCTTCTATTGAGCTCCACTGATGTTCAAAAAATTCACGTAAGTAAGCCACATGGTAGTCTCACTTTGCCAGCCTTCTTCCAAAGCACGCTGAAGGATTGTCTGGCCACTCCTAATAGCATTCGGGATGGGAAGAAAACATGCTCTGGTTTAAACCAATCAGAGTCGTCATAGCTGCTGCAAAATAGTCATGAGAGAGAAAACTCTGATTGGACAGATAGGCTAGCTGGCTGTCTCAATTCACCCTGCAGAGATCTGAGGAGAAGTCAACATTAGTCCTCATAAATCCGCTGAATTTACAATTCCAACTCAAAGAAAGCGGAAGGAAACATTGGTTTTGGTAATTTCATTGACAGTTGAAGAAATATGGAATAACACAATGCAGACTTATACTTTAAGCTTTTTTTCATGCATGTTTCTCTTTAGCATCTGTTGTACAAATAAAAACTGCGAGTTATACTTTCCTCAACCTGCTTAAAGCACAAAGGACACAAGGCACATGTATTCAGATTGAACTTGTTGAACTTATGAACTTGTTTAATAGCAGAGAATCACTTGCATTTCTTGTTTTCTCTGTCAAAAATCTGTCATCTTGTTCTTTATACTTTATAATCTGTCAGTCTCAGAGAAGTCCTGTTTGTTTGAAATGATAACGTATTCCCTGAAGAGGCTTCCCATATTGCAGCCAGCAGTGGTGGGAGAGTGACCTCTTTTATATATACCACATAATAACATTTTGCGGAATTCTTGGACAGTTTCTCAAAATAGATAAATAACCTGAATATAAACACAGATTTGTAATAATAAAGTATGAAGAGATGTTCAGAGATAATTTTATCCTTCTTATTCCTTTGGAAAACACAAATGTCATTATCAGTGGCTGGTTTGAAAAAAGAAAAAATACCTCTGTTCCAGTTTGGCGCTGTGTCCGCCGCCTTCCTTCCTGTCTCTGACCTCAGAGGTCATGACAGCATAATGAGCGTACTCTCCGGTTTCTCCCTCTCCTCCGCGCTGTCCTGTCAGTGCGCCTTTTGCAAAATATCACCGTTTCAGTGTTGTTCCGCTTATGCTGCTTCAATATGACCCCCTGAGTGTGAGTTTTTCCAGTTGTGTATATTCAGGGACAAACGGCCAACACGTATGACAGTGACTTATGGCGAAGGGGAAACAAGACTGGCTGCAGAAATATCACTGATTGTGATCCACGTAAACACACACCTCAGCCTTTAGCTGAATCTCTGCCATAAAACAGTCGTACATCAATGTCTCACCGGCTAATGTACAGTTCACCGCATGAGAGTGATCTTTGTCGTCTTGTGGCTGATGCCATCTACCCCATACACCATTCCTCTCTCCATTACACTCCCCATAAGATTTAAATGATCACATAAACTTGAGTATTAGAGAGTATCTTAGCAGTACGGCAGACCACAATACCTTTGGGTAGCAGAGTTTGGTAAACCTCATTACCGTTGCCCAGAGAGAAAAGCCCTTCTTAAAGCCTCCAAGTGGACTGTAAAATGGACTGGGTCTATTAAGTCTTTATTTGTCTATACACAGGCTGTCAGCAGGTTCTCTCTGTTGTTTTCCTGAGAGTCACTTTTGATTTAACATCTAATCCATTCCAATACAGAGCAGCGAATGCAGAGCATTGAAGCTTGAGTTCTAACTTGAAAGAAAACCATTTGCCATGGAAATGCATGGAGTGACTCCATTTCAAATGTCAGTGCACACAGTAAAGGTAAGATTAGATTTGGCAGCGCTTACTCATACCTACTGCTGTTACTATATTTAAATCACAGATAAACAAGCGTCATGAAAGTAATTTAAAGTTATAATCCTTAAGTTTTTCATTTAATCTATTTAGCATTTTCAATTAGTACTAGCAGAGTATGCCATTCTCATACTGGATTCAGATGGCCTACGTCTGCACACAGGAAAGGACACATAAATGCAATCTAGCAGTTTTTTATGACATTGATATCAGTCTTACCCTCTCTTTACACCGCTACAGTAAATTAAGTTAGTTTATATGGGGAAATTACAATTTACATTCTGTTGTTATTACACACCGCACACAGGCCTGAAATACACACACATGCTCAGGCACTATACGTCCATTAATGAAGAGATGCATGCACCATTGTCAGAGTGAGTGGGCTGCAACTGCTGAACAAGCACCCTGAGTGTTTGAGGGGGGGTTTGTGGGCACCTTGGCATTGCCCAGGAGGTAAAATGGCGTTCTTTGAGCTACCAGTCCACACATTGGTCCCTACGTACGGGGAATTCAACTGCCTACGGACTGAGCTACTTCCACCTCCACGTTACTGTGCAAATGGAAAATCATACTGGTGCTTCAAATCAAAAACCAGTCTACTGGGAAAACATGGGCTGGCTTTTTTGTGAAGAAGCCAAAGGAAACGCAATGCATTTGTCATCAAAATGCAACCAAAAATCAAGGCAACACATTGTTTTTTTTTTTGTTTTTTTGTTTTTTTATTAACTGTGGACCAGTTTTGCATACTGCAGGAGTTTATGTGGCTAAACTGCAAATACGTACAGATGCTCTTCAGTTGTATTTGCAATGTATTTAATAATTACCTGCTGAATTAGGTGCTTGTGGTAGTATTAAAATGCACTTTCTGTTGCAACATGTTCTTGCTCCTGACTCGTCAACATACTGATGCTTTTGTCATCGCAACAACGTGGGGTAACCAAAACTGAACTCTTACTCACTTTACAGATAGTAATACAATATTGCAAATGTCTTAAGTTAGGTTTGAGCTGTCATACATTACCAATCAAACATTACCTGCTCATGTTGAGGAAGATTAAAAAACTGAGGGAAGAGAGCTCGACGGTTTCCGTAGCGATGCCTGTGTACGTCTGGAATGTCTCTATGTGTGCTTGAAGCTCTCTCCATCCCACTGTGCTGTGGATCCCCGTGGTGGAGAAACCACTCAGCCTCTTAGCGGCCAAGCAGACTTGCTTTTGCCTATAGCCCAATTTTGTTCTCTTTTTTGGCAGTGTATAAAAGTGCATCACAGGCAGCCAACAAAGGTTCTGGCTGGGTGGAGGAGGGCGGTAGCCTGCTGCTGGATGTATAGCTGCAGTGTGCCACTGAAAATTAAACATCAGATGAACCTCTATCTGCCTTCAAGGCTGTGGGAGTGTGGGCGTCGAGGTGCAGAGACCTTTTCTGGATCTCTGTGAATAGCAAGGCAGCTGAAGTCAAAGAGGTGCAACACACGCTGAGATGTGAAGAGGAATAAGCTGCTGATGAAGAATTGACGTTAATTCTGGGGGAGGTTTTAGGAAAGGGGTGGTGGGCGGTTGAATAAATAACTTGTTTGGTGCTTTTTTTTCGAAGAAAGAGGACTAGTGTTCTTCCTTTAACCCCTACTTGTGGAGGAACCATGGGACGCTTAATCCAAAGCAGACCTCAGAGCTGGCATTTTCCCCTCATCTTAAAGTGATCAACTGCCACTTTCAGTTTTTTGTCTGCATTTTGTATCCAGACATCCTGATAATAAGGAGAAAATGAGAGGAGCGGAAGCTGTGAAAGGAAATATCCCTTGAAATGTGCCCCCTTTTTCTCCCCTCTGCCTCCGCTCCCTCCTCTCTGTCCCCACTCAAACCCTTCAACCTCTATTCCCAGGCTGCACACCAAGCCGGGCCCTCCATGGAGAGCAGGAAGCTGGACTGGGAACTGGGAGCCTGCTGTCTCCAAGCCAAGGCAAGCCGGTATGAGATGTCTGCCTAGGAGAAAGTGGCCACTTTCCCAACTATGAGCCAGAGTCAAATTGACAGCCATGTACAAGAGACCCAGGGGAAATTACAGTCTGAAAAAGCTAAGTGCACAGGGGCAAAACGTGAAAACCAGCACCCAGTGGATGAGCATAATAACACACATTGTGCTCACCAGTCCTTCATATGAGGAATAATTAAGCAAAGCCCTATCTGGCACACAGACAGCCTGGGAAAGCTTTGTTTGGCTTAAGTGTCTTTTGGGAGGCTTGGCAAACCACAATCCAAAGAACTTCATGAATCCATGAATCCATGAATCCAACCCACCAAACTTTATCCTCATGATTACAGATGAGTACATACTCATTTGTTGTTGCCTCCCACATGTTTTTGGATGAGGATGACAGTTATGACAATATGTTGTTCATAGAATTTGTGTGAATGTAATTTATTTTTTGTTGAAGATGTCAAATACATCCAAAGAGCTGTCTTACTAATATAATTCACGGCTCTGCCAACATAATGCAATGCAATATGCAATTATACTGTAGTGCAGATTTCATAATTGTTACTGTGGTGTTTTCTTTTGTCCGATTGCCACAAACATGTGCATTTTGCTTGAAGGAGGGAGCCTACTTTTGTATGAAAATCCAGTAATCCACAGCTTGATTTAAATATTATAAACTTATGACAAGCCTCTCTGGCTCTCTGATTAGCAGTGAACAGTTTTTATTTTTATTTTCTAAACTGTGATTCATTGAACAGAAGAATTATGTAGTCTTCAACACAGGCAGCTAAATGAAGCAACCTATGGTCAAGCTGGTTTCATATAATTGAAAACACGCTGCTCACTGACATTCTTGTGGCGAGAAAGAGACTTGTTTTCTAGAGGTTAACCTCTCTCTTTTTGTCCTATGTGTGTCATACGTGAATTATACTGTAGAAACAAGATTTAACGTCTTCCACTCTGTTCTCACCCCGAGAGCTCCTTTACTGTAGGATGTTTTCAACCACAACACCATTATAGAATGTCTCAAACATTAGTGAGATGCTAAGAAATTGTTTCTTAAGTGCTGCGGAGAGCTGTTTTTTTGTGTTTGATCCAAGGGGTTTCCATAAAACGTGTTTTGGATTTGAGGTAACTGTAAATGTAAGCTCTGTGGGACTATTTCAGTGATTTAAAAATAGCCCTCAGATGTTTATTTGTGTGCAGAGGATGAAAATAATTAAGGAAGAGGTATTAAAATAAAAAGGAGATTAATACATGGATTTAACTATTTGAACAACAATGCCAATAAATTTCCAACTTTCTTCTTCTTAAAGGGTCAGTTGACCCAAATCTTCTCACTTGCTGTACCTCTAGCGATTAAGTGGTCATGCAGGTAGTTTGGGTTTTACTGTGTACGTAACTTTTTTAATGGAACTTCATATGTGATGATCAAATCATTTAGAAACTACATTTTAAAAGTTCATCACAAAAATGTTCAAGTCAGCCTAGACCACATGTGTCAAACTCAAGGCCCGCGGGCCGGACAGGGTCCCTCGCAGATTTTGCCCCGTCCCGCCTATTAATATAGGTTCCCAATAAAGTTTGGCGATGCCTAGTTGTGCGCCAAACCAAAAAGATGGTAAACTGTTTTCAAACTCCAATTACGCCATACTGAAAACAGAGTTTGGCAGAACTTTGAGACTCAGAAACAACAGCAATTAACCACCAAACTACAGCAAATTACACAACCCAACGGCAGATTTCACTCCACAACAGCAATTCACCCCAACACAACAACAAATACCAGGGCTGGACTCGGACAAAAAAACGGCCATGGCATTTTTGGCCCATGCAGCCCACACCCATCGTGGTTGGTCAAACACATTCCATGCTGACAGTCCTCTTAAAATATGTGTGCGTTCTATGATATCAGTTATCTAGTGTTCCACATTCATGTTATAGTTTTGGATCCTTCAAGAGGGGTCTCAAGACTTATCTGTTGATCTTTCACTTAAATAATTAAGTGAGTAAATTATTTCTAAAATTTGTGATTTGTATGTTAATGGTATCAACAGTCAACAGTCAAGTAAAACAAGGACAGAATAGGCTAGCTAAATGCTACAACAGTTAAAATTTTACCGGCATTTCACAAAGCAACTATGGCTTTGCAATGCTACTGAACACCATTAGCTAATTAAAGGAGAATTCCGGATTTCAACATGTAGCTCTGTTTTTTTAAATTTATTTGTAGTGCTGTCAGTAGCGAGACAAATGAAATCGATCAATGCAGAAAACCCAGAGTTATCCTCCTGCTAGCTCCATTAGCACCCAACAGGCTTAAACAGGGCAAGTTATAAATGTGTTTTTAGCCTCTAAAGATGTTCAAAATGTCATTACAAGTGTCTAGCCATGTGCAGTGATTCTTTCCAAGTGAACAAAGCAAATTTGACTGCAGTAGATATTACAGAGAGGCGTAAATATTATGTTAATTCAGCCAGTGCACATACCTTTGTTCATTTCCTGTCCACACTAGTTGATTGTCACAACTTGTATGCCTCTCTGTCACATCTACTGCAGTCAAATTCACTGTGTTCACTTGTGAATTTCTTAATTTCTAATCTTTAAATTTCTTTGCACCTCCGTGGTGATTTGGTGAAACTTCCAGCATAAGCTTAATTACTACAGCTTGTGTCTCAGGGCTGGAAATGTGGAGCAATATTACGAATATCACTATGGCAAGGCCAAGACCCGGCCTTCAATAGCATTTATTGGGCAGGCGTCCATGCTTACGTAAGATAACATAACCCCATTTGCACAGGCCTTGATCCCAACCAATCAATCTGCTTTGTAGGCTAGGTCTTGGCGTGGCCATAGTGGGATTCATAATTTCGCGAGTGGGGAAGAGGTTCCCTGGATTTGATTGGGTCAAGCCAGTGAAAATAAAGAAAATTAAGCAATGGGTCGCTGTTGGTTCTTTATGGGCCTGAACGCCAAATAAAAAACAAATTAAAAAAGGCTTATAAATTACATCGGCAATTCGGCCCAAAAGTGCGTCGGCCCACCAGGAAAATGCCCGGTATGCCAGATGGCCAGTCCAGCCCTGGCAAATACCCACACTGCTTTAGCAGCTTTATAGAATACAAAAACACATTGAGATAGCGTTCAGAGACTCAAAAACGATTAATAAAAATCAAACCGAAACTATTTTGATGGCTGGATAACCACAAGAAGACCCTTTAGAGCCTTTTTTCAGGGCTGCATCATCTAGACATGCTGTGCATAATTTTCTACACAAATTCCCTGTTACTCAGCCCAACATTTTGGGCATCTTTTGCAGCCTTTGTCTAGAGTTGAGAATTAAGTACTTTGGGTTTGAACAACACCTGTTTGCACAGCATGAGCATGTAACCCAACCAAAGGATTTGTTTGGTTAAATGGCATCACAAATTAGTTATTTACTGGATACTATTTGCAATTTCTCAGTGGTAAAAACCAAAAGTCTGGTATGTCTGGTATGTCCCCGTACTTATTTGTTTCCTCTAGCCTTCTGTTACACCCTCACAAAAAACATTGCTTGTCCCAATGCCCTGTGAGAACTGACAGCTGTTCCCATATCCCCTCAGTAGCCTTGCTAACCAGAGAGCTGTAATCATTTTTGACTGGACAATATCTACGAGAAGAAGTGCAAGAGGGTTGTCGTGTTATGACAAAGATATTAAAGGAATCCATCTTCATCTTTATCTTTAGGGAGCTTTCTTTTGAAACCACTCAAAGAAGGGCGGCTGGCCCTATGTGCTCTTCCTCTTATATTGAATATTGATGGATGGGTGCCTTGACACACTTATGAAGCTGAGAGACGGGACAATCGTGTTATTTGTTTGAAATATTACAGTATTTCCAGAAGGGATTTTGGGGTCACGTAATAAGTGCCGACATAAATGGCGGAAACCTTTGTAATAAATAAGTGAAAAACTGAGATGAAAACAACAGCATGCACCGGAAAGTAAAACCAGCGCTTCTGTCTCCATGTTTGGAATATGTTAACAACTACAATGATCATCTTAGCTCAGTGCAAACACACAGCAGGTCAATTATTCAGGAAAGAATGACTAGATCAATCATTTAAAGCATTCTGCTCTTGTCTGCCAGAGACAGAAGCAACATAACAATTGTATACATATATGACATGTACTAATATAAGAGTTATAAAAAGTGTTATCTATCGAGAGAGAGAGAGAGACAGAGAAAGAGAGAGAGAGAGAGAGATAGACGGGTAAGGAGGTCCAGATTACAGCATCATAAATCATCACAGATTAATGGCTGGATGCTAGTGGAAACTGGGATTAGGCCTTTCGACGCGGCTTGTCATGCCAGGGTCTTCAGCTACTGTCTGACTGCGCCTAATATTTCAAAGCCTCTTACTCAAGGAGCGTGACGTCCACGGATGGGCACAGGCGTCATGGCAACTACAGACGAGTTTACCGCATTAAACATCCAGTATTAGGGATTTAGGTTGATCTGCAGTGGGACTAAAACCAACATTTAGATTGCTAATCCAGCACATGCACGACTCCAACAGTAGTTTGATTGTAAAAACTTAAAATTAGCCGGCGCTTTTAATCATTAAGAGCAAAGTTTGAGGTCAGGCATAGCAACGGTATCCACGTCCTTGCCCTGAAAATCATCACTGTCTTCAGTTGTACTGCCAGACAGATGGTTTGTTTGCTCTCTCCACACTTTATGGTCACATAACCTCCATATGTATAAATATTTGATGACAGTGCTCCTCACTCACAGACTCGTGAGAAAGTTTTGTTATAGTGCTGCTATTATCACAGAGGGAGGTCTCAGGTAAAATAAGGCACTGTTCTACATCTACATCTATTTGACTTTTACAGGGTCATGAAAGTAGGACTTTACTTTGTAATTTCATGTAAGAGTCTTTTTACTGAATTATTACTATTTCCAGGGAAATTCTCTCATCTTATTTACTCACTCAATGCATGCCCGTTGTTAAAGGTTGGTCATTTATTTACCTCTGAATGATATTTGCCTGTTAAAACTTTTCATTAAAAGTACTAAAAATGTATTATTTTGATTGTATTACATAATTTTTAGCAACAGTCATATGTCCTTAGGACATTTGTTGTGATTATACTGAAATATTCTGCCGTCATTATTCCCTCATCGCCCCTACACGCTGCTGAAAAGCGTAACACCAGGCACATCATGGTAAACTACTTGACCTCTGAAAATGTTGGATGTAACTTCAACGTATGAGGCCCCCTCCTGATCTCCCACAAATAATGCACAGGGCTACTGAAGGCAGAGCCAAGGAGTGCAGTTTTCTATATGGACAGCAGTTTGACCCCTTTTCAAAACTGGAAAAATGAGCAGACCAAAAGAAATAAGGACTTGATGAGCAATAAAACAATCCAATATTACTCAAAGAACATCACTGGTAATGACTTTTAAGTAAATGCAATACCTCATAGCCCCAGTGGCTTATCCTTTTACCTCTGCTTTAAGGAAACCTACGTGCATGCTATCAAGGCTGGGTCTGTCATACAGATCATACTGCACCACACACACACACACACACACACACACACACACACACACACACACACACACACACACACACACACACACACACACACGCGCGCACGCAGAAGTCCTGCCCCCCCATAACAAAAAATGATGCATTTCTTCTTCAATTCAACTTCAAGCACTATGTGATTGACACAACCAGATGAGATGAAAGGTGTTGTGGTAGCTGGGTTTTCCAGGGGAAATGAATGTAAAAAAACAAATTTAAAATGACTAGTTTTAAAAGATTAAATGCAAAAGGCTATTGGCAAATTATTATTCCTGCTAACCTTTTCTTCCAAATCTAACATTTTTTTATCAAGAAGTCTCAATGTGTTCACTGATGCAAATGTCCCAATTCAGACAGGACAGGGTTATGTCAGCTTTACCCTCACTTTTTATTTTAAAGCCTACTGCCAAAGATAACACCAATAAATATCACACCCACCCTGAATTTACTATGGTTTAAATTCTAACGTGAGATAAGAGAATAAGCTTTGCTGGAGCTCTTTGGCTCTCCAGTTTCAGCATTTACTTTACTGTCAATGACTTGGAGATACTGGAGCCTTGTCACATCATTAGCATGAATTTGCCATCACATTATGCCTGAGAGATAGCATAATTCAATGTGTATGCAGTATGTTAATACATGAATCATCTTGAAGGCATTATGTAAGTGTGCTTTCTGCATTAACTTGCTGCAGAAAATGCATTAAATCCTCTGGGGTGTCCTTCACTTACAACTCCTCAATCCCAGTCTGGCTTTCTGTTCCGTATAAATGTAAATGTGCAATAAAGGGCCCAAATGCATGTGAACTTACAGAGTGGGAGCGTGCAGCTAAAGGGAAGAGCTCCCACTGAGGTGCATTTACTCAGCTGGAGAGCTACAGAGCATTGACTTCAGTCAGGCCTTGAGATGTTTAATGAGACATCCAACAAATTCCAGTAAAAACTTGTGAATGTGAAGATTCTCCGGCTACTGGCTTCTCTACTTTTGTCAAAAACAGATGAGGGATATGACGAGGCAGGCAAGACGACACAGATGGTTTGCTTCACTTGTTTCCATCCAGCCGTCTTGTTCTCTGAGTTCATTACATCAGTTTTCACTGAAATTTGAAATCTCTCCTCTCCTTTCTTCTGTCTAACTTCCAACATAAGCTGACTTTGCTTTTAGTGCCAGTCTCCAAGAATAGTGCCCTGCTCTTCGCTGTAATGGCACAGCTGTTGCGGATTTCCCCTTTGCCAGCTTCGCCAGATCAACAAACCCCTGTTGCATCCTGGGTCCTTGATCCTTTTTTTGGCATAGAGTCACTATGAGGAAGCTACAGGAATTTACTCAGAAAATGTTTTTTTGAGCACATTGGGGATCTTAAAGGACGAAAGATATACCTCTATTTCAACATATTCTTGTATACTGCAAATTATTTGGTTCTAACCAAGATCAAAATTTGATTTAGAAGTGTTAGATATTTATCTTGTTTTAAGAGTGTTCAACTTTACACTATACCCTTAAATCATGCAAGCTTGTCTAGTGAAATTATCTTACTGCATGGACAGATAATTTCACTTGTTTTGAGTACTTTCCCCCTCAGATTGAGTGTTTCTATCTTGTTTTTAGACACCCCTTTTTTTGCAGTGTACATTTAGATTCCCTGGCTGAGCCCAGATGTCTTGAGTTTGGAATAAAGGGAACAATAAATGAATTAAAGGCAAATTCACAGATGATGAAACAAGCCCACACATTCAGCCAGAGGCTTGTATAAAAACACTCCAGCAAGACACTCATGGCAATGTTTCTACTGTATTTGAGAATCTAATATTACACCCGTACACATTCTGTGACAGCACCCAGAGGCTCAGGCATGTTGAGAAGCTCATTATTCACCAACCTGCAGCCAGTGTGTTTTGTGTGATAGATTGCAGTGTGAAGACAGCGTACAAATGACAAGGAGGCGCCTCAGTCTCCATGTGTGCTATGATACTACTGCTAGTCTGTGTGTATGTGTTGCTGTGTTCACATTTAACCCTTTGCTTCATTCTGACTGAAGCATTGTAACTTTGGCGTGACTTACCAGTAGGGGCATACGGCGCTGGCCACCTTGAGGCAGATGGCTGTGATTCTGTTAACATCTGTGTCGGGCTGCCCCTGCTGTAAAACAAATTTCCCCTCTCGGCCTGAGACACGGCTTTGTCTTCAGAAGCGTTAACATGCCATGTAATCACGCTGCGTCTGTGAATGTCATTAGCCTTCTTTTTGAAATATGTAAGGGGATAAGAGGAAGGAGGAATCTCTTTTTAAAAACAGGTGTGTGCACGTTTGTGTTCCTCCTGTGAAAAAAAAACCTTATGGTTTTTAAACTAGGGACTGCTGTGTGCCAGTCATTTTAGTAATTCACATGAGATCAATCAATAGAATAAGACAGCTCCAGGAATGGTGTACTATTTCAAATTTATGGACTCTGTGCTGAAGTGTTAATCATACAGTGTATTTACAGTAGCAACTCCAGCAACGTATGCCTTACAGTATATGAAACACGTTGTGATTGTACACTAATGAGCCTTGAAAGAGACCATATTCCACATAGGTTTGCCTTAATTTGTCAAGTTAATGCTGCATTCAGCAGAACAGGCCCGCAAGGACTGACCTGGCAACCTACAGTCCTTTCCTTTCCTTTCCTTGTCCCTTTCATGTCATTTTCCATCCCTTCAAGTCCTTCCCCTTCTGGTCCCTTTTCTATCCTTTTCCTTTCCTTTCCTGTGCTTTTCCTTTCTTTTATTGTCCATTTCATGTCTGTCATTCCCCTTCCCTGTCATTTCCTTACTTTTCTGGTTCCTTTTCTATCCTGTTTCTTTCCTTTCCTGTGCTTCATTGTTCTTTTCTTTTCCTTCCAGGTTTGACTACAGTACTTATGTATTCTACAAACGAGATAAACTTTCTTTCTTGCACTGACTTCTCCTTTGGTTTGGAATTTACGATGCTGAGGTGCAGCAGGGGTGTTTGCCCTGAGTACTAAAGGGAGAACCATGGAAAGGGTATTTTTGCAAGCTGTCCTCTGACATGCCACCCACAGTCCTAAACAGGGTGTTATCCACTGCAATAAATCACATGGGTCATTAAATCACACCCCAGACACTCTTCTGCCCTTTCACATCACAGTGGTTTCTCTTCATCTTTATTTAATTAGGGAGATTAATGGCCCAGGACACAGCAGCCGGGTTGAAATTCTGTTATGGGGGATATGACTGAAATATCACAGTGTGAGGAAAGGATGTGAAACGATAGACATGGGATGCTCATTTTATCTGCACATGGTGATAAGCCACACTAAGGGAACTCTGCTGTACAGTATCTTTGTGTGATGGATGGATACACCTGTTGCCACTGGCTTGACATGGCTTGATACAAATTGTGATGCATTTTAATGGGGAAACATTAAAATGAATTAAAAATATGTTGTTCTTTTACGTTGAGCAAAAAAGCAGACTGAAAGATCCGTCCTCATTGGCACCATGAACGGAACCTCAACACAGCATCGCAGACAGCAATCATCCTTTTACCGTAAATCCCTCTGAATATGAGTGGTGATCTGTGAAGCTATGGAGGCCTGAGGACATGAAGCTCGCTCAGCAACTCAGCCACACCAAGAACCCACAGTATTTCCCCAAAATAGAAAAGAAATGAACTGGAGATTGACCAGTGTTTCATCTGTCGAACAGTGGACCACATCTGAATAGAAGCCCCAGGCAAAGGCTTTGAAGGCTTCTTGTAAGCCTTGCCACTAGAACTGCCACTGTTGTGTAAATTAGGTTGTCAAATAAAACCCTGTTAGGTAGGTATGAAAATGTAAAAAGGAAAGACACTAATTATATAGAGCACTTCATTTGTAATTTATTGTTCTGTTGCCATGGAGAGCAGAGCTACTGTGGGGTACATGAACACAATGTTATCTAAATATAGATTTAAAGTGCATGTTTAATACATTGGTAGGCCTTGCTGTGATGCTGGGATTAGGATGATAAGCTACTGAGTTGAATGGTTTTTATGGTGGAATAAAGCCTTTCATCTGTCAACTCAGATTTTTATCCAGCCATGTCAGCGGTGTAGTGTCTGGCACATACATGATGCAGTGAAGGGTGTATTAAGGAGGAGAAAATAAGATTTTTGTGGATGAATGAATAGGACTCTGTTGCATGAGAGTAGCTACTGCTTACTGTGCTTTACAGCCATGCTAATGGCATGGCTCCAGATATTCAAATGGTGATCTGTTGGTTAGTAAGTTAGTTGATTGGCCCTCAACTTTAGTCCAAATCTCTTAACAACTATTGCATGGATTTCTCATGTGAGCATTTATGGTCCCTGGAAGATGAATCCAACTGAATTTGGAGATTTTGGTTCCCCAACTTGACCTATAGCGCCTCAAGGAGTTTGACATTAGTGGGTTTAAGTGAAATGGCTCAACCACACTTGTATGTACACACTTAACATTTTTGTGCCATCATCGGGTCAAAGTTTCAGTTTTTCTTTGTTTTCTGACCAAATAGGCTACCTAAAAAACTAAAATTCCCTCCAGCCTGAACTGTTTGTTTCGTGCCGATTACCAAATTTGTTACTTCTAGGCTGGATTTTTGCAATTCTTTATTAATCATTTTGCTCGAAAAGTCCGTAAAGACTCTTCAGCTGATCCAGAACCAGGAAAAGAGATGACATCTCTCTTGTTTTAGCTTCTCTGCATTTGCTTACAAAGCCACTTACAAAGCTCTTCATGGTCAGGCACCATCTTATCTTAAATACCTCATAGTACCTTACTACCCCACCAAAGCACTGCTCTCCCAGAATGCAGGGTTACTTGTGGTTCCTAACGTTCAGCTATCAGGCTCCTCTCCTGTGGAACCAGGTTCCAGTTTGGGTTCAGGAGGCAGACACCGTTTCCACACTCAAGACTTTCCTCTGTGAGATAACTTTTGTTGTGATTTGACGCTCTATAAATAAAATTGAATTGAAGTGAATTCAATAGTACTCAAGATCAGTTTGTAAAGGTCGAGGTGGCTAACTGTTCTCAAGGGCAAAACACTGCTACCACACACACTAGACATCATCACTGTTATAGGATGTAAAACGTCCTGCTTCAAATCCAACCAGTAACTCATTTTTAATATGAA
>NC_048414.1:24979862-24989763 GCF_013103735.1 Etheostoma cragini
GAACCCCCGCCCTGCAATCTAAAGGTTGCCCCTCCCCCAGAAATATCATTAACATGCTCTGTATTGTAAATAACATAATGATGTATACTTAGAATATTTTTGTAAGTAGTAAAACAATCCATAAAAATCCCAAAGAATGCTTTTTTTAAGAATAGAAACGTTTTTAGTCCCCCCTCCCTTGCCTTACAGTGGTTCGGTCCACTGCCTGTCCACTGCCTGCTTTACACACAAGTCCGGCCATTCCAGCCATGATGGACCCCAGGAGAGAATGAGAGAACATACTGGTAGTGACGTTAGTTGTGGAATGTAATAAGCAGGCTGTTTAAGGCTATTTTATTCACATTAACATCCGATGAAGTTGTTCTTTTCTGAAATAGAAATTATGCTTGTTGGATAGAAATGCACCCATTCAACTAACGTTAACACAGCAACAAACCTGATGTTATGTGTGTGAACTGATATCATGGTTACTGGTAATATCGAAGTTGTTTGGTTTAATATGATGCTAAGTTGCAGATCAGTAGGTTTGCTGCAGCTAAATATATATCCTCTGTCCCAGATAAAACCTAATATTTATGTGGAGGATATAAGATAATTCTATAATTACTGTGTGGTGAACCTATGAACCTAACTCATTGAGATCTGACTTTAAAGATTTGTGTTGTTGTTGCCCAGATAAAATGAGAGAGAAAAGAAAAACAGACATGATATCTCTTTTCAATACACCAAAATGCCAAATAAGACCAATAAGTCCTCATATCAAGACAATTTGGTGTCATCTTTATAAAATTGGGTGCTTATGGAAATATTAACATCACTATGTCACAGGTAAAGGAGACAGAAAGAATCGAGGAAAAGGGAGACCAGGGACAGTCTGGGGTGGAGTCTCAGGTAAGGAACAGGGAGACCAGGGACAGTCAGGTGCAGAGTCTCAGATAAGGAACAGGGAGACCAGGGACAGTCAGGTGTAGAGTCTCAGGTAAGGAACAGGGAGACCATGGACAGTCAGGTATAGAGTCTTAGCTAAGGAACAGAGAGACCAGGGACAGCCAGGTGTAGAGTCTCAGGTAAGGAACAGGGAGACCAGGGACAGTCAGGTGTAGAGTCTCAGGTAAGAAACAGGGAGACCAGGGACAGTCAGGTGTAGAGCTTTGGGTAAGGAACAAGGAGACCAGGGACAGTCAGGTCGGGACAGAAGGATAATAGCACAGTCTTCATGCTTATTGATGGCTAATGGTAGTATGAAGGCTCATTGTGGCTGTAAAATTTGTGTCCCCTTCAAAAATTGACCTTCAGATCTTTTGGAGATCTATTGTCTCCCCCCCCTATTTAGATGAGATTCAGGCCCATGCCCTCTCCCAGCCCCAGATTTCGTCTCAGTGATTTTTGTCGTTTTGCCGAAAAAAAATCTTGTTTAATGTGTAGTCAGTTGGCAAATTCACATTAATGGAAAAATAAAAAGCCGTCTAACATAAATTGCTTGAACAGCTTGTATCCCTTTAAACCTTTAACATCTGTGGGGTCATGTCTGCATTCTCTACATCTCACTTACAGCATGAATTGTCTGTGCAAATGATATGTTACGCTTTTCACCTCTGATATATCATATATATATATAAAATGTCTCTCCCTGAGAAAACAGGGCGAGTCTGTGTGGTTTGAATGTCAGGAACACTCTCTGAAATGTGCTCATTGCTAGTGTAGTCCGCTTATCAAAATATTATGGTTATTAGGATTTCAACGTTGTTTTCATTTCATTAACTATGCTTTCAACATGAAAAAAGCAAAGTGTAACGTGATTCATAATAGCATTGTAATGACATTTATACTATCTGCAACATACTAAGCCATTTGAAATATGGCTCTAATGATCATCTAAATGCTAAAAAGTGTCCCTGCATCTGCCCGGTTTTGCAAAAGCATCTCATCCACAAAAAATTGTTTTTGCTTTTGTATCACCTTAACGTTTGACTTCACACAGAGTTTGAAAGCAGCTCAGTTCCCTCATCTTAGTTCGGGTTGACCCAAGCTGCTCTTGGCTGGATCGTCTATGTCGTCATCTGGCAGGTGACTGACAAGAGCAAACACTCAGGCGGCCACAGCATTGTTCATAAAATGGAAATCTCCCGGGAGCCCTTAGCAGAACCCCCCCACAACCACAAACACACACACATTTACAAGCCCTTGCAAACACAGACAGGATTGTCTACCATTAGTTAGTATTCATTTCTTCCACTGACTGATTGTCAGGCTCCGGTTAGCCATTGTCCAGGTTGTGTAGTGTGGTTTTAGATGTTGTGTAATGTGACAGTTATTGTAAGTAAAGCTGACGGGAGCCTGGCAATAAGCTTTTTACAGAGGAAATTAAACAACATGTTGTATCAAACTGAAATGAAATGATATGACAAATACGACAAGGCATTATACAGTTTCTGTCGGTTTAAAATAGGCCCTTTATTTCAACATTTTATCGCCAGCTGGCACATAGGACTCCTTTGTGCATTGCTTATATAATTAACCTTTAGTTATCCGTGCAAGCTACAGCACAGTGGAGCAAAACAATCATGCAGATGGCTTCATGCTCACATATACAGTTTGTCTCTGATGAAATGAGAAGGATGGGAAAGATCTTGGCATGGGAAGTAATATGATTATGCAGGGACACGCAGGTGTAACATTTCCAATTACTGTTGCAGTTTAATCAAAACACAACCACCCCTGAGTATCACCATCTATGTTCATGAATTGTAGTTTAGAGTGTTGGCTGCACTGTATGCGGTTGCTACTCTGGGTGGCACACAGTCAAAGATACTCAAATAATCATTTCATTTCATTAATTGCATTGTGTTGCATTAAAATTAGAAATTGCAATAGGTCAAAATAGGTAATTCTGTGTGGAATCCAGTCCAGAAAAGTACGTATTCATAGAATTAACAAAAACAACCATTTTAGCTTAGGTGTTTTAGTAATTTGTTTGCCTGATTATAAAGTGTGATTGGCACTGGTTACATGCATCCAATCCTGTGAGTGTTTTGGCAATCAAACATTTGAGATGATTCCAAAGCCGAGACAGCAAACAATAGCAACTGACTGTGGCTTATGGTAATGAAGCAGAGCACTTACAAACAAAAGCCGACAAAACAGTTCCTGCCACATTCCCACTTTCGGAACACTGTGATATTCATTCTGTGGTATTTTCAACAAACCCCGGTGAAAAATGTCCTATTACGTTTCAACTTCCAAGTTACACACATGTGCACACACTCTTGTAAATGAGAGGTCTTATGTGTGTTCGTGCAAAGTAGGTGTTGACAGAAAAATGAGAAACATTTCAGAAACCAGGTTCCACATTCCAGATTATTCCACGCATTCTTCTACTCTTTTACCTTGTCAAAAACTGGTGCCCACAACGCAACTCAGCCGGAGGCATCCCGTCGTAGATTTGCGTTGCTATGCTAGGTGCGACTAATGCAGACATTGAGCGGCCAGCCTCAATCAGGGATGAAGAGCAGGCTACAATGTTTTGGTAAACTCACTAAATTCTAACTCCACACCTCCAGAACTCATTTCAAAAGGCTTTATTCACGCCACTACTGCATATGTCAAGACCTGAAAAAAGGACAGTATACAAAGACTTTCTATCATTCCTCAACAATCACCTGCTGAATTAAGTAAAGGTACAAAACAGAAGAACAAAAGATAAATTATGGCAACGAAATTTCTTTAAAAATCATATAGTTTTGCTGAATGCGTGGGCAGAACCACAGAGAAGTACAAATGTTTTGACAAAAAATACCTCACCTGAGACCTGTGTCCATAGTCTACAATGAGCCCGCAAATACAACTTAAAGGAGAATTCCGGTTGATTCCAACATGTAGCTTGGTTGTTTGTAAATGTGGAGGTCTGTCAGTAGTGAGACAAATGAAAACAATTGGTGCTGACTACAACGTGTTGTTCTCCTGCTAGCGTTAGCACCCAACAGGCTTTAACAGGGCAACATTTAAACCTGTGTTTAGCCTCTAAGTATGCTCAAAAAGTCATAACCAGTGCCTAGCCATTGGCAGTGATTATTTCTGAGTGAACACAGTGAATCTGACTGCAGTAGATGTGACAGAAAGGCGTGTTTCGACTCGTGTGGACTTCACCGGAAAACAGGAAACAAACAAAGGCCTGTGCACTGGCTGAATTAACACAACTTGTATGCCTTTCTGTCAAATCTACTGTAGTCACATTCGCTGTGTGCACTTGGAAGGAATAACTGCACATGGCTAGTCACTTTTGATGAAATTTTGAACATTTTAATAGGCTAAAAACACATTTAAAACTTGCCCTGTTTAAGCCTGTTGGGTGCTAACTCTAGCAGGAGTATAACACAATCTAGTCAGGACCGATTGTTTTCATTTAAGTCTCTACTGACAGACGTCCAAATCCACAAACAACAGAGCTACGTACTGAAATTGACCGGAATTCTCCTTTAAAGGTGGATGGCCCTTGCATAACAGAAGGAAAATGCACCTTTAAGCCAGAATAGCTCATACTATGCTCTGTGGCTGCAGCAGAATTAATGATGTCATACTGTCAATATTAAATTAGTCACTTGTTGGCCTAAAAGTGATTGCATCTCTAAAAAAATACTTCTGCCTGCCAACAACACTCTCCACATCAGCATTAGAAGTCTAGTGACAAGAGTTCTGTTATTTCTAAGCCAATTGTTGTCATCAACTTTCGCTGCCTGCCATTTCTCAGGAAGCCTCCGATTCATGGGCAAATATACGCTCGGAATCTGAGCAGTGATGCCTTCACTGTCGCATTCTTCAACAGGATTGATACTTAGTAGGAGTGGAGGAAAACGGGCAGCTTGGCAACACCATTAGCATAATTACATCATTAATTGTGCATCCTTTTCACTCTGAGAAATAGTAGCTGGTACTGGGTGCCGCTTGTAGTCAAGTGAAAGGCTCCACACACAGCGGGCTGTTACGAGCCAGAGAAATGCCTGCTGCCTCATTAGTGCTAGATCCCTACAGGCCCCCTTGTCTCTATACAGGGGGGTCTGACGCCTGTGAATGACAAACCCATGGTGTTTGGTAGAGTGGAGGCATTCAGTTGAAAGTTATTACACTTTTCTTCCCACACTCAGACGCATAACTTAGCTTTAGTGTTTCCCCCCACAGTGACACTCCAAAGTCGATTGTATCTCTCCAAGTAAAGCACCAAACTTGTGTTTGAAGAACTATTCCCAAACTGGTGTCTTGTCCATAATGAGGACGCTCTTCCAGCATTCCTGCCTGCTGGTGCTGTGAAACAGAATGGAAGAAAGACTGTGTGAAGAGGATGAATGAGTGAGTAATTAGGAGTGTAAGGCTGATCTTGAATTAGCAAAGGAATGACAAGTGTGAAAGGCGGCTCTTTATTTTAACACAGAGAGAAACCTAGTGAGTGGGCAGAACATGGCTCACGACAGACAGTGTCAACAAAATGGAGAATATATAAAATCCACACTTTTAAAGCCCCTTCACGTTACTATAGTATAATGCTTGTGAGGTAGCTTGGATTGAATTGATATTAAAGGAATATGGATATTTGTTTTCTTGTGGAGGAGTTAGAGAGGATCAATGTCTCTCTAAGCTAACGCCAGCAACTGGTTAGCATAGTTTTGCTTCATATAGATGGGGTGGAAAAAGGACAGAAACTAGTCTGGCACATAAATTGGTAAATTGTTGCTTTCACACTTTGTGGAGATTAAACAAAAGAGTGATAATTGCTGAACCTTAGAGGTGCTGGTAGGTGGATTTTGATATTTTTGGAGAGAGCTAGGCTAGCCGTTTCAAGTGTCTCAATGTTACAGAGAGTTCAGACATAAGAAGACTGACACCACACTCACATGAAGCTAAAGTTAGCAGATGGTAGCTTAACTTAGCATATGTATATGCTGCTTATAGGCTGAAAATAGTGGGAAACAGCTAACATTACCGTATCTGAACGTCTCAAAACCTTCACAATGAAAGCTTACTACATAGCATATATCTTTTGTTAAATCTGTACAAAAACCAAAGTGTAAAAATGAGATGTTGTGGTCTTACAGGAGTTAATGTACTGGGCTGATAAGGTAACTTCAGATTTTATATCGTCATAGTCAGGGTCCTTCTGAAAAGGAACACATTGAATTATTTAGAAAATCTTGATTTATGAGAGATTTAACAATATATTTTCTGCGTTTCAATGTGTTTGGAGGTCATTTTCCCTTTTCCCAAAACTGTAGCGTACAAGGAAATTGACATAGTTATACTGGGTCACTCTAATGAGGGCTCCATTGAAAATTTCAGCAACAATGTTAAGGATTATTAAATGACATTTTAAATATGCGGAAATTGAATGCCAAATGAACTTGAGATTTTTTTTTTTTTTATTCTTTTTGGCCGCTCCAAGCGCTGGTACCGTAATAGCAGGAATAGACACGAATCAAAAGACCGATACATTTATACATCAAATTCCTCAGTAAAGCGGAGAAAGTAATAACTCCTGCTTGACAAAACAATTCACTTGCACTACACCACCTGGGTTTCCTAAGTAGAATGCGCAAACAGTCATTATAAGCGACACGCGGCTTATTGTAGCTCGCCTTTTTAAACTTGACCCACAAGGGGGCAGTGTAAAACGCAGTACAATATGCTTTAAAGAGGTTTATCTTGACACTAACAGAACACCAGGAAAACTTCCTGGCAAGTATGTTAACCTGCATATATAACATGCAACGCAGCCTATACATGTCCTCATCATCTGACATTTGATCTGTTATAATGTGACCCAAATACTTAATTTTGCATCCAACAGTTAGCACATGTCCCGCAAGATGGAAAGATGGAAAAATTAGGTCCTTATCCTCTTTCACTCTACAGATCATAACCAGACTCTTTTTGCCATTATATTTCACGTCATATTCAACCCCATAATTGGAACATATATTTAACAGCTCTTGAAACCCTGCATTGCTAGGAGAGACAACAGCCAAGTCATCTGCATACATGAGATGGTTCACTAGTATGTTACCCATCATGCATCCTGTCTTACACTGTCTAAGCAGGTCAGACAGGTTATCTATGTAAATATTAAATAGGGCCGGTGATAATATCCCCCCCTGACGGACGCCATTACAAACCCCAAACGGAGTTGAGAAGACATCCCCCCATTTGATCTGTATGCTCTGATTGGAATACCAAAAAGCCAGGATTCTGATTATACCATTCGGCACTCCTCTTTGGCTCAATTTTAAAAACAGCTTGTGGTGGTTAACTCGGTCAAAAGCCTTGGAGGCATCAATAAAACCAATAAAAACAGGATTTTTGTCTTCTGTAGGTTCCCACCATTTCCTTAAGTGCATAGATACATAGATCAGTACCATGCTTGGCTTTGAAACCAAACTGGTTATCTGAACTATACAAATAAACACACAGCCTATCTAATAAAATTATTTCCAAGACTTTTGATATATACATTTTTTTAAATATGTTAGGTCCATATGTGTTTGTGTCATGTCATGAACGTGAAAATGAACTGAAATAGCAAAGAAAAGATATAAGAGGAGAAATCAGGCCAATCACAATAGCTGGTCAGTCTGACGTCATGTTGCCTGAGCTCATTAATATTCATAAGCTCGCCCAGTTGCACTGGGTTAAGGACACTGATAGCCAGGCTCCCATTGGCTAGCTGTTAGCCAATCAGAGTCAAGCAGCTTAGCTTGTTCAATATTAATGTGAACTGGCAAAAATGGAGCTGAGTCTTCCTGCAGGCTTTCTATACCACGCTGGAATGTCTTATAACCAAGGTAACCAAGGTAACCAAGTTAAAGAGTCCATGGTAGAACTATACACATTGCCACAAAAAGTAATGCAAAACGTGTAGCAGGGCACCTTTAAGAAGATGTCTATTTTTAGACAGCATGGTACAATGTTTGGAGGAAAATTATAAAACAACATACCCTAATGCAATATTTGGATTTTTGGGGGATTTCCTATTATCCTATTTGCTTTTTTGGCTTAATAAACAGAACGATACAATGATATAGTAGCCAAATTGCTCAACAGTCCACATCCTAAAATGTTTGGTGTCTCCCAGATAAAACAAGCCAAGAATATTAATTTAACTTGGTTGAAAAGAGGTCTTTAATGGTAATTTTTTCAAAAGCAATTACTTGTTACATTCTCTGCATGGGTAAATAACTATTTATCAGGAGTGAAAAACTCTGAAAAATGGCAATGTTAGATGTAATAAGATTCACTTCAACAAGAATAGTTTACAAAGTGTAAATATTGAAATCATTTTCAGCTTTCAAAGCAGAGTATTTACATTTTTTATGTTCTTGCAGTGTGTTGCTTTGAAAGCAGCTACACATGAACAAATTAATAATCCTCTTGCTGCCCTAAAATGAACTGCATTTTTACGTGATATCTCACAGAATGTTCAGGGTTTTTTTGATGTTCGGTTCATTATTCATGAATGATAAATGATGCAACAAGTGTCTCAATGGGTCAGATGCAGCGCAGTGGGTTTTTAGAGGAACACAAAGGATTTCACACAGCATGCATTTTTAATATAGAATAGCTTTCTGTTTTTGTTCCGCAATGAAAATTATTCTGTGACCTTTGTTAAAAAGCCTCAAACGTGAGAGAGGGGAGACTTCAAATGCATAAATATATTCATAATGAATTATGCTAAAATGGCAATTCATGGAAAACCAAACACACTAAAAGGGTTGGCTATGCTTGTGTTGGATGGGGACGTCTGTGTTGAATGGCAAGAGGATCATGATTTTTGACAGTTTGTCACCCAGGTGTGGGTGAAAAAAATAGAAAATTGAATTAATGTGCATAAAGAAGCCAAGCAAAGACGGAAAAATCTCCAAAAGGCATCAAATGACAAATTAGACATTCATTTACTATGTCACAAAAAGTTAGATTTTATTTCCATTATTTACGCTTTCAAAATAACACAAAACACAAAAATGGCGTCGGCAAAAGTTTGGGCAAATCTAACTTTTTCTGACATATTCTACAAATGTCTTATCAATCATTTGATGCCTTTTGGAAATTTTTCCATCTTTTCTTGGCTTCTTTATGCACATTATTTCAATTTTTTACCTGGGGTGCCCAACATTAAAGCCTCACTGTATGTTTTTCTGTGATTCGAGGTTTAGTTTAGGCGTGGCCCTGCTCCCAAAATTAACTTTATTTGTTCTGTTTCTTATATTCTATGGTTTCGATTGGCACTTTGACTATTCTTCACATTATGTCAATAATTGATTTTTAAAAAGAATTAATATTAGGTATGAGGATAAAACTTTGAACTTTTCTCAACTCCTGCTTTCAGGTTTTTTGTTGTTCAGAAAGATCATTGCCAAAGCACAATTTCTTCCTGTTTAAAATGTATCAGATTATTGTCACTACCCCTATTTTTTGTATATTTATTGACATCAACTTTTCTACAGTTTGACCATTTCCATCACTGTTATTACTTGGAGGTTTTATTCCATTATGAGCAAAGTGTGCCTCAGGGACACATAAATAAAACTGCATTTTAAATGTAGCTGATGTTCTCACTAATGTACTCAGCCAATCGAGGGATAAACCTTGGCAAATATTACAGTGACGAAAGAGGAAGATCTATCGCATCTGCATACACGCCCACTGTCTCCACTGTCATACCATGGCATGATGCATTGCCGCTCCTCAGCAATGAAAATCGTTTTTTAAGTTTTCATGTTCATAACAAATGGAGCATCCTGCCCATTGGGAGGGAGCCTTTAAATGATAAGATGCCTTATTTCCCAAATGCTTTTCTTTCCTGGTACAAAGTCGTAGACATCTGTTAGAGCTGATTACAAAACCAGACCTGTTTCATGCC
>NC_048414.1:24989773-25000913 GCF_013103735.1 Etheostoma cragini
TGTCAACCTTTGGGATTGTTTATCATACAAATTATGAGCAGTGAAATGAGTTATCCAGGGAGGAGATGTGTATGATAAAACACAGATGGTGGAGCATCAGATTCTTGATGATGTCAGTTAGTACAGTCCAGACAAGTTGTGATAAGTGAGGAGTGCACCAACTGAGAACTAATACGTTTGATTAATGTAGAGGGAGGTATGCTGTAGGCTGTGATCTGGGTGAGAGTGGGAGTCATATTTGATTATAGTCGTAATTATAATCTGTGGGTTAAAACAGCACAAGTCATCTGGCTGTTGAGTCCCACTTTTAGTCAGAAAGTGTGATAATGTAAGCCCATACAAGATTATTAGAAGCACTTCTGTAAAAGTATCTTTATCAGAGTTGGGTACAAAAAGTTCTACTAGTTCTCTTCCGAGTATTATGCGGAGGATCATTTCACTTAAATACCTGCAACCATTGCAAAGTTCCTCTGTTTTTCCCTTTGTCCTCTTTGGAAACAACAAAATCACAATCCCCCCGTAGCAACATATCTCCCGTTCTCGGACCGCTCATATATCTGGCAAAATGTTAACATTAACAAAACCCAAGCATGTCTTGTGTATCAACACGCTCTCAGGAATGTAACAATTGACCAGACCATCAATGGAATTGCATTTAACTACGATGCCCAAAGTAGCGAGGACTATCTTCTGATTAGAAGAGATGATTACATGGTGGAAACATGTAATCATCTTGGATAAGGTCTGCACACCAGCAGCCATCCACTTTGGCTCAATGCTGAAGATTAAACAAACTCATGCTTCTTTAGTTGACCAAGGCAAAAGCTTCTCAGATCTACCCTTGGAAGTTTTCCAAGGTTTGCTTTGCTCACTTGTTGGATAATCTTGCTGTGATTTGTTCATTTGTATTGTGATAACCTCAGGCACATAAAGATCCAGCTGGGGAGGTTGACATGTTGGTAGGATAACGTCAAAGAGCAAACCCTAAAAAACAGTATTAGAAAATGTCTTTGAATTAGCTTTGTAATGAATGGTAAAAAAACATACATATTTTGGCACTCTTTGTCTCTTTTCCCAATCCTTAATTTCTTCATCTGCTACCCAACATGTCCCCCCCAAGGAACCGTGCACTGCAGCATGTCTGTGTTTACCTTACAGATTTACACTATAATCTTTTCCACTAAATTTGAACCATTTGAGTTGGATCGTGGACAGAAGATGGTTTGGATTGTATTTCACTGATTGCAATGTTTTGTTTCCATACAATCAAACAGTATGGACACACACCATTCACATGCAGTGCTGGTGTTTATGATACAAGGCCTTTGAGCTTTTCAGTCAACTTGAGGCCATTGTTGCTCTCACACAACAAGCTGTTCCAACTCTATCGCCAAACAAGAAAATGAAACTTGGACAGTTCTGCTAAATACATTCACTGACAATGTTTTTTAAATCTCCATTAGAAAGGTTTTGAAAAAATGCCTGCAAGGTTCAGGTTAGGAAAAGATGATGGTTTATGGCTTTTTAAGGTTAAACAAAAGAACTATGGTTAAAAATAGTATGCCACTAATTTAGCATTGCACTCGCAGAGTATAACATTGTTTGGACAGTTTAAAACAAAGACAGATGAACATTTATACAGTAGTAACAGAGACATTTTTCTTTTTTTTTAAGCTTACTTTTTTCCGACTCCACACAACCATATTTTGTTCAGTTTCAAATTTGTAGTCTTTAGCCCCAACTGATGCTGACTCAAGTGATATCACTTGTGGCATTTAATCAGACTGTGTGCAGTTCCCTCTGCGGCCACAAAGGGGTAATACAATAAGAACTTAATAGTTATCAAAGCATCCAGGGTGAACTTATTAGGAACCCCTATTGAGTCCTCTAACTGCAAAACATGGCTAATGCACCCTTTGCGTTATGGCTGTGTAGTTAGCCTGTTAGTTGTCTGGCTCAACGGTTGGACATACCGGCACATGAGAGACGCACCAAATGTCCCTCTCCTCGTGCTATCTCCGCTATCAGGGCTTAGCATCGCCCAGGACGGTTGTGATTCATTTAAAGAAATGCAAACAAGCCAGAGCGTTTTTTCCCCCTATCCAAGAAAAGTTAGTTGGTGAAGCCACACCATGCTCCGGCGCTGACACGGTGCCCTGCTCGGTATTTTGCTGCCATGCCTGCCGCCGCCACAATGCTCACCTGATGCTAATTTGTTGCTACTGCTGTAGCCACCACTGCACTTCATCAGCCCCACCTCCCCATGTTGGAGATATACAACACACCATACAGTGTGTGTACACATGTGTATTGCAAACAGACCTCAGGACTACACGGGTAAGAACATCTGCACCACCACCACCAAGGTGAACATAAAATAACTAAAATATATAAATGCATATGACACTGTTGTCAAAACCTACGCAATCTACATACAGACACACTTACAGACGGCATCTTGGAAGTTTGTAATCTATACTGTACTGGTGATGTAACCAAGTGTTGTCCCATTTCATAGGGTTACGTTTTCACCCCTAGCTGTTACCACTTGGTTTCAAGGGCCAAGGGCAAGGAGTATGGGGCATCATGGGTAGCGGTAGGATGGATAAATGGGATTCTGCCTAAGTCTGTGTTCCCAGGGGGAGAAGTCATTCCTGTCACTTCCCAATCCCTGCTGTGTGGAGCTTGATGCATCCCTCTGGGGAGTGACGAGGTCAGAGCTAAGATGCCAAATATCAACTCTGAACACATTCGTCAGTCACATGCTGCATGGTGTTGTGGCGGCACTTTAAGGTTACAAAACTGGGGTGTGAACAAAAGGTTGCGGCATTAATTACCTCAACTAACAACGAAAAGGGGCAAGAAATCAAAAAAGTCTGGCTCAACCTTCTTTCAGCAACTATTTTAACAACACCCTTGAGCAGGGCAGGGGAAGTCTGCTCCCACTGTGGCCGAATATAAAATCTTGTTTAAATATCTCACCTGTACCTTTTTGCTTTGTCAGTAGTGAATCACCAACACAATTTCGCATGTGGTCTCCTGCACTGAGAGCTAATGGGGACGTTTTTTTCCCAATATGGCCCCCAGATGTTCATTTAAAGGGTCGTTTGCTGTTGATGCTGTATTAACGCAAGTGTTTTAGTTGAATGACAGTGATTTATGATCTCCTGGGAATTCCAGGAAATTGTGGTGAACATGTAATTGCAGGGAAACATTTTCAGCTCCTCGCAGTTCACTGGACATTGTTGCCAGGTCAGAGGTCTGGCAACCACAGTGGAAATTGTATAAAAAAAGGACTGTTGGATGCCTGTGATGCCACAGCTTTGGGTTCTTTATTAAGTGAGTGAGTGACCAACGCAGTTTCACATAATTAATGTTTACATACTGTCCAGTAGCTCATTCAGTCCAGGCTGTTAATTGCAGTAAATTATACAGAAAACAAGAAGAAGTGGAGTATTTGAACCACAGAGCACTCCTGCCTCTGCACCACCTCCATCCTCCGTCACTATTTCCTCCAGGTGTCTATCACACAAAGAGCTGCTCTGTGAGTCAAAACCTAACTGGGGTCATTACAAAGAAGCACTCTCACAATGAAACTCTTTGTCCAGGTGCATGTTCTGTCGTATTCAAATAGAAGTTAAAATATGTTAAGACAGAATCACTGCTTGTAAATTCAGCAGGCCGTCTCAGTTTATTGTGGGGGAAAACACCATTAAGGATCCACGGTGAAACACAGTAGCAGCATTCTGCCCTTTTTGATTAAGCATGGACTTAATCTTTACACTGATTGTTGGTTGTTGTGCTGTTGAACTGGTTGCTCAATTTTAAATTTTGTACTGTAAAAAGTCACCGAAGCTATACAAGCTCAGATCCATCGCAGATTGATCGTGGTGTTGAAAAGACTAACTGTTGCAAGCTATTTCTTGGTATTTGCTTCTTTTTGTTTCGTCCTACATTTCATACAATTATACACCACATTTTATATACACCTTTTTCTGAGTCTGTTGCTCAGTGGTAGAGCTGTTGCTTGCCAATTGGAAGGTTGGTGGTTCAATCCCTGGCCCTTGTAGTCCCATATCAAAGTGTCCTTGTGCGGCAGCCTCGGCCACCATATATGAATGTGTGTGAATGGTTAAGGATTCCTGTACTATGTAAAAGTGCTTTGTGTAGTTGTTAAGACTAGAAAAGCGCTATGTGAGAACATTCTATTTAGATTATTTGTTGATTCATTCATTGACACTGTAGAATAGGCTAGTGTTGTAGGGGTCAACTAGCAAACTGCACACGATCACAAACAATGTTAATATTGGCATTAACAATTATTATTGTCATATAGGCAAAGCCATTTGAAAGTCTTGCTTACAAGGAGAAACGTGAAAATAAGCTGATTTATTAACACTAAAGATTGATTTAGTGCAAAAGATAGGGCAAAGTACAACAGGGCAGTTTGTGAAAATGGTCACATTGTTTTCCTCTGTTGATACGTCAATAAGGACCTCCACACGCAGAAAAGAACAAAGGGGAAAGGCGGCCGCCAGAACACGATCCGCGGTCTCTGGGGGACGCAACAACAGGAACATGAAAGGCCACATGGCGGTAGACAGAACCCCACGTGTGGGACGCGCAACAGCAACATGACGGCTGTGGTAAGGAAAGAACAACGGGGAAAGGCGGCAGCCAGGACACGAGCCGCAGTCTCTGGGGACGCAACAACGGGGAAATGAAATGCCACACACGGGAAGTGATCCTCAGTCTTCAGGGTGAAAGTCCTGTGTTGTTTGACCCATCCACCAAGCCAACAAATCTCCCTACACAGATTTTTGGCTTTTCAATACTAGGCTACTTGCTATTGCTAAATGTACTTCAGTCCATGCCTCTTGATGAAATCATCGATATTATATATTTTTAAATATTATTCTTTTAAATAAATGGACAAATTTTATGATGTAGGCCGAAATTGAGCTTCCCCTCTTTGAGAGACCAGCACTGATGTCTGACAATGTGAAAGGTCATGTAATGAGTCTCATTAACCATTAGTGCATTTCAAAGTGTATTCTTCAATCAATTTCCTTTTTTTAAATTAGATTACCTTGTGGGAACGTGCAGACTCACACAGTTTTTGTCTCATCTCTCAAGACTATTAGATTATATTGTACATTTCAGATGCGGTTCCAACTAATTTTGCTGTGTTGAAGATGTTGGAGAACAACAAAGTTTATGATGCGGCCTCCGCTTTAGTTTGGAAACTCATTAATTTGGACCACATGCACTGGGTATGTTCTTTCCCAAATAATTGCGAAATTGGCAATTTTATTTTGTGAATAAAAAACATTTAGTAAGCATTCTCAGTTTAAAAAAATATATAATTTGATACATTTTCATGAATGGACAAATGAACACGCACAAGAAGACTGTCTAATCACATTTAAGTACTTTATTGTCATGTAATCAAAAGCGTGGTGTTCCCTGAAGAAAGCAATTGAGGTCAAAGTAAAACGCAGCAGCAGTAAAAATAAAAGTCCAGGTTTTGCAGTTTGCCCATTAGAATACTGTGTAAATCTTTCTACTAACGTGGCACCACAAAAACATCAAGTTTGGCTTTCTTGGATTATGAGGAACCAAGCAATAAAGCATGAGGAGTCACAAGAGAAATTCAAAAGTAAGAGTTTTTATTTCCCAAAAAAAGTTAGAACAAAAAATAATGCCCTTAAAAAACGTCAAATAAACAAACATTAACTAAGGCTCTGAACATAGGAGACAACAAAAAGAATACAACTGACCTTAAAACAAAGGGGACTTATATATTGGCTGATCACCTTATTTAGTATAGAAAATCTTCATTTGCCATCTTCAATTTGCACAGCTGTTTGGGTTACCCACATGTCTACTGTACATTTGTCTTTTAATTGTTTTAATCCTGTGCTTGTTGTGTCTGTAACTTTTGCAGCAATGTTACTCAGTGTCCAAAACAATTTTCTCGTTAGGAAGACTAATAAAGATACTTTGACTTCACCACTTGGACCTCTTTTTTTTTAGTGAAAACAATATTGGCATATAGCCTATTGTAGTGTTATATTTCACATGTAACATTCACACTTGGAGCAAATAAGCTCTTACACAATGTAACACTGTCCATCAATAAAAGGGTGAAATGTCTATGGAACCATTCGGCAACTTTTAAAAAGTAAACTTTCCATTCAGAATCTTATTTGGCGTCCATTTTGACGTTTCACGCTTGCCATCCACACAAATGGGTTTGAATAACAGCAATAATTCTAAGTTTTGCTCCCTTGTGGACATAAAGACGGAAGATATTGGACTCTAAAATTAAGAAACTATAAAGATAATTAAGTGATAAATCTCATGCACATTGTAAACATGAATGGGATGTTACTTCCCCCCAGCAAAATATAAGGTCAAAAACCAGTGGGGTGCCCGGTTTTATGAATACAGCAGTCTACACTTTGTAGTTATTGGTTCAGTGAACTAAGACTGTAATTTGGGAGGATTGTACAATTAGGAAATGTTTTTAAAATTGCACAATCCTCCCAAATTATAGTCATTAGAATACATTATACATTATTACACTTACATGTACAGCACTTTATATATTGCCCTTAGTAACTGACATCATTTTAAACACATTTGGCAACTTTATCAGCCTTTTCTAATTACCTCAACAACTGCCAACATATATCCATTAAACTTCTCACAACAATATGAACAGCAGTCTTCATACAGCAATCCATCAGTAAGAATGGCACATAAATAATTATAAAAAATAATGGTCACAACTTTAAATAATAAAAGTATTTAAATGAACAACAATCAACAGTATTTTAATGCAGGTTGGTAACAATAGGGTAAACCTACTGCTGAGTGAAGAGAAAAGGCTCCAGGAATAATACATCCTGATTGGTCGGAGAGAATTGTCACCATTCACTGTGTCAACATTGCTGGCGACAGACGGGGGTGTCCTGAACAAACAAGCGCTATATATATATATTTTTTCTTTCCTTGTTTTTTTATGCCTCCACCTTCTTTTGAAACTAATTTGTGTTCTGGCTGTGGCAACAGCCACATGCCAAGAATCAAAAGCAACACACCTTTGACTTTCTGTGTGTGTGTGTCGCGTTAGGTCATGGCAGTTTCCTGCTATGACGACCAGCCGGTCCTAATCTGCAAGGGAAAAAGGAGGACGGGGCACTGCGGCCAAGTCGAAAAACGCCATTACATTGGCTGAAGAAAAATACTGATGTTGGGAGCAGATCTTTTGTCTTGCAGCTGTAATATACAGTAACTGTGGACGCAACAGAGGCCCGGGCATGGCACAAGAGCTCTAAAGACCTCTTCACAATTTCATGTGCGAGGGATAAACCCAAGAGCAACAGCTCTTAAAGGGCTTTGCCTATACACATAGACTCTGGAGTAAAAATACATAACTATCGATATGATGACTGAAAAATGATTACAGTTCCTTACCTCTGGGTTGGTGACAAAAAAATTACTCCAATAACAGAGTTATTAACTCCTTACAAAGAAACTGTTGAATTTGATATGAGTTATAGCTATTAGTTTTTTTATTTATTGTAGAGGATTAAAGCCATAGTGACTAGTTTCTGCATCCCCCATGAGGAATTCTACCAAAACTGTTGGCCTGTTAACGTGATACAAGCCTTCAGTGACCCCCAACCATAGAAATACCTTTAGATTGTACTACACATTTTACTGCGGGATAACATGTCAGACAGTTCTGATAAAAATGTTTCCAGCCATCTACTACATACATATGTCACAAACGTGGGAGGGTATTCACAAGGCTTTTCCCAATCAGTCTTACATATTGCTGTAAATGAACAGCATTAACAGTTTAGCTGTTGGTCTAAATGGAGACTTTGTTCTTTTTTTCCGCTGTCTGGTTTGATACACAACAGAAGCAGTTGTGCATGCTTTTTGGGGGATTTTTCCTTGCATGACGAAGGTCTGTGGCCTCAAGCTAGTGGCATGGCTGTGGATGGCAGAGCCTGACACAATCAAAAGCATTAATTACAATCAGGCATGTAATCGGCAATGTTTGAAAAAGAGCTGATTCGCAAATTTGGCTTAGGAGGAAAAAAGGGAATTTTTGACAGGAGACACATTTGCGTGTGAGTGGAGAGACTCGTGTGTGTGAGGCTGAAAATAGGTTGCTGAAACAGATGAAAAACACAGACGCGTCTTGGCAAACAATGAATCGCAATGTGGTCGCGTCCGTTAATTATTCTAACAGCACTGAATGTATTTCAGTCAGACAAACACTTCATCATTGCAACAAACTGAAACTTGTGCCGCTGTTTGACTTCATCAGCTAGAGGTTTTAGCATTGAATGGTTTGTGCATGCTGATACCTCTGAGGGGCCAAATCCAAAGCCATTATCAAGAGTCTGTCACATGAGCTGAGTCTACGAGAAAAAATGTTGATTGTAAAAACGAATGCACAAGAGATTGATTTCAGCTTTAAAAGCAATAAATGGCATAGCTGCGTAGCATTTCCTTGGATGCCTTAATAACCTTTCAATGCTTTTAATGAACACATTGGTGTTCTCAGCGCATACTCTGATTTTACATTTGAAAATGTATCAAAACATACTTTCTTTATCAGAATAAACAGCCCCCAGGATTCTTCTTGAGCTCAGTCAGGCTCACTGGTAGATGTCCAAACCACAGCTTTGAGAGACGTTCCATTGGAATTTATATCAGACCTGTCAGTGGGCCTCTTGGCTGGAACCCTGGTGTTGAGCGTCCTGATGCCTATTTGCAAATTACCTCCTTTACCAGAGTCGAGGGTAGAATAACACACAGCAGCCTGCTGTCTGTCCAAGACCCAGCTACCTGGGTCAGCTACTGCGGGGAGAAGAGATATGGGGCAGCACCGAGGGGGGCTGAGAGATGTCAAACCTGACTAACCAAACCCTACTGATACGAGACCTGTTGCACCTTCCACGCTCACCCACTGGTATCCCATTTCTGTTATTATGGGAGTTTTTTAAAGGAAGTGTCCAGAGTTGTTAGCAGCAGACATTTTACTGTTTTTTGACATGAGGGTATAATAAAGCAGACTGGGGTAGACTTGAGCATGGTATTCATGTTCTAGATCTGCATGATGGATGGTGGCAGTGGCTGAGTGGGACAGGTTGCCTGCTCTAATGGGTCTCTGAGGAACTTAATCAGCCATTCCCGCAGCGCAAGGATAAATAACAAACTGGACAAGTGTGCTGCAGGGGGTGGTCCGCCCAAGAAAGAGCAGACGGATGGCACTCAAAATATGGCAAAAAGACCCCATTAGCAAAATAATGAGTGTCATTGTGAGTGAAATCTGACAAAGTGAAACACACACTCTTGAAATACATCTTTGTGCATTCACAAGGCATCTAAATCTGTGGTGAAGGTTAGCGTAGGTGTGTCAGTTCTTGTTTGAACCTCATACCTAAGTTCTAGACAGCTTGCACAGCAAATATGTAAAGAGCACCACTGCAGTATGCTCATGTTCAGTGGAAACTGGCATGGGTGCAAAGACATAAACTCTCTGTATAAATCTCTACTTAACACAGGGAAGTATTATATACTGCCATCCAAGTTTCTGATATACGTAAATGTTATGTTGTTAGATTAGTACATTTACATGATTAGAAATAGGAGCATGGCTGTGGCTGCTTGAAATACATGGCATCAGCTGCCAAGAATGTATTGATGAGTTTTTTTTCGAAAAGATTCTTTTGCAAATAAGGGTACCATAAATGATCTCATAGTAGTATATCGGCAGTATAAGTTGAGGAACTGAGAAAACAAGGTACATGGTGTACTCTAAAGATGAAAAGGAGGATACTGTAGGATACTGTGTAGATATTACATTTTTTCTACTTTTACCTGAAGGAAAATATGCAATGGAAAAACACAACGTTGTAAAAATGTCAAACTCAAGCTGTGTTCAAGAAATCACAGAAGCTCCTGGAGATAAACTGCAAATTGCAATTTACTGTAAACAGTAATTATTGTAAATACAAACACTTGGGATGACAGTTTTCTGTATTATTTGCTATTTGCTATCAATAAGGTATGTATGTCCCTGCGGTTTAAGCATTTTGATACTTTCACAGTATTTATAATGCACCTCAACTTCCTTTAAATGAATTTTTCAAAAAAACTCGTAACTCGTAAATTGGACCTTTAATGTCAATGTGCTCTTCAGTCCTCCACCAGCCTAGACACCAGGTTGAATGCAACATATATGGCATGTATCATTTCTAGGACTGGGCAAGTTAACGCGTTATTATTGCATTAAGTAATTATTTAATTAACACCGACAATTTTTTTTATTGCCGTTAACGCAGTTGTTATCATTTCTTCATTATTAAAACAGTTTGTTGCTCACAGGCTTTGTAAGACCTGAGACAGAGAGACTCGCCCACGAGCAAAAACAGCACCTCTGATTCATGGCTTAATCATTTATCAACCATACAACACAGAAACTCACCAATAGTTGCGTCTAAAAGGTAACGAGTTAGGGGTTACGAAGGTCTCTTCCGGGTCCTTCTAGCCTCTACAGGTGATTTTTTATCCAGCCTGGAACTTCCAGCCTTTTTCAGGGTTGTTGAGCATTAAATCCAAACCGTCACATCCAAGATTGATCCACTTTTCGCGTTTTGGCTAATTTACGCCGCTCGCTCGCGGCTCCGTGTCTGCTCTCCTGTGTTTAGCGTTAGGTAAGTAAGCCAATTGAATGCCCATATATGGGAGAAGATGTCATCCAGAGAGTATGGAGGCTGAAAGAGGTCAATACACCCAGTCAAACTGGCTAATATGCAATCAAAGATGCTATAGTGCACAACATAGATATCTACCGTTTTATAGAGGATAATGGCCTCACTGGTTTGAGATTTGGCATATATTTATATTATATGTTATATATTTAGGCCTTTTTTGAAGAAATGTAAATAGTGTGCTTTATATGAGTTATGTTTATTATGTTTATTTTTGCATATAGGAGAACTATTTTAGACACACAAATGCTTCTGTAGCATTGCTGTGGGTGTAATATCAATAACTATGACATTGTTATGTTGATTATTGGCATAAGTAAATGTCATGAGGGCAAAAGCGT
>NC_048414.1:25001013-25044476 GCF_013103735.1 Etheostoma cragini
TAATATCAATAACTATGACATTGTTATGTTGATTATTGGCATAAGTAAATGTCATGAGGGCAAAAGCGTCTGGACTTTCTTTGAAAAAATTGATGTATTTTGTCTGTATAAGTTATGATTATCTCTTCACATTGTGAATCCCAAGAAATATGAGAAGTGTTTTAGAGAGGAAAATGGCTTAGGTTTTACCTCTCTGTCTGTGATATTAATACCTATCTGGAAAATTCATGTTCTTTTTTATTTATTTATTTGTCTTTAAGGTCCTACAACCATTTTTAACATTCAAGTGACCTCATTGCAACCCAAATATTCTAATAACCCAGTTTGTCCTGAAAAAAAGGATGTTCATATCTTGACTGTAGACAGGGTTGTAACAGGGTTGATGTTTTACAAGTTATTATAAAATAAATCCAGACGGACAATGAACTGTAAAAATGGCCTTAGGGCTCAGAGGGTTAAACAAAAATTGCACTATATACACTACTTTTGAATTCAATATTTCATTTTGCGATTAATCGCGATTAATCAGGGAAATTATGCGATTAATCGCGATTAAAACTTGTAATCGCTGCCCAGCTCTAATCATTTCATTTGCCTGGTCAGGCTTCTCCTGATTGAAACTAATGGTCATTATGCTTATTTTGTAATGGTTGGTCTCTAACCCATCAGGGCAAGAAGTTTATATAGATTGTGTAACTGAGAAAGAGGAGCAGAACAGTGCAATCTGTGTTTTTGGGGAGGGGGTTGCTTTATACTCCATCAACATGTCCACAGCACCAGACAGATGGAAAACCTACCCAGATGTAGAGGTTCTGCAGTTGCCTCATAAATCTCCAGACAACTGGTGCCACAATGGAGGTTCTGATGAAAAATTAGCTCTGTCCAAAAAAGGTCTGACATGCAGATTAGTTGGGGAGACTGATGTGATTCTGATGTTCCTCTAGCACAGCCTGAAATATACAATATGTCTGTACCATTACTTTCCACTTCAGTATTTCGATGGCTGTTTCCAGTCATGTCTCTGTGTGCATGGTGCAGACACATTTCCCTCACCCTTGGACCACACCATTTTAGACTTTGTATTTATCTTATTGCATGCTGAGAGGGTGGCCTGACAATGTGTGTGTGGTGTGATTCAGTTTTGTCAGAGACACTTACATCATATGGCAAATTACATGAACATCCAATCTGACTTGGCGGTAGACTTCTCTTGGGACGACTCCTGCTGAAGCAACACAGCAGAACAAGGTGTAAACATGCAAATATACCAGTGGTATAATTTAATTGTTAGCACCATCCAATGTGCATACAAGGAGTGGAGCTTAAGCTGGTGGAGAATGGAGTGTGGAGCTTCTGGCAGCAGCAGCTTCGGTAAGTAAGAAACACATCTACATTCAGATTTGGAGTGTGAAGACCTTAGAAAGCCCTTAAATCACTGCAGTGAAATATGATTGTTGTTGTGGCAGACTAGCTGAAGTGAGTTCCTCACAAAACAGGGGAAGTGGGTCCCACCCCCCACAGTGGATATATTTGATATGTGATGAAATCTGATTATTTCCCTGTCAACTCATCTTACAATTTAACTACACACGTTAAAGTCCTTTGATGAAACCAGGCTGTACATTTAGACATGCAATCTGTTCACCAGCATTGTGGCTCATCCAGTTGAGGACCTCCGTTATGGCTGTCAGTCTGTGTTAAATCACCTGGAATCACCTCTCCGTAGGTCAAATTAATAATTCTTCTCTATCGTTCTTTTGCATGACATTCAGCTTCTGGCAGCAGCAAGTACTGCTCAAAAGAGCTCTGACCTGACAATAGATCGCACAGAATTCAACTATAAATAGTGTCTCATGGAGTCCTTCACCCCTAAGCATGCATGCTGTCCATGTGATGGTCTGAGTGGAAATCCAGCTGTCTGGAGAGGAGCCTGTTGTTTTGACAGTATGCTGCTGGATCTCCACATCTAGTCTCTGTCTCTGGAACTAATCAATCCCGACGTAGTGATACGCACAGGCTGCACCTGCGTCCTCTCTTGCTACCACGCACACACATGTAGCATGTGCACACACACATCTGCGGAGAACACTGAAGTACTGCTTCTTCACAACAGTGAGAGCAAAAGGGAGACAAAGTACATTCTGTCCTTGTAGACATTAAAAATTTTGAGAGCCATTTCCTGAGATGTAGAAGTCCCAGCTGCCAGAAAAAACGGTGTGTTCAGAGGGTCTTAAGGGGTTTGGCTGTTAATATTGCTCTGTTAATCCTCAAGGGTGGCCATTTTGATCTGGGTTGTGTCTCAGACTCCTTTTTTCATGCACACCTGGACAAGCACACATGACCACCTATATAAGATCACACACAGATAACTGTGGTAGCTGGTATATATGAAAATAAAGTCCAAACAGGGAAATAGAACAGAGTAGTCCTTTGCCAAATATTACTCAGAGCCCATAATGGGTTTTAGAGGATTCCTACATGTCTGTACTGACATTTGGGTGAGCATTGGCACTGAAAAGCTACATTTTCTGGGAAAGAGTTCTGGGAATCATATGCATCAGCAATTTCAGTTTCAAACATTTGAAAACCAAACACATATTACACTATCTCCTCTTGTCAGTAGGCTGGCGTTAAGGATACAAATCAATTATAGAGTGAGGTAGTGTTGAAGAGAAGATTTATGGCATGGGTGACAGGGAACCACCCAATGTGTTCATTTCCTGTGGTGTGCCACAGCTTTCTCTCTCTCTCTTTCTCTCTCTCTCTACACACACACAGACACACACACACACAAATTTCAATCATCATATCAAAAACTCATTACAATCGGGTGTTATTACACTGCATACACACATCGTCTTGAAAGCAATGCATTTAACAGTGTCATTTTGATGAATGTGTTGTCATTTTACTGGACTAAACTTAATGTGGATAGGATTCATGAGCAGAGGTTTGACCTTTTATTACAAATCTTATGCTATAATACATGCACATAGGCATGTGAGTGTACAATTAAGTTTCCCAAAGTATGTGAGGAGAATTTCATGTGTTGACACATTTTACTGCTGTGGGATTTAATGTAGCACAGGGAGAGGGAAAAATCAACATAACTTTTGTGTCTGTTCATGGAATCACGGAACTTAAACTTTGCCCTGAACCTGAGGTAACACACTGTCCCATCATTAGTTATCTTCTGTTGTCTGTTAATGGGGCTGGTCACTTTAATGCGAACTTTAGCATGCTAACATGGTCACGATGACCAAGCTATGCTAATGCAGTTACAATGTTTACCATTTTCAAGTTGAGCATGTTAGCATGCTAGCACTTGCTAAATAGCATAAATTACTTGCCCCTGTAATGTTATGGCTTTCATTCACAACAAAGCCGTGTCCTTTTTCCTGAAATGCTACGTCTTCTTAACGTGGGAAATTGGTTGTACAGATTTTTCTAAATACCAGGAAATGTTCCGGTGTTAGACTGAATATGTGAAATGGGCTTATGATTCCTCCTAGATACCTGTAGCAAAATTTATAACAGCCTTCCATCCAATAGCTGTTCTGGACAGATCTGCTTTCAAGCCACGCTAACCAGTTAGCTGAATTAGCCGCTGTGTGTTGAGGTCAGGGCATGGAAATTATCAAACTAAATCTGTCTAGAAAATGATTACGAACATATGAATTACTTCACATTACATTTTGATAGTGGCATGAGAGGCTGGCCCAATGATGACAACATGTGGGTTTTTTAACTACAAAATATTACATGGCTTACATCACAGTGTATTTCCCTACAATATGCTGAGGAATCTGACACAAGCATGCCCATTGAACACCACCATGTTCTAATAAGCACTTTGTATTTCAAAGACGTAGCATCAGTTACACTGGGCTACAGTAATGCTTGATATTACATAGCAGCGTAAAACCAAAGAAAGACAATTTCCTTTCCCCACATCATAACACTTCAATAATATAAAGCAGAGTATCATCTTAATGCTTCTTCTATCAAGTAATAACAGTGGATATTGGGTCCAGAGGGGAAGACTTCTCAGCATCACGCGCAGCCGTCCGCTTTACAGAAGCTGTGATGAAGTGTTGTGAGCGCCCGGCTTAGGCGCTTCAGATCAAAGTGTTGATAGTTTATCAGCACATACCACAGAATATTTGCTTGATAACCGCAGGCAGATTTGTCAGATCACAACTTGATAAAGTGAATTCCTTTAGCCAAGCTTGAACTCTTCTTGAAGCAAGAGACAGTGGACATAGGGAATTCAGGGTTTATGAAATACAATGAGAGAAATGGGAATATTTTGATATAGGAGCAGGGAATCAAGTTGCACAAGATGTGCTTGTCTCTAGGGGAAGAATGTATTTTTGTGGCACTTTTTCTAAAGAAATGTACCTTGCACAATGAAATATAAACTTGAATCAGTACATATTTCTCTTAGGATATGAGGACGTCATTTTATATCAGATGGTAATTCTTGAGATGATTCAATTCACAGGCTGCACATAATGATGATGTCAATGGGAAAAGACCCTTGACTTGATTTATCACTACACACTCTAATTTAAACTTTAACTAATAACAACTGACAAATTGATATGCTTGCATAAACGCTCACAAGTGTTGAGAGGTTCGAAGGCAAATGAGGACAAATCAGAGCCCTGAAACATCGCTGTTTGTTTAAGGCCACAGCCACTGAAATTCAAATAAACTCATAAGCTCAACATGTACTGTATATGCTAAGTTCAATTTAGGACAGGTCACATGAGCGTTATGGCTCCAGTTACATATTATTGCTAAACTTTTGCAGAGACAAAATGACCAGTATGTGGTCTAGGTGCATGGATCAAATTATGGTCCATTTACTGTATTGAAAAAATACCATGTATGTGAAACTGCTTACATTTTCACAAAGACTAATACCCCTCGATATTTCACCTGAACCCACAAGTCAGGGGATCATCACCGCCATGGTGTACCGTCTGGAAACCATGAATGCCTACAAAGGCTTGTGCCAATCCATATTGTAGATATTTCACAGGTTAAGTGAATACTTTAACTTGCTGTTGGCACTAGAGGAAAATTCAGGGAATTAATAAAGTTACTATGATTTATCCTCAGGGGACCATAAACGTCTGTACTAAGTTTTATAGAAATCTTCCAATAGCTTCTGAGATTTTACAGTCTGGACTAAGGTAGTGGACCAGATGACATTACTATCCTCTGGGCCATGCAATCCTTTTAAAACAAGGCAATGACTTTTTTTTCTGTGAACTTGCTTGCAAAACTCAAACAGTACCCTCTGCCACTGCTCCAACTCATGTGCAATGTCATATAATTTCAAAGTCAGCATCATTCGACATCATCTGGGAAGAAACCCAAATGCCTCCTGAGGCCTACAGTTAGATATGAAAGCCCATTGCCGTCATAGCGTGACTCTGCAAACCCAACAAACCAGCAAGCTTTATTATTTCATTATTTGTGAAGATAAGTGAGGCGCACCTGTGTTATGAGAAGAAGATTCACAGTGGACCAGACTGCGCAGGAAGCCTGTGAGCATTCCAGTCCAAAAAGGAAAGCTGGGCACCATGGTGAGCTCCGATCACGGGAGCAGACCTTCCATGTCGACATGTGATAAACATCACAAGGCAGACTGCTTCGTTCTCAGGGAAGGGCCTTTTGCTTGTCAGCGGGGTTTGAATTGTGGAGGCGGTTGCAATTTTAACACACCAGCCATATGTAGACAGATCCCGTACCATATGGGATTATTTACATGTCGTCTTTGTTGTTCAAAGATGAAAGCAGAGGAGATCCATTTGAGTTGATTTTATGACACATTCTACCAAATTTGCAGGGGGGAACTTTAAATGCTCTGTAAAACCTGTTCCACAGCATGCAAGACCACCCCATTAAGTCTGCTCTCCCACATGAATATAAAGGAAATCTGACTTAGCACTGTAGACGTTGCTACAGAGTGTGAAGGGAATGTGTTTTTGAATGGCAGAGAATGTTAAAAATCCGTAAATTAGTCTGAAATGTCACCTAGTGTACATCTACTTAAAAAAAACGTCTTCACAGGAACCAAAATAAAAGCAGAACACCATAAATTTATTGTGGTATAAGCAACATTGAGAAGAAAAGAAAAAGTCTATTCTAACACATTGTTCATCGTTATATTACAAAAAGGAGAAAAAGGATACAAATCTCGATAATTTATACAAAAACGACAACTTTCAAAAATAAATCTTTAATTTAGTAAACGCTCTGTGAACAAGTTTCTGCAATAACCCACCGCTTGAGATCCCTGAGCAGAGACACAGAGTGAAAACATTTTTTTTTTTTTTTTACTTTACACATCTTCACTCAAGCAATAACAACAATCAGTGTTTCTTCATGAACACTTTATATACAAAGGAGAACTTAGCCAGCTCTTTACGGGGTGTGTGTCAGGTGAATTGTGATTATCTTACTGAGCATATCACAGGTGATCATCACAGTCAAAAACAGAACAGTGTTAAAAACCTTGTGACTGCAAACCTTGTGACATATGTATTCAACGTGTTTATCCTTCATTGTAGGTGCTTACCAACAATGAGCCGCTCAACTGCATTTGGAGATTTTTCTCAGCAATGACCACAAATTCATTTTACGAGTAAAAACACAGTGCCAGCTGGTTCTGTTGCTAAGGTAACATGAAGCAATAACTTACAATGTATAAACTAAGGACACAGATTATTCAGGGGGTTAGTGGCCAATAACAGACAAGCGACCACAAATACTGTACATATACCTACTTCCTGCAAGGTGCCGTTTCCCTTACTTTTTTCTGACAAAAAAAAAACACCACATAGATGTTAATTACTCAGAATTTATACAAAATGAGATCTCAAGAGTGCGTTTTGACAATATGTGAAATATTTCATGTAACAAACCAAACTCGCTCAGTATCTGAGCTTCCACTTTAAGTCTTGCTACTTTTTCGCCGCAAGATTTTCTGTATACAATACACAATGTAGGTATATATTAGGATTCATTTATACAAAACACAGTGAAATTAGTTTTATTCCGACAAAAACATAGGCATTGAAACATTTCCCTTAGACGATGTCTGTGCAATTGTTCTGGGATGAAATGGTGTGCATCGGCATAGCTTTTGTATTTGGTTAGAAGAACTCTTTCATCAGTTTCAGGTCCGCACACTTGTTTGTAAAAGCTTCATGTGTGCAGGGAAACGTGTACACAAAAATACTGTACCTGCTATATAGTTATTTCCATTAATAGCTTCATGGGGACTTGGCTTCGTTGCCAGTGCAGAATAAAAAGCAGTAGTGGTATAAATGCCACCTGTATGCTACTATACACTGCTAGAGAAGATTCATACATTTTATTATTAGGCATTACAAAGTCTCACTTCCTTTGCTTTTTAGTTTTTTTTGACAAAAGATACTGTTTTTGACAAAGTCCATCCTTTGTGGAGCTTTTAGAGGCTATTGTTGTGCTTTTATAGCCTGGAACTCTGGTACATTTCATTAGGACAGAGAGTCTGGCCACTCTCCGTTGACAAGTGTAACGTCCTTGAAGGCGGGTACTCTGTTGAAGTTTAAAAGTAGTGTATCCGTGCCGCGCTATTCTGGATCTGCCATAACCAATCACTAACGTATGGTCGTGACGTCGGCTTAGCATCTCTAGCGTTAGCCTTAGCTAACTCTTTCACTACTGACAGAGCAAGCTGGAAAATTAAACTTCTCCCAAACCCCGTGGGGAAGAGGTCTACAACATCATGGCCACCAATGAAACTCTTGCTCGGGCTTTAACTTCTGGATTTTCAACAGCGTTGCCACAACAGACCGAATGGCTGCGCTCGCATCTTTCTCCGTTGCCGTTAATACAAGAATTCACCGAAGGTTACCAAAACCACTCCCTCTATTTTCTGATTGGACCGCCAAATATTTGGCCGGAGAAAACCCAACAACATACCGCAAACCCAGATTGAGTACTAAAGGAAAATAAAAAATGAGTGGAAGTGAATAGGAAGCCGGAGCCAGGCTAATGCTGTTATGGCTACCAAATGAAATTCCCCTGTTCAAGTTTTCACCAAATATCAGGACTGTCACAAATTGTTTGTAGTGATGGTGCTAAGTTTCATATCTTCATTATAATCTTATGTGTTTGACCCATTGAGGATGTGAATGGAGTTTTTTTTAACTTAATTTGGTGATTTTGGATGGTATCCAGTCCTTCATATTGCCTTTTTGTCGTTATCAAGATGGAGCATCAGATCAAACCAAGACATTTAATAAATGGTGATGGAAAATACCCTCAGTGCAGTGCTGTGAGATTATTTTCTCTCTTCATCTCACACTGCTTGGGGACAAATTTCACCCCTTTCAACTGTAATTGCTTATTTAAAAAAAAAATAAAAAAAACTAATTCATCACAAATGCTGAAGAATGTACCTATGGTCTCATTTCAAGTTCAAGTGCTATAGTTATAAAAGAAATAAAACAAACAAACGTGGTACTGGGGAGAGTTCTAAAGAGTCCAAATACCACGCAGCGCCTGCCAAACTGTGAGCAATGCCTCTCAGAAAGCTGCTGGCCTGAGGTGTATGCAGAGCTCAGGAGTTATTAGGCTTCTCTAGGCAAACATCCTCCCTGAGTTTCTTCCATCATTCCTGGATAAAAAGAGGAGTGCGCCGTCCTTTCCGCCAGGTCTGGCGTACAGATGGCAGGTATAGGTGGGCAGAGCGAGCTCAGGGGCTGCTGGTCCTCAGGCCCTGTTTCTCCATTATGTTCCACAGCTTACGCAAGTTGGACTGAGTGATGGTGTCATCCGGTTTTAGTTGAAGTGCTCGGAGGTAATTGGCTTCAGCTTCTTGCAGCTTCCCGTTGAGGTGGAGGATGGCCCCCAGGTTCATCAAGGCGGCGGGATACTGAAACCAAAAAAGAGTCTTAGTAATTTAAGAACAAGATTAGTTTCATAAGTACACTTCATGGTAGCTTGAAAGTGTGTTGTCTTTTCTGTTCAAGAATAGCAACACAGGACTCACACCCCGTTATTGAGACATAGGTGCAGATCCTATAAACACAGGAAGAGTGAGCTGACTGTTATTTCCTCACCACTAATGGCCTGTTTAGAGAATTCATTTGATAAAAAATTCAGATTTTACAACATCAGAGGCCATGGATGGATACCATGATTAATGCATATTAGATTTAACGATTCAAACTTTGAGGGCATACATAATTTAACAGGGAATTGAATTTGACCAGAAATATCCCTGAGCCACGTCCAATGAGTTGTTCTCTAGAACTGGCTGGACTCCAAACAGACGGAAGTTACTTCCTTTGTACAGATGTTACTTCCAAAAGTCAGAGCTTTAAAATATAAATCTTATTAAAAAAATCAAGGAAAGATATCATAGTGTATGACTACATGAATACTACTGTTTTGTCCTTTTAAATGAAAGAAACTATGGCCATCTTGTGAAGCTATGGTTCCTGCGGTGCAGTATTTGGAGTCCATGCTGCGTGTCCCTGTGTCTTGTCTGTGGCCACAGATGTCAGAGGGAGCAACCACCACTTTGAAGTGAGTCTAGATGAATGTAGTGTAAAGTCCTGCTGGTGCCAGGGGGCAGTGCACAGGCGGGTGAGTCATGAGGACATAAGTACAGGAAAAGTGTCCAAGCTGCAGTCACGGTCTTACCGTGAAGTATCCAGGCCAAGGGAGGGGCCACATCTGATCTCCATTTTAGTCAGACGTGTGGAAAAGATGTCTAACCCTGTAGCGAAGCTACTGTTTTACTGCTTGAGACAAATTTCTGCAATTGCCAATCCTAGGAAACAAGGAATGTTCCAATAAAACAGTCTTTGTAAAGATGGCAAATTATGGGCGTAGAAGCCTTTTTCTCATAATTATTGCCCCAAAAATTACTGTCACATTGACTGGCACATGATTGCAACATCTTGGCATTTACTGATGTGCTGTACGACAAAATGAATTTCTTTCTTATGGCCTGTTAACTCATCAACAGTAATTCCCAGAGGAACACTCTTGCATGAGAGGCTTTTTCTATAAACGTTATGAGAAATCTATGGAATGTGGACTATTGACAACAACAGCAGTGCTGCACATAAACAGTTAGAGCTTACTATCAAGCCTAGAGTCTACAGCCATGCAAGTGGCTCTGTGAGGCTGTGCTTTGAGCTAAACGGTAATATCACAATGACAATGTCAGCCTGGCTTGGGTGGTTGTGGCCTATCTGTAGGGCTTGGTACCAAATTCAATACTTTTTAGGTATCGAGAATTTAAAGAAAACCCTTGTCTTTCAATACTTAATTTCAATACCCAAGGAAGTAAATGTCATCAGTGTCAGTGAGCCAATAAGCTTGCGGTATGCTTCTACAAAGATCTAATATTGCTGGTGATTGGCTGTCTAACGATACACATCGTAGAGACACGCAGTAAAAACTTGTTATGTTTCGCAGAGAGACGGGGATCGGGTAGTTTGAAAAAGGTATTTCTGTCTGAGGACGTGCCAAAACAGGCGGCGTGAGAGAACCAGGAGCAGTTAACCGTAGTTAACTTTAGAGTACCACCACAAAGAAAGCAGAATCAGACAAACATCCGGCCGAAAATAAGGGAAACCCGGATGAATTTCCAGCAGCACCTGAACAACGTTGTCAATATAGGAAAGGCATTCCTGAAGGCAAACAATGACCTTTTGACCGTAAACACTTCCCATACAGTAAATATCTTATATTAGGTAATTGAGAAAACTTTTCCATAGAGGTTACCAAACGCAGACAGACTTAGTACGATAGTTGATAGCTAGTCTGGCCATTTATCTTGTTCTTTTCACACTATAGGTTGTGTGTGAACTCCTTTGCTATACTGTTCCACCCTTGTCTTACAAAACTCTCAAAACATCTCTCTGTTTTTCCAGTGTCAGGCTTGGATGAGTGATGCTCCATGCATGAGAATTTCAATGGGAACAATATGTCCACTAGTGCTGCTTTTCTCATAGGGAGAATTAAATTGATGAATAAATCAAAGAGACTCTGGAATAATCCGGTTGTCCGTTAGACTGGAGCCACTATTCCCCTCCAAACATATAAAACATGCTACAAATGTCCTGGCCAAAGTAAAGGCTAGCATGACCAACACTTCTAGTGTTGCTTACTGACCCTGAATATTCCGCATTAAAGTTACTCGATACTAATTCACTATGTTCGCTGCTTTTTGTGCAATTACATTAAGCCCATAGGAAAACACAATTTTCTCTCGCTGTTTCCATTATTGTTCACAGGACAGGAGCAGCCAGAGTTCTTGACTTTAATGGTTGGGGTAATTCAGAGGCTGTTTGCACAATAAATTACCTTCTGTTTGACCCACCCTTTAAAGTTCAAACCACAAAATAACGCTTGGGGATCCATTTGCAAGTTTGGGGATTTTTACTACTCAGGATAATGGTGGGCAAAATATATAACTGTTTATACATATGGATATAGTTGAAAGTGACAGAGAAAGGGCCACACAGTACTACTGTATCCGTAGTACGTGTCAAGTAGGTGTATATTGACAAATTGGTGTTAAGGCCATTTTGTGGAGTTGGTAAGCATCTGATATTTTTAAGTGAATTACAATTATCCCTTAGCCTCAGTCAAGGGTGTAGGTTGGATTTAACCCTTGTGTTGTCTTCACTTTCGGGACTCTTTTGTATCCCTCGGGTCAAATTGACCCGTGACTTCTTTGAGGTTTTAAAAACTATTCTGAAATAAAATGTCACTTCATAATCAATTAACAAATATCGTCTTTGCATTCCCTGAACATACAGTATATGTTCAGGGAATGCATTTATTCTTCTCTAGAACACAATTAAAAATGGAAGTGGGATTCATATTTTGTGATAAGGTTATAATTCATGTTAAAAATCCACTATGGGAAAAAACATAAGTGGTCATATCCAGAATAATTTCTGACTTGAGTCAGGAATACATGCTTATCACAGAAAATAAGGTAAGGCCGCTGATTTTCAGGTTTCAAAAAAACTTGAAATACCAATTTGACCCAAATACAATACAAGGGTTAAGACGTGGGGGGACATTATGATTAATTTATTATGAATTATAATACATTATGATTTAATTAGGTTATCCTCCTGTCCATAATAATGTCAATATACCAAAACATTTCCACATAGAAAGTCTTAAAAATCACCAATACTTTTATGGATTGCTTCTTTGGAAAAATGTTTTATAATTTTCTTGTGACAAAAACTATCATTCATATAATTTCCAATGTCAACAATAAACCTAATCAATAAATTATGTTTTATTTAAAAATGTACTACAAAGAGCCAGCGTAATTTACCGCATTTTTTAAATTATTATTACTTTTAGTAATTGTTAGAACTATATGTAATTTTTTACCCAAAATGCAGAGGGGTTAGGATCCATGGGGAGAAACAACTACTGCACATCTAATGACATCCGTGGATTTGATTGATGGCACATGTACACAGGAATGTTGCATTGAAGATTCAAACTTTCTCGTTCTATTCTCTGGCACTGGTTGAACGACACGGCGACGGGGACTACGCTTTTAACAAGAGTTTGCAAAAAAAATAAAGTCTGTCTAGAAAAAAGTAGTATTTAGATGGATGAGAGGTTGGTGAAGATGTGTAACTACACATAGGGCAGCATGGTGACCTCACTGCAAGAAGGTTCTGGGTTCAATCCAGGTTGTTCCGGGCCTTTCTGTGTGTATCTCCATGTTCTCCCCATGTTTGCATGAGTTTCCTCCGGGTGCACTAGGTTCTCCAGCCAGGCACTGGCTCAGATCTGGAATTGGTCTGGGTTAACTGCAGAGATTGAGTTTCGCTACATACACTGTAGGTGTATGTGACAATAAAGTACCTTTACCTTACACAAGCTTCTGACTTTTGGGTAGAAAATCAACTAACTCCTGGTTAGATCTTTTCTCTCTCCGCCCATGAAGGACTCATCAATTCCTGAGTTTAGTTTCTTTCCTCCACTCTCCCCTGTAGGCTCCCACCTTTCCTCACCGCGGCCTTTCTCCCCCTTCTTAACATGGCAAAGACTTTTGTGATTTATAACCCTACTCCTGCATTCTTCCTCACCCTTGCAACACTTGCAACACTCTGCAAAACGTTCCCTTGTCCAAAGCTTTCCTTTTTTCCTCATTTCCTGCTGCTCTGCAAACTCTCTGCCTTCCTACCCTTACTAAAACTGGCATGTAGCAGCAGAGGCCCGGCCAGATGTGGAGCATACTAACCTAGACCGTAAAGCTACATATGCTGTAAAGGCTGTGAGAGTAAAACGTGAAGGCAATAGGGAATGACCTGACCATAACGACTTCAGATTGGCATTTTAAGATTAAGAATATCTACTGGAATAAGAAAAGGATAGAAGTCATAGAGTGCAGAAATCGACCAAAGCAAACCAAGCATCCGATGGGATTTAGCTTGTCTAGATAGAGGGAATTGTAGGACTAAGGGACTAAATCCTTTGAATGGAGAGAATTCTCCTCTCACTCAGAGCGAGCAAACATATGTGCTTAATATAAAACAGTGAAGAGAGAGTGAAGAGTCAAATGAAGATGGACAGGGTACATGGCTTAAGTCAAGTCACATCGGAAAGAACAAAGGATAATGTTAAAGAAGACGGATGAAGATGCTAAATTACAATTTTGCCTTAGCTATAAGCAATAAAAATGGCAATAGGCATTCATGCAAAAGTGACCAAGAAGGGGCGAAAAAGTGCCTCTGTGTTTGGACGTTAACTTTAAAAGTATGTTTGTACAATTACAGATACCATAATGTGAAAATTACACAAATCTGGAACTTGAAGGAACACAAACTTCCTCAGCAGGGCTTTACACAACTACATATCTACCCTGTCACCTCACAACCTCTCCCACGGTCGTCGACCTAAGTTTAACTTGCCCTCCTCACCCATTGCAGGATAGGGTCCAGCACCCGTAACCCTTAACGGATAAGCAAGTAAATATGAAATTAATGAATGGATCGAAAAACCCATCAGAAAACCATCCTATATTTTGTTGTCGATGGACAAAATGGACATAAATGGTCAGAGAAAAGAGGCTTTATAGTCTGTCTTGAAAGGTGAGTTCCAAATTTCAACAATTTTTTTTTTTAAAGATTTTAAAATCTTTCTTTAACTCCAAAGGTTCTACAAAGTTTGTATGTTAAAAATACAAAAATCTTTGGCAACGGTTGAACTCTACATTAACACTGACATCAACAAAGGTGACAGAAGCTCTGCTCACATGGTTCTTGTGAAAATCTTAAATTGTATCCTTTAGTTATGCTCACTGTTTTGTTTGTCATTGGGATTGTGTGCCTGTATAACAATGTCCAGATATATTTTGAGGATTAATCCTGAACTGATTTCTTCTAATCAAGACACAGGAACAAACAGGGTGACCACATGGCAAACATACTTTGCTCCCTCTGTGGCCCTCACTTAAACAACTGGACCCCTCCTGCCAGAGCTCTCAAAGACTGGACCCCATTCATTTTTAAGATGTCAAAGTCCCCTGACTGAGTGTTGTTATCATTATTCTTTTCAATCTACTTGCACTGGCTTGTCCTTTGAAGCTGGTGATGGATGCTTCACAAACAAACCACTGAGCTTTGAAAAAAACATAGCCTCCATTTTCCTAGGACCCACTGACAATGAAGGCCATTGTGACATGGCAGACCGGGCAGTAATAATATTGGAAAGCCACCCAGAATGTGATTGCACAGTGTCTGTCAGGGTAAATAGTAATGGGGATAATTAGCTAGTTGTGGTTGTACTCACGTTGGGTCTCAGGCTCGCCGCTTGTCCGTAATACTTCTCGGCCGCCTCGTTAAGGCTGGCTTGTCTGCAAAGGGAATACAGAGAGAGGCAATCGTTACTCATCTTTATTGCTCCTGGCTTTGGAAGGGGCCTTGATCCCCGCGTGTTTACTGGCACTCAGGGGTCACGGAGAAAATAACAGGAGGCAAAAGAATGAGGGGGGGAATAGACGCGATCAAATCGCCTGTAGGTTTCTCGTTTGATAGCATCTTTCTTGAGAACATCGGTGCTGAGCAGTGCCCAGCAAGCACTTTCTGCTTCAATTGAACTATGAGGACAGGACATTTGCCTTATTGGGTACTGGCAAAGATAGAACTCATCAGAAACACAAGGCTGATCAGGAATATTCACAGTATATTTCTGTGTTTCCAGCTGGTGGGGGGAGATTGTGGTTTGTCATGCTGGATGGATACTGAGACGCTGTAGGAATGCAAACAGTGTGAAAACAAATTAATTTGATCATACTATCATGACAACCAGGAGAGCAGAGTATATGGTGCAGGTGAATCAAAACATGTTGCATATGCCACACTGCGACACAAAAGATTTGGGGGGCAGATGGCTTATCGGCATGAGTCCCTGGAACCAGAAATACTTTGCTCCTGAGGACATTAAGCATGCAGTCAAGACAGGATGTCTTATATTATGCTCTTTATTTTTAAATCTTCTTTCATAACCCCATTGCCTACTGTTATACACAAACCTGTGGCTCCACTGTCGCAAAGCCTTTCCTGTTATTAATACTCTGGTATCACAGAAATATCACCTTTATGGTCCACAGCTGCATGCTTCTCACTGATGGTAACAATTGTCTCATTGAAAACAATTTAACTTTGACAAAGTCAAGGACAGAGTCAACGACGGCTGGCTGTGGACCCCCTTAAGTCGTAATGATCAAAGGAAGCAAGGCCGTAGGAACCTGTTTCATTTAGACTGTCAAGGTCTATTAAGGATCATCATCCATATGGTTCCAGATCAAAGGAAAGCTTTTATTTTAGGAGTAGTGGCTTACCTAAACACATAGTATTTATGTTTGGTTTAAGACACTGTCTCATGTGTCCAAACCTTTTTTTTTTTTTATTCTTTAGTGATCAATGATGAGACAATTTTACAAATTTAATAACTTAAATGTAGCCTGGAAACACATTCTCCTTGGGTCCTATTTAAATAGTTAAACAAAACATTCACAGGAAATAGGGATTTTTAAGTCCACCAAGAGTTGTGAGTCAAACTGTGTTGTTTATTTTGGGCTATCCATTATTCCGTAGTGAGAGCCGCCTGATGGATTGTGGGTACAGCAGCTTACGTTGTTGGTGTTAGCCATGCTGCTGTAAAAATATGCTGTCGGGCTAATACACGGTTAATATTGCGTCGCAGCCTAGGTTATCATTGTTATATAAACTAACAGTGATAAATACAACCAAGTGGTGACCCTTTAACTGACATTCAAAACTAATTACTACCAGGAAAAGATATTTGTTAACACACATAAAAGTACATGGGTTAACCTCACAGTCGGGGGATCACCAACGTCAGTAGGGCTCATCCTTTGGGAACCATGAATGTCTGTACAAACTTGCATGGTAATCCGTCAGATGCAGTGGCTTGCATAAGTTTACACACCTATGCTAAAGTTGATTAAAAAGAGAAATAAAAAACCATCTTTCGGAAATAGATCTTAATGCCTTTATTAAAAAAGATTAAGAAAATCCAACCTTTTTGGACACCAATTATCTTAGTGAATGAATAGTGTATTAAATGTATTAAAATACAGGGGGCATTAGTATAAACACCCCTATGGTAAATTCCCATAGAGGCAGGCACATTTTCAGTTTTAAAGGCCAGTTATTTGTTGGATCCAGGATACTATGCAACCGGATAAACTTCCCTTGGCCTTTAGAATTAAAATAACCCCCCCCCCCCCCCCCCCCCCCCCCCCCCCCCCCCCCCCCCCCATCCCATCATCACATACCCTTCACCATACAGTACATAGAGATATGCATGGGGAACTTTTCATAAGATCATCTCTCAATGCAACTCAAACAAGCTATTAACTAACTAACTAACTGAAATACAACCATGCCAATCTCTATGTATGGTGAAGGGTATGTGACGATATGGGGTTAGTTAAAAATTAAAAATCAACTTTAGCATGGGTGTTTAAACTTACGCAAGCCACTGCAGGGGTTATTGTGATATTTCAGTCTGTGACCAAAGTGTTGGATCAACCGACACGGCCATCTCTAGAAGTCATGGTAACATGACTAAAGCAATCTCTTTTCTGTAATTATGATCTTAAATAAGTTATCCTACAGGTTATCACGTTGCATACTTCAGAAATACAGAAGAGCATGCCACTGCTATTTGTTTTGCGAATATTTCCATCTCTGTTCCAAAAAAACATTTTACATTCCAAAGGCAATCCAGACACCGACTCGAGTCGCTGAATTTGTCCCGACATTATAAATGTGGGTTTTGCGTCCAACCACAACCCTACGTTTGTTTGCCAGCATAATGTTTAGAAAGCATAACCTTCTGAGAAAAAATGCACAAATCTAATTATGTAATATCATTATCACATTTATAAACACACTATCAAAGGAGAACTGGAGAGTTGCCACACCATAACCAAGGGGGCAGCGACACTTGCGAGGGCTGTCTGACTGCGGGTTCTGAGAGCACAGAAGACAATGGAGGCCAAGGAAACCACTGCCTTGGTTTAAACCCGAGGAAGAGTCAGCGTCAGGCTACAAGAGCACAGGGATATCGAGAAGGATGGTAAAAGGGGGTAGGAAGGAAAAAAATTCCCCCCAAGGGAAATGATAACCATTGTTTTGTCTTGCCGTTAACCATGAACTTCGCCTTCCAGGTCAAAATTGAATTTTTTTTGTGCTTTTCCGATGTTTTTGTCACTTTTTCCATGCTTTTGCCGCTAAAAAAAAAAAAGAGCTGTTTTAATAATTGGTTTTACACTTATTCTTGGAATTCATGGTCAACAAACCTCATTTGTATCAAATTATATGTATGTTTATAGTTAAAAAGGCAGAGATTAAGAATTATTTTGACTAATAGTTTAAATCAGAGGATGTTATGTCAAAGTTTAGTCCGGATACTGTTTTGAAACCATAACAAATCAGAATTCAAATGATATAAGATTAAATAAAACACCCAAAAAATCCTAAAAGTAATCATTAATGTCACCTGAAGAACATATGGAATCATCCAAGTTATTTTTGGGCAATTTAGTTGAAAGAAATCTAATATTTAGGATATAAAACACCAAAATGGGTCAATTTGACCCGAGGACAAAACAAGTGTTAACCCTATTTCAAATCAGCAACTCAACCCCTGATATTCTTAGCCTGAAATCTTGTTGTCTTGTTTAAAGATGGTCTATACATACCAGACATTCACAAATCACACCACAGACAGAATTGCTTATAAGCATGACATCCTTGGATATTATTGACTGAATGAACAAATAGCATTTTAAAAGCAGCCAGATATTTGTGCTTAAACTGCAGCCGTCCCATCAGTCTTGAGCACAAAATTGCATTTCTTTTTTTTTAGAGTAAGATTCTCTGTTAGAATGCTACACTGAACACAGACATCTTCCCTAAGGGTAGTACTGTGTGTGCAGTACACCTAATGTAACTTGATCAAATCTATTCATTGTATTACCATGACAAGGTTATCAAATTAAACCATTCACACCAATGTGTATACTGTACTGTACGTTGCACAAATTGGCATACCTAATATCATAAAATGCTAGTAAAATACAAAGTGGATATTTCAGATTTGGTACTTTATATTATTACTAGGGCAGTGCCTGTTGAAAATGTGCCTGTTTGGAACGGGCCAAATGCTTGGTCTGTGAGATTGCTGCTTATAGAATTCATCAAAACCAAACTGTACCCCAAAATTACTTAAAGAAGGACCCTCTTTATACCCTAGTACTGACTTACTGATTTAACTGACAGGGAATGCTGCAGATTAAAAATGTAATCCCAAAATATCACAGTAAAAATGTGGAGTAACCAGACATTAGCCTCATAGACTAATGGCACTGTATTACCCACCAAGTCAGCACGTATCTGCAATAATCACCATGTAGAAAGGCACCTGTCATGTTTGAAATCCATCAGACTAACGGTTTGTGAGATAACACACAGACAGACAGATAACTGTAAGTGCATAACTAGTTTGAGTGTGTCTTTTGGTGATTTGTTTCCACCCGGCTGTCTGTGAATACATAGATTTGAAGTCGCTGTGTGATGTAATTTTTGGCTTTCACAGAGATTTGACACATTGACATCCCACTGGCTTTCCCATTAACCAACCATTCCTGTCCTACATTCAGACTATAAACACCATAAGAATTGTTCAAAGGAGGAAGAAGGAAATTATTAGTCTGGAAACAAAATAGCCAAAAAAACAAGTGCCCAGGAGGGTTATAAAAACGGCATTTGCACGTCTGAGAGCATCTGCCCTTCCTTTTAATCTCTTCCCTTCCCCCGTGTAGATTCACTCGTGTCCCAACCAACCGAGGGCCTTTCCGTGTCCGTGTCCAAGACAAACACATAAAGAACATGAGCTGTGGAGGAGTGAGACCCCATGCCAAGCAGGTGGGGAAAAGTTCAGCTCGAGCACAGCTTGAGGCTCTCCTTAGCAGCCAGGGGTCTTGACCCTGGAAGAGGCCTTCAATACGGAAGGCTGTTGGTGGTGAAGATCCTGCATGATCAGAGCCATGCATAAAACAGCTGGGTAAAGATCTTACATGCAGCTGTGTAGCAACTCTGTACTCTTGGGTAAAGAAACACCAAACTCAAAATTCAAGACATTTTAGGAAACTTTTGCCAAGAGTTAAATGTGAAGATTGTTGCTGTACAATTTTGTGTGACCATACACTAAATATGAAAATACAGCCAACAGGTGCTTAGTTTAGCTTAGCTAGTGTTACATATCCACACCTATACCCACAATTGGATTTAGAGCTGCTGTGCCAGCCATCATAATTCCACACTAAGGGGAAAAAAACTCTGCTGTATTTGTATTTCTTTAACAAATCGCAATTGTCTTGGGTGGTGCTAGGCCCAAGATGCAACGACGGAGCCCGTGTTGGGAGGGATCTTGTTTTATCGGAACATTTTCAGGTGGGGAGGCAAGCCCTTGTGGATAATGGATAAAGCCCTGCGAAAGAAACGCGTCATGAAACCATAAAAGACGGATGCCGGCTATGTGGTAAGACTTTTGCTGATTAAAAAGACAAACATGAGTCGATCAATGGTGCCCAAGAGTCACTGGACTCGGTAAAACCATAGACAATTTAACTGCTGTAAGAGGCTCTTGCAGAAAGTTATTGAACCAATATCACAGAAGCTCATGTGTAGTGGATCGGATCATCGGCCACAAAAAAATGTCTGCGTCTACCCCCGCTAGCTTATTGCAGACGACAGGCCATGCTGGGAATATAAAACCTTTTCCTTGAAGGAACAAGCCACAGTATGTGGAAATAGCATTATTTATTGTCTCCTGTAAATTTATATAGGCGAGTGAATGCATATTTTTCTCAATGCTTAGCTTAGCGCAGTGAATGGAATTCTAAGTTGTCGGTTAGCATGTCTTTGATTGAGTAAAAAGTGACCCAACAGCAACAAAAAAACCAACTAATTACTGACTTTAGATATTGACTTGGGACTATATTGGGTGGAAGTAGACTACAGCAGAAGCACTGCTACTTTATCACAGAAATATCACGCAGCATCATGAATATTAGCGGTGAGAGAGACAAAGAGGAAGACTTCTCATACAGTCAACACAGTTGTGTCACAGCTACCGAGGATTTCTCAGCGTTGATCCACCCTGAGGTCCTCAACTTTTTCGGTGCGATAAAGTCAACTGGAAAAAATGCTGAATGGACCCAATAAACAGCTGTCCAAAGGGTAAGTGATTATTGTAAACATGACACATAGGCTGTAGCCTACTTCCACCCAATATAGTCCCAAGTCAATATCTGCCTAGTAAATTGTCTAGTATTAATCCGCATTGATATTTGTACTCGTTAGGTAAGTACGTAAGTAATTAGCTGCCAGACAAGAGACATTTGCCCACCAATACAATTATAGATTGGTGAATAACCCTATTTCGACAAACAGTGGCATTTGACTCTAACCGTTGAGCAAACATGCAAGAACATCCCTGTTAGACAGCAAATGTTCATTTGCATGCAAGATATGCTATTATGCAACATATGCCTTCTAAATCTTTACAACCATTCACTGAAAAAACCAAGTAGACCTACCTTACTGCACGAGCTAAATCTTCGGGAAAAATTGCAATTTTTAGCATGTAGGTTAATAGCTTAAAAATTGTTGTCAGCGACAGGGATTTTGAAAACAATAACACAGATAGTGCAAGGAAAGAAGAATTCTGTGTGAAAAAGACGCCCATTTGCAGGATTATATGCACAGACCACACCCTGTGAGTCGGACTAAAGATAAGCAGACTAGAGACGAGGAAACACCGACGTTACGCAAAGTGTAAAAATGACAAGTTTGGTTTACATACTGGGGCTGCCGTCATGCTACGTCAGCTTTGCTATTCCAATATCAGCTCTGTTATTCTAACTTCGGGCTATTTATGTAATATTAAAATGATTCCATTATGCATATAGCTTAAAATACTCTTTTCTGTTATGAATTTGAAGCAGTTTGTCAACAAGTAAAACCTGTTAAAAGCAGGGTATATCCTGTGAAATCACTTGATTTGATTGTATCAGTGTAATATTGGTAGTCTGTAGTTCTTTTCACTATGTGGGAAACTCCGGATTTTTCACGTAAAGTTGGCACACTGTATGTGCTGGGCTGTTCCTTGGCTGAGCGAAGTAACTTCCCGGAGTCTCCATATCAACATGTCCTTTTTTTACACTTTTATTTGTGTAAAGCTTCAACCAACAATATATAACGTGGTAATAACTGAGCACTGAAGGTGCCGGTAGGCCAATTTTGTTACATTTGAACAGAACCAGGCAATCCATTTCACCCCAGCTTCCAGTCTTTATGTTAGCTCTGCTAACTGTAATATCGGAATCCTCCCCTAACTTTGGGAAAAAAACTATTCCCTTAAAGAGAACTATTTTCTTTCAGCAGGCAGCTTTGATTTAAAAATTCCTGAGTTACCCATGATTTGTTTAAAGAAGGAAATCTCTACACTTAGTCACAATGTATCATTTTGTAGGTTTATTCAGTCGGTGCGGCAGCCCACCGTAAGTTGGCAGGTGGCTGTATTTACAAATTTCCACTCCATAGCTTGTGTGTAGAAACACAACAGCTTGTGGGCTGCTAAAGCTCTGCCGCTCTAGCCCATCAGCTGATCCTTGCAGTAATTTGGAAGCAGACCTTCAAGTTTGAGCGAGGGCCGGACGAGAAAGAGTGAGACAAAGTGAGAGTTATGGAGAGAGTGATGGAGCGCATATGAAGAAAAACCAGCAGCTCTCGGGCTGGCAGTGCCGCAACTAAAAGAGGATTACAAAGTACAGCCAAGTAAATCACACTGGCTGAGGAGCAGTGTAAGCTCCTGGATAAACCGTGCAGACAGAAGACCTCCCTCTCTCTAATGCACAGCCTCCTTGCTACTCAGCCATGGAAAACGGTGGCCCACCCATCTCATATAGTGTCTTTATTCATGTGCCGTAGCTATGGAAATCCTCAAAAATGGAATCATTCATATCGAAGCCTCACCTGAGCATGTGGGCCGCACTGAAGACCACGTCGAACTCCCCGCTGTCGAGGCGCGCGGCTTTCTCTGCCATCTCCGCCGCTTCCAACAACCGGGACTCTTCCAACAAAAACTGACCTGGACGGGACAGGAGAGAACAGCGCTGCTGTTAAACTGCTGAGGGATCCCCACAGAGGGATACACAGTGTGCAAGTGTTGCCTTTGGCCCTGGTCTGCCTCTGAAACAAGATGCTGAAACACAAGATATGAGTGCAAAATACCATCTCTCTTTGGCCATCTTTCAGACCCATTTGTTCAGACTAGCCGACATTGATAGATCTTTTTATATAGGATGAAACTGTTTCTCGCTGAAGGTTTGTGTCTTATTATCGGCACGGCTGTGTTTGCAATCAACCTGCGGAATAAGATGGGATCGCAGAAGCTTGACAAGGCCGTGAACCGAGGGGTTCACGCCACCCCCCCCCAGGGTTCAGAGAGCATTTATTACCCTGTTGACTTTGGTTACCCTACCAGGTTGCTAAACCACTATGTGAACCTAAGCATATTTTACTTAATAACTGCGGATAAAATTGAAGTAGTGAATACAGGCTTGAGGTCAGAGACAGATGTAAAGTGAGACTTCAGACCACAACTGAGTGTAAAATAGCTCCAGGTTAAAAACGCCTCTGCAGTTATGGAAAGTTTATGATATATCACATCTATGAGTAATAAAGGAAAGACAGCCCTTGTATCAACAAATGCCAATGTCCCGCTATATATTGTTTTTAAAGGTGCTCCGCCACATGTGTTTCAGTACTTTGTGGTAATGTCTGAAGATCTACCATGGACTCTGTAACCTTGGTTACCTTGTTTCAAGCCATTCTAGCGTGGTATAGAAAGCCTGCAGGAGGACCCAGCTCCATTCGTGCCAGTTCTCATTAATATTCAACGAGCTACGCTGCTTTACTCTGATTGGTTAACAGCTAGCCAATGAAGGCCTGGCTATCAGCATCCTTTACCCGGCCAAACTGGGTGAGCTCATGAATAGTAATCAGCTCAGGCAACATGACGTCAGACTGACCAGCTTTTGTAATTGGCCTCGTTTCTCTTCTTATTTCTTTTCAGTGACTAGAGATGACAGAGGAGGTAGCAGTTCATTTTCACATTCACAAACAACAAAACATATTTCAAAAAATGAAAGTGAAAACGATTTTGTGGGGCAGGGCACCTTTAAATATTTTCTACAAAGCTGTGCATAAAGACTTTGATATTGTAACTCCTGTTCATCACGTTACAATGTAGCTGTTAAGTGAATATTTGAAGATCTAGATCTAGATCTGGACCACAGCACCAGTTCCAGGACAGTGGTAACTCTAATTTTTTTTTTTTTTTACATTCAATAATTAGCAAAAAACAAACAACTCCTTTAAAGTCAAATCATGAATGACCAGCAGTACATAACATCATTTTGTGTGATTGCTTTTGTGTTAACCTGTTTACATATGTATCTGTCTGTATCTGTAAGTGACTAGCACAAGCCCTCATCAGAAAGTGGATGGTTTCCACCTTTAATCATTTATCAATTGGACGTCCATCTATATCCTATTCTTTGGCTCTGCCATGCAGTTGGTCCACATGCTTGTGGATCAACAGAGTTCATCTTATTTTAAACAGAGTTCTTAACCTCTGCCAGAAGACAACTTAGACATCCAGTCCTTCAAGAAAACGTCCCCATTAACGTGGTGTATTGATCGCTTTAAATGTCACATACAAGCCTGTGTGATGATAGCGAGCTGACACATCAGTTCATCATCAAATGCTGTTTTCAGGCAGCAGAGGTTTTAAAGGCTTTGAAAGAAAGGAAGTAATCAACTTGACAGCTCATTCAAACTCAATCTTACTGTGACAGTAATTAAATCTAAGAGGTAACACGGCCATGTGTGAGTTGCACAGACATAATGTAAGACAAGAAAGATGTTCAAAATGTCACGTTCCGCATATCCATGAAATCAAAGAGGACAGTTGGAGGAAATCATCCTGTCTTGTTGCGATCCCCCCCAACCACGTACAGACTGACACCCTGGCTGATAAGGGGAAGAGATGGCAAAAGGCTCAGCCAGCACTGTTGGAACAGCCTGCTAGGGTGTAACCATGTGAAATACACAAAAATAATAAATGAGGATGTAAGAATAAAGGCAGGATATGTCAAATTAAAAAAAAAATAGTCAATGCTTACCATAATGCATGTAACAGTTGCCTTTTGTGGGATCAAGTTGGATGGCCTTCAGGAAGTACCTCTCCGCTTCTGTTTTCTGTCCCTGAGAGATGGAATAAACACAGTATTATTATTGTTTCAACTGCTCCTTAAAACTACTCATTATAAAAATACTGCACTCAGCTCAACGGCCAAAATACCTTTGTGTATACCCAATGTCCTTCTCCAAACCGCAGACCTACTTTAACAGTAAATCTTAATAAATAGACATGAAACACATGGACCGCAAGTGTTAGTCTTTCAAGCTCATGTGTCGTTCTGTCAAAGTACACACTGTCATGCTTGGCACAGCGGACCAGGCAGGGCAAAAGGCTCATTCATTACACACTTTTATCTGTGTAAATAACACTTTCAGAGTTTAGCCGCAGCTTGCCGGTGTGTGTGGCCTGAAACAAGACGGATAGCAGTGGATGGGAATGGAGCGGGAGGGTGGAAAGGAAAGAAGAGGAAACAGTGAGTGTGATAAGTGTTGCTTGATTATGAACAAAAATATATAATCAGGATTATTTAACACGATTTGTAATTTGTAAAATTGTAATTTGTAAGGTGTTGCATTTATTTAACTTAAAAAAACTGACAGTTAAACAATTCAACAGTTAAACAATTCAACTGTGAAAACATCTTAAACTGTGAAATGTTCCTTTTTTCATTCAGATCACAAAACTATAAAACGAGTTTACTCGCAAATCAATATGTGCAAATATAATAGTTTTCTCAATTACTAATTATTTTTGTGATCGTACCCTTGTATTATATTTGGGTCAAATTGACCCATTTTAAATTTTTACAAGAAGAAAAAATGGTGCAAATACCCATTTTATACCTGAAAATCAATGGTTTTACCTTATTTTCTGTGATAAACATGTGTTCCTGACTCAATTATTCTGGATATGACCACTTATGTTTTTTCCAAGATATGATCACATAGTGGATTTTTAACACTAATTATAACCTTATGACAAAAAATGAATCACACTTCCATTTTTAGTTGTGTTCTAGTAGAGACTGATTGCATTCCCTAAGCATATACTGTATGTTATCTCAATTGTTTGAAATTGAGATGAAGACAATTTTTGTTAATAGATTATGAAGTAAAATTTTATTTTAGAGTTGTTTTTAAAACCCCAAATAAGTCATGGGTCAGTTTGATCCAAGGAATACAAGAGGGTCCCGAAAGTGAAGACAACACAAGGATTAAATCAAAATAGCATCCAAAATTTGATTAATTGCACAGCCATAAGTGTACATGTGTATAAAATATACATTTACAGTATATAGGGATCTTTAGGGTTACATAAGAAGTACATGGCACACTCACTTTGAGTTTTTCTTTTTTTCTGTGTACAGTGTTGTTTCAGCCTTCAGACAGATGTGAGAACCCATTCTGGGTGGGTGAGCATAGCACCCTGTGGACCTCCAAAGCTCCCTCAGGTCTTTTAGCCTGGGACACGTAACCAATCACAGCTCAGATAGAACAGAGCAGCCGGCCAATAGTCATGCCAGCTTGATACAACCCTTGCTCTGAGTTGGGCACCAGATGCCATCTGATCAACAATTAACAATGCACACACATCCATAAAGACTGATGATTTACCATTAACAATGCAACAATTAGTGTGTGTATCGCTATAAGATAATACTTTTGCATGAATAAAACATGTATTGTTAAATTCGAGTTAAGCAAGGTCTATAAAGGCTTGAGGGAAAATACCAAAGCATCAGAAAAGGCGGATAAAGCCGGGGAAAATCATGCATATACATGAAATGGCTAGTCAAATAGAAGAGTGGGCTCAAATCCAATCAGCACAGTGTGTAGCACTAATGACATATACTTTGTCAAACATATACATTTTCAGTGAGCTGTAGATTCAATAAATACCAAATTTTCTAATGTAAATATTTGAGTGAGGGTCCCCTTGATGCTGCGGAAAATCAAGCCCGTGCAAAGTATATGTTTAATAGAGTTGATGGTGTCCAAGTAGCAATCACAGTTCCAGTCTGAAAAGCATCCTCTCTGTGTATTTTTATACTCGTATTCACAGATGTAGGAATGTGTAAGTTTGAGGGCAAGCCGTTTAAAAAATATATATATATAATAACACAGGTTTACATCTGTTTGTCAAACCTCAGAATTAAGCTTTCACACATTGGAATGAGTTCCAGTTGTGAGTGGATTTATATTATGACATATCTAAGTTTATTAATGGATACAATGCTCATAGCAAGATATATGGCAATAAATGGCAGTTAGAAGTTATGACCTGAAAAAAAAAACTAACAAGTTGACCATTTCTCTTTACTCATCCTAAATTAAATGTTGTTATAGTTCTTATTATTCCCCAGAGAGGCAATTTGTTACACTACATGTTATATTACTTAGATATTAGATTTTTGGATTATAACACATTAAGCTCACCTGTATGACTCATTGAATTATCACAAAACCCAACCAGCACTGATGCTTTTTTTTTTGTTATTGTTTTTCTCTGGAAAGTCAATCATGGCAGCCAGTCAACCCAATGCAAGTAAACTATAGGTTTGGTTATAGTCAAGTATAATTTCTGACATTGTCGTGTGTTGCATCAAGATATGCATTTCCCAGTAGGAAAAAGGACAACTAGTATTGCCAATGTGTTGCACGAGCCGGACACACTAACAGTTCTAAATATAGGTTTGGGATCTTGGGTCGGGTCTTAAACTTTTAACAGTACCCATCAGGTTCAGGTGGGTTGGGTCAGGATCAGGTCTTAGTTTTATTTGCAGAACTCTAGTGTGTGCAAACAAGACTTGCATGTCAGTTTAGCGTGTTGGCATGTTAAAATTGGCTAATTAGCCCTAAAATCAAAGAACAACTAAGGTTTTGCGAATTATTAAATGGAAATTTTGGATTAAAGTGTCTTATAAAGGCAGCCATTTGCCTTTTTAGAATTCATCCTGTCAAATCTTGATAAAGGGGACTCATTACATAAACTTCATGATCATGAAAGCAAACAGAGAATGCAAAAGTGTACATGCAATACAGTTGTGGCAAAAAAATACTGTATGTGACATAAGTGCTAACAGAGGGCATCAATGCACCCACAGCCAGCCAGCACTCTTGCTTGCTGTCTCTCATGTTCCAAGTTTCCTGACATAACAATGCTCACTATTTTGTTGAATTGAAGCAGCACGAGAACATGAGCTTGGGGAGGGAAGAGGAGCATAAAAATAATATAGGAAGTCAATAAAAAAATGCCAACCACCCTTCGAAGCACACTTTCCATTAAATAGAGCCACTTCTCATTCTAGTCAGCTCATTTTGCGAATACAATATTCTCCCTTTTGACGCACACATGCTGAGCTTATTGCTGCTTGCCTCACTGCTCGAATCTCCTGATAGCATCAGATAAACTGCAGATGTAGCTCTGGCTCTGTGGACGTCTGGGTGATTATGAATGCAGCCTGCATCGTATTAGCTGAGGATATGACAAATAGATGACTGAATCCAATATTGCAAACATCGGGGCGGCCGTGTCCATCTCTGACCTGCGATGTGTACAGAGAGCCCCCAATCACATCCTGACCCCTGGGGTGTGAGCGGAAGGGTGCAGGGGTCAGCGCAGCGTGCAGGGCGATACTGATCTGGGTTATTACCTCTACCTCCCCCCTGTTTTGTCTTTCTCTTATCCACAAATCACAGTAACTTGTTACTCTCTGCACACATCCAGCACCAGCGTCCTCCTTTCACCCTTCTCTGACCCTATTTCAAGCCTTATCTCACCCCCCCCCCCACCCCTGACAGTATCCGACGCGTCTTCATCACTCAGAGTAGTGCCAAAGGGAGTCTTCATGGGAGTGCCAAAGGGAGTCTTCAGCCCACGCGTCTTTCATCTCCTAGCCCTGCACGGGCTAGGAGATGAAAGACGCGTGGGCTGTGAGAAAGTCAACTTCCAGGGCTGGTTGTGATCACAATTAAACACTGTTGTCATCAAGCACAGAGGCCATGCAAAAGGAAGAGAATACATTAAATGGTACCGTAGAGCTGCACATTATATTGATTTTTTTATCGCCATTGCGAGAAACTAGAAACAAACGGCCACAACTTATCGCGAATGACACTCAGAGATTTTTGTGTTAGTTGAAAAAGAAAGTAGAAAAATACACTCACTTTTACAAATTTAACATCACCCATACTGTAACAGAAGACACAATTTAATTTTAGTAACTTACATTACATTCCATGTTGGAAAGGATTACCTTTCATTTATTTTAAATTCAATAAGCAATTTGTTGTATTTGGGCGGAATACTGAAAGCAGCCAAAAGGAAGAACTGAGTGGACTTTAATATCAGTTCGTTATCACAGGTAATATCGTTATCACGATATTCAACTACGTTATCGCATATAGTATATTTTCGTCATGTCGCGCATACGGTAACTTGAATTCTTCGGTCCAAACTTTTTTTTCTCCCATGATTTTCTCATGTATTAATAGGTTTGAAGCTTTTCCAAACAACTAAGTTCCCTCCTTGCACTCACAGAAACCCGGGGGCTCCTCTGCCATCCATCATGGTCAGAGATCTACAGAGATTCATCCCTGCAGGTTTAAACTCCACTTTCCTCCAAAATCAATAACACTTTCTTAACTAAAATGAGTTTCTCTTCACGGCCCGTTGAATACTTCCCCGAGTCCACTTCACCAAATCACAACAATCTCCTCTAAAGAATTGTGTTGTTCCCGTTGACAGCGTTTGGTTTCACATTCAGAGTTTTCAGTGGCTTGTGAACAGAGAGGAGTTCATGTCAGCTTAACAAGATACTTCGAGCTGCAGTGTCAGATGAACTAGTCTTTAAACTGACAACTGACAAAAATCAATCTAGTATGGTGCAGGAGCACACACAATGATCTACAACTGCCAGATACGCCAAGGATACACTATGTAATGGCATTACTGAGATCTATAAAACCCATGAGGGAGAATTAACACGATTATCAGATTATATGAATAGTATGTCATTTCTCTTTGTTGATGAAAACATTGATACTAGGACTGCTGGATTATGGAAATCATAATCACAATTGTTTTGGTCAGCTTAAAAACAGTAAAAGAGTTAAACAAACCCACATATAACTTTTCCCGTTGAATTTCTCTTTTAAATCTTTTTTAAATCAGATCGTTGGGAGCCGATATCAAAATCACAATCAAAATTTGATTAATTTAATTAGATGCCACTCTCATGTCCGTACAGTAAATATGAATGAAGCTACCACTAGCAACATGGTAGCGTATCTTAGCATAAAGGAAGGACGAGGTAAGGAGAAGTAACGACAAACAATGCTAAGCTAAGCTAACTGCGTCCTGGCTCAAGCTTCATTCACGCTACAAGCAGAGGTATTAAACGTCTCAACCACATCAAAGAAAGACAACAAGCTTTTGTACACATTAAACCATGAGATACAATGTCTTACTTGTTGAGCTGTAAAGCTGCTGGTAGGTAAATTATGACATGGACACAGCTTAGTTAGCTGTTCCCAACCCTTGTGCAAAGCGCTAACAAGCTCCTGCCTGTAGCTTCATATTTGCGTACAGATTTACAGTAAGACTGGTATTAGTCTTCTCATACACATATTTCCGCAAATTCTTTGTAAGGGATAAATGTAAACCTTTGTTAAAACTTGCTGAAGAAATTGTATTTTTTTCCAGCGGTAAAGTACTGTATCAGCTGTCAAACATGAACTCATTATTTTGGAAAGACTATAAATGAAAAGAACTTGAAAAAGACTCTGTTTCCATTAGGGAAATGAAAATGGACAGGGCCAGGGAGACTCAAGCCTTTCTGTGGAGATCCAGATCCCAGCGCTCCGGGCTACAGAAACACATTGACAGCCTTTCATTAGGGATCAGACTGGGGGAGAAGGCGGTGTCAGCTGAAGAGAAGGCCTCCTCCCTTCTTTTGACCTGGTGGAGCTCTTCTTCTGATTTGTTTGTCTGATTTCTACTCAGACAGTCTTTTTCAGCTCTTTTTCTGCACTACTCCAAATTATGGCTATAAATATATATGATAATATGACTGTGTATATCAGAGAGGGGTATCCACATTTTGATACAGCTTTCTTTCTCTTCCACACTGTCATGTGACAACCACACTTAAGCATTTTTAAGTATTTATAAGTGCACTGATACCGTTTTGAAGACCCTGCGGTATACCAATTTACCACCCAACCCTACTGTATATTTCTTCTATTCATGATTGTATTGTTTTACTATTAATTTCTTGTCAATTTAGATTTATGTTCACTGGGTGAGGTGCCGCAGCTGCAAAGACTTCTGCTGTTCATTTTTGTGCAATGACAATAAATCTTCTGATTCTGATATCAACAATATTTCATTTACGGGGGAGTTGTGGTGCCGCCGGATGTCTCTCACCTTATTCGTGTTGGAATTCTAAGCTACGGTCGATACGGGAAAACATCCTCTAGAATGAACTTATATTTATCATCACACACTCGGCAGCCATTTTAATTCAAGAGCTCGCCTCCCTACTTGCACACGTCCACCAAAACAAGTTGCTTAGCACCGCCCAAGACGCTTGTGATTGGTTTAAAGAAGTGCCAATAAACCACAGGACATTTCCTCCCATCCCAGAATGCTGTGTGGACTAGCCAGACCTGCCACAGTGGAGGAAAGTCTGGCAATGCGAGACTACTGCAAATACGTCCATCTACGTGTGATCTGTAACAGATGACTGTATGACCCGAACACATGACTACCTCCTCGTAAACTCTGCGACTCTGGAAACTGCTTGAGCATTTTCTTTATGGTATTGAAACACAGGTCTGCTGCGTGACCCTGAGAGGATCTTATCTCCGTCCTTGAAAATGCTGGGCAGATGTTGTTTTTCTGTCTTTTCAGTGCTCAGAAATGTAAATTCTCTTGAACATCTGTTTCGCTGTTGTTTCTAAGTTGCGATCACGGCTTTTTGAGCAACTCTGTTATTTTAAGAATTTTTGGGGGGGGCTTTTCCCTTTATTAGATAGACAGGAAAGTGGGAGAGAGATGGGGGATGACGCGCAGCAAAAGGCCGCAGGTCGGATTTGAAGCCCAGCCTCTGCCTACATCGGGCAAACTTTCTTACTGGGTGAGCTAGAGGCCGCCACAACTTTTAGAGATCTAATCACAAGTTACATGAACCAAGAAAAGGGCAAGGGTTTTAAATCAGGACAGGAGCATCTTGAGAAATACAACGTGACAACACTTCTCTCGTTCTCTCATGCTCAACCCCTTCCAATCTTGTCCCTCTCTCTAACCCACACACTATTGATTAACTGTAGAGACTTCAGGAGGACATTACGACCACGAATAAAGAGCAGGAGAGTGGTAATGAAAAGCCAGGGGAGTTGAAAGAGAGTGTAATAAAAAGGAAAGTGAAAAGAAGTGAAATAGTACATGTAGAGAATGAGAACTGATTCAGGGAAACAAAAAGAAGAGGTCGAACGGTTCGATACATTTCACTGGCAGATGATCTAGGAATTCATCTTTTTCATTAAAATTTGAAAAAAGAAGATAAGAATGTTATTTATTCTTCAAAAGTAACAGTCTCTTGTCTTAAGGCTGTGGTAGGGCAATTTATTTTTTGACATCACTGGGCAAATATTAATCCCTTAACATATTGGAATACTAGTGGTCTGAGAGAAATCCAGACTTTTGGCTCTGTTTTCATGTTTTGGATAATCTAGCTGTGATGGCGTGACAACGCACAATTGCAGGTCATTTCAGAGAGAGAGAGAGAGAGAGAGAGAGAGAGAGAGAGAGAGAGAGAGAATTGTTCGTACTGGCTGTTTGCCGCATGTGCGCGAGGGGTCATTCCCCGGCTGCAATGACAGAGCAGAGAAGCTAAGAAAACCCACATTTCCAGGATATAGTAAACAATCACAGCAAACAAGGCTTTTTTCAAAAAAGGGGGGGCTTAAAGACTGGCACTAAAAGGAAGCGTATAGGTATATTCACACAGACTGTATGATTTTTTTGTTTTTACATTAAAGCATGTTAACATGTTCTAGTAGAAAGCCAAAATACAAGTATGAACCTGAAGATAAATAAAAGGCAGAAAACGCCAGGATGAGACAGAAAGCAAAGTCTCACCGTCATAGCCAGGAGTTTGCCATATGTGAGGTGTGCAGGAATGTGGTCCGGCTTGGCTCGCAGGGACTCTCTGTACCAGTGTTCAGCATCAGTCAGCTTGTTCAGTCTTATGTAGGCCTCTCCTGTGAAAGCAAAGTAAGGCTGGAGTCAGGGGTCGAGCTGTCAGAGGTTAAAGCTGGATTAAAGAGGTTAAGACATCCCACGTCTTCCCATTGTTCAGATGAGTGTTTCCATGACAGCAGGGAGACCAGACCTCAATCCAGAGGGGCACGAAATCCAGCGTCACACACCATGTGGTTTTTTAATGATATGTTTACCCGTATGCAATCTGGCAATGGACTACATAAATGCTAATGCTGTCTTTTGTTTTGGAGTACCACATTCACACCAGCAAACCAGTCAGTTCTTAACACTTTGTGTTTGAAATTTTTAAAAAGTAAAGTAGGAAGAGCTCAGTGTGTGGTTTAATAACTTTAGGAGAATATATAGAGACTATAACTCTCTCTCTGTGTCTGTCTGTCTCTCTCTCCCTGATCTGTCAGACATCATCTGATACCTCCCCCACCACCAGATCTGACCCTCTGCCTGCTCCCACCTGAAACAACAATACCTCTCTTTCATAGCCATCCAATAACACGTGTATTATTGCAAGAATTCAACAACACCGGCTGGTAATTGGAGACAACACAGTTGAAATCACCATTATTACATATTTAGGAAAAGGAAACTGAATGTGTCCCAGTTAACATTTCACTAGAACTGGAGTGGGCACGTTGTTTAGACTGGAGTGGACAGACACTTTAATTCCGAGAGGATTAGGACTAATCACTTCCCTGATTGGAAACTGTGATAAGCAACAGGTGTCCCACGCTTAATCTCAACTCTGGGACTTTTTTTAATGATTTGAAAACACACTGAAAACATCTCATGTTACTGCAAATGAGCAATAACGCTGTGTAATAGAACCTCTTAACACATAGGCATGTAAAAGACATCAAATAGACCTCAAATTTAAGACTTGGCTTCCGTTTATTTTGAAAGACACGAAAGCTCAAGGCTTAAGAATGCACTTCCCCCCTCCCCTCTAGAGTTTTAAAGCAACACATTAGAATATCTTTTTTAGATGATATCCATCAGTACAGCCTTAAATTTCAGATTTAAGAGTTGGAAATCCATGATATGGTAGGTACATAATCACAAATGTTCTTGTCAATGCTAACATCACATGGAGGAAAAGCATGGATCAAAGGATGTCGCACATTTGGAGATATTTTTTAAATACTCCCATATTCCTATGGCCAGCTCATAATCCCCCCCCCCCCCCCCTTATTCTAAAACTCTTTAAGAAGTTTGATGCTTTTGTTTGAACCACTTTTGATGGTTAGTGTTGTACCAAAAGGAAAACTTACGTTAAAACACTTACCGGAAATGACGAGCGGTCGGGTCGACTCGCCGCCTCTCAAAATTGGACGAAAATCTGATAAACTAACCAATGTTGATCAAAACAACCAAGATTCAGCAACCGTATGGTCTATTTCTTGCTTAAAATGTTTTCAGAAACACGCTTCGGTGAACTTTAAATCTAGTGCATGTACACATACTGAGCATGCGGGTGTAATAACAACAGAGTGTAAATTGTAACTCGCCCTTGTGGGACTAATACAATTTACATTATTAATATTATTAAAAGGCGTCAAAAGACTTGTCTTGCCCACCTCGCAGCAGACCTCTGTATGAGATTAGCACAAACATCGACGTGCGATTAGAAGTTACATAGAATCCGAGGGGCTGAAAACCTGCTCCGAGGAGTGGAACATTCCTGGGCCCACCAGAATGCATTGGAGCGAGATCAGCAGGGTGCAGATTACCACCCAGACCGGCCTCTGCTTCTGCTCCTTGGCGTCTGGCATACGGCATGAGAGCAGCAAAGTGAGTGTAAAACACTGGAGATAAATTTGAGAAGGTGTGCCAAATGTGCAAATCAGTTGAGCGAGAAAACAACTCTAAGCTGCGGAAATCACAGATCTTTGGCTTGGGCCTCCATTACAGCTACAGGGCTGCTCCTTAACGGTGATTAGAGCTTTCATCAACATTGTGACATGATCTTGGTAGCTCTGTCAAATTGCATTTTGCCATCCCATAAGATGGCCGTGGCACTACCAAGTTGGGGTTACAGACGTCCTATGTTTCGTGCGAGTGTGTGAGTAGCTGTATTTGTTTGAGAGAAAAAAAAGCAGGAGGGAGACAGAGGAAAAGCAGCTGTTCTACAGCTGTATTCTAACAAGCTGGCTTGTTCTTGCAGTGGAAAGCAAATTAACTCTGTATAACATGATGTTGTAAAGCTTGCTACTGTCTCAAAACAGCATCAAATCAAGTTAGATTTCTCAAAGGATTTTACTAAAGGATGCAGTGGTTGTTTGCTTGATGTCTATCTGTCAAACCGATCTGATTTCTTTGGACAAGCTACTTTACTCAAGCACACCTTAAAACTTTTTGCAGCATATCTGATCTCTGGCTTAACCTAAACAGTCGGCTTGAAAAAAAGCTAGAGTGAGCTTGCACTAGTTTTCATCTTCCTATCTAATATGCAGGTAAGCCCCAGGTTTAGGATACACAACTGGAAATGTGAACCAGAGGTGAACATCTTGGGAATTCTCACTGCACTTCGACATCTTTGAGCATTAATGGACAACAAAATCTACAATCCCAAACTACAAGCATTCTATTAGTTTTGTGCGAACTTTAATGGACTCAAGTCATTTTTAACCTGCGTATTTATGCATAATTCCCAAAAGTCAAGGATCTTATGGTTGTTAGTCAGCCCGGGGCTATTCCCAGCCCAGTCTCACGGCAGTTCATGAAATGGTTATTTAATCTATTGATTTGTGTACAGGTTGTTATTTTCATGTGTTGATTATGAATTTGGAAGTAGTGTATGTCAATGGGAAGCTTATTCCATTATCACAGAACGATTACGGTAGTAAGTAGTATTGAAAAGCCAAAAAATCTGCGTAGGGAGGTTGGTCCGGGTGGGGGATGGGTCAATCAACATAGGACTGTCACCCCGGAGACAGGGGATCGTGTCCCACGCGTTGCTGTGACTTTCCACGTTATTTTCTTCCTAACCACAACCGTCCCGTTGTTGTCACCGGCGTGTGGGGTTTCATTTCCCCGTTGTTGCTCTTTATTACAATTAACAATCCTCAAATGCTACTAAAAGTGTGGTTCAGTTGTTTTAAGGGACCCAGAACAACAAAGTGAAAAATGGAATGCTTTTTAGCAGCTAAACTGCTCCAAAATACTCAAAAAAATAACCATTGACCCTCCATTCCAGTATACATTTCTATTTTTAATCATAAAACAATAGCTTTTATGCTTGAAACAAAAGCAGCTCTTACCCATCATGTTGTAGAGGCTCTGTGGTGCAAATTGTCTTGGCATTTTCTGTATTGCTTCTTTAAACACTGTGAGGGCCTCCTGTGAATGAATGAAAAATAAATAAGGTGGGGGAGGTTTGCATTAGAGAGTGAAGAGACCCCGCCATAGGAGAAGGCACTGTGGTAACTAGTCCTTCCTCCCCTGCAGCCGGGGGCCCTGTCACTGTGAATACACAGCGTGGAATCAGGGGTCTCTGGGAGGCCGGTTCGTACAGAGTCGAGCAGAAAGGGTCTATCCTCAGTGTCACGGCTGTTAGGACAACTAGAGCGGTGTCACATATTGACTCTGGTATGTATAGAGTGTAGGTCTAGCGATTCACTTCAGAGTCCCTTAGAATTTCAATGGAAGAAGGAGCTGGAACTACTTTACCGCTGAAGCAATTGTTACGGTTAGAAGTCGTAGGAAGTGGGACTGCTCTCTCTTTTCAGCATGCCAACAATTTATAAAAGCCCTTATTGAATCTGCAGTACCGCTGCTTCAATCCTGATTGAATCAGCAGCATCAGTGCTTATGTACAATACAGATACATAGTTACCAGCACTGTAGGTCTTTAGGGGCGTGAAAAAACTGAAAATTTGTTAGACACAGCCTGAGGATTATCTGCACAAAACACAGCGTCCCCTTTGACACTTGTAATTCTGGACATGTCAAACTGAGCATTTTCTCAGTGTCCCAGAAGCTACTTGGGTAACTGCCTGCATCTTATCTTTATTCCCTATGGTTTGACTTTGCCCAGCATAAACTGCACTTAAAGGAAAACTATTTAAACCCGTATTGGATATGTGGGGGTGTTTGTTAGACACAATATGTTTGGAGATATGTTTCAAAATACATAAGTGTGAGGCAAAATAGGTTTGTGTGTGGATACTAAACTGTACCTTTTGTTTTATATTGTGGCTGAGCTTAGCTATGGGTCCTTCTCCGACAAATGACATAATAACTCAATTGTTTCAACTTGCTTAAATGTGCTCTAAGCGATGTCACGCATGTTTAAGGCTACATTTGTTGTCATGTGAGCTGCCTGTCTCCAGAACACACTGTAAAAAAACATCTCATCACTATCTGCTAGCTGCCTGTCCCCAGAACACACTGCAAAAAACATCTCCTCATTATCGGCGAGCAGCCTGTCCCCAGAACACACTGTAAAAAACATCTCCTCACTATCTGCTAGCTGCCTGTCCCCAGAACACACTGTAAAAAACATCTCATTATCTGCGAGCTGCCTGTCCCCAGAACACATGTAAAAAACATCTCCTCACTATCTGCGAGCTGCCTGTCCCCAGAACACACTGTAAAAAATGCGGTCTCTGTAGACAGCCCTACAAAAACTAACTGTGCCCACGTGCATACACTAACAGTGTTCCAGCCCAAAACTGACAAAAAGGATTTGAGGGTGGGGCTTGGGGGGGTTAGTGTGCAGAAGCACAGAAGGGAGGGGGGAGGGGACGGGATGAGGAAGAAGGACGGGCAAGCTAGTTTTGTTTTGTCTAAAAAATACTTCGAACCTCAACAAGAAGTTATGTCACCCAACATCGCTAAGAGCACCTTTAATACCAAAATGTAATTTAAAGAAATTAGTGAAACTCAGCACTTGAACTAACTTCAACTAAAGTGATCATAGCCCCGTCGACAGTACTAACCCTGCCAACAAAGCAAATTAAAGCCTAATATATTTTGAAATACACATGTATCTCTAAGGATTTTCAGTTCGTCACCTCCTGGTGTCCCTGTTCATGGAGCAGCTTGCCCAGGTTGTACAAGCAGCTGGTGACGGAGCTCTTGTGGGCGTGGGGGTCCTTCAGGTTCTCATCTGGGATGTCAGCGCAGGTCAGAAAAGTGCGCTTAGACTCATCTAGGCGACCCTGATTCATCAGGATGATGCCCGTATTCAAGTAGGCTGCTGTTTGGAAAACAAATCATGGAGACTAGTGTTAGATCTGGCTGAGCCCTTACTGAAGGTTCGGATTGCATCAGTTGATTGGATCATCGGTTTCATTCCTGCTTTAAAATTATAACTGGAAATGTCCAAACAGCTTCAGGGTAGATGTACAGTGAAGCCACTATAAGCTGACTCACGTTACTCTGCTGATCCCTGTTTACTACTGCAGCTTCCTCCACCACCCCCAACCCCCTTTACATGTGGTAGATTCATAGAATGTAAAAATAATGGACCGAAGTGCCTCAAACCTGCATTCTATCTAATTTCCAGATGGGGAGGGGACTCCACCAATCTCACACCAGTTTGTGAAATGGTCAATTTATTTTTGATTTATTGATTTGTTTAAAGTTCACGATTTTCTCGTTTATTTTGTGTACAGTTACGATTTTCGAACGTGACCATTTCACTGCCATGACATTGGGCTGCACTGGGGGACGCAACAACGAGGAACTGAAGCGCCACACGCCGGCACAGGCGTGTTAGGAAGAGAATAACGCGGAAAGGAACTGAAACACGTGGGACGCAATCCCCAGTCTCCGGGATGAAAGTGCTGTGTTATTTATTTCAATAGGCTTCCCATTGAAATACATTACTTCACAATTTGTAATCAACACACAAAAATAACGGCATCAATGTGACCTGTATACAAATCAATAGATTAAATATGACCATGACCACGTGGCCATTTTACAAGCTGCCATGAGACTGGTGCTACTATAGCACTGTGCACATTAACAGCCGTATACATGTTTTGGGGTGTGACCTTCTGACTGTCTGGATGCACTGTGTCAAAGTTAATTGGGTTATTTTGGTCACCTAAAAAATGCCTTATTCAGCGCCCTGCTAACAAAGCTAGCAACTGCTAGTCTTGAAACTTAAGGGAACGTACATGCAGATGGATGGCGGTGGTACCCGGGTCTGTGTTTACCTGTCAGTAAAGCTCCACTGCATCACTCGCATGGCGCAGCGTCATTGCAACCATAAACAACATTGGCTAGGCAGCGCCATCCTCCCCAGCACCCCCCCGCTTGTCGTAAATCATCAAACCCGGTTGCAAAAAACCAAGAAGGCAAGGCCCGTATCGCCGAACTCGAGGCTTCAAAACAGCAGTCCACAAACGAATTGATGACATCACGGATGTCAATGGGTACATTTTTGTATTGTCAATTTTAATAAGATTTAATATGCATGTATGTATTTGTTGCAGGCGCACAATCCTAAAATGCAGCTTGGATTAATCGAGATATACAATATTTTCTAACTGACTTTTAGCCTAAGAGATCAATGTTTCTCAAAAAAGAAGTACCCTAATTCCATTTATATTAGTATTTAAGGTGGAACAATAAGCCACTGTTGATCTTAATGCTTTACTTTAAGTTTGACCTTTGCATGCATAATGTGGGATACTTTGGATGCTTGTGAAACTTTTTCTTGAGCGGTCAAAGACAACAACAAATTGTCAATACGCAGCTGGAGAGTAATTAGTCTCTGTGGACCTGACTGTCTAAACAACTCCCTATCAAGTCTGGCTATTGGAATAAATTAACGTGATACAGGAGATCAATCTGGAAGGCTCTTCTATAGAATGTTGACCTGTTTTTCCACCACATCAAACAAGTTGTCTTCTTCCTCGTGTTCTTGGAACTTGTTATCTGAAAAGCTCACATTATTTTATTCCACATCCTTACACCTCGCAGTCTTATCTGTGCTACATGGTGTTGCATTAGATGTTTAAAATATGGGCTTTTATTCCCATTGCATGGAAGGACAGATAAGAAAAGGCACAGAGAGACAAAAGAGAGACAGTTCCAATGGCATCAGCCTTTCAAACTGATTTTCTGTGTGCGAAAATGGGACAGAAATCAGTAGCGCTTTATCACAGGACAGAATGGCTCTGCACATTTATTCACGCTACAGTTTGCACTAGATCACTCCCAATTAGGCAGTGAGTAATGGCTCAACCTTGAAAAACGCTTTTAACTGTCCCATTCTAATTCTGCTTTCAACATGTCTGCTGCTTGGGGTAATTAATTAACCTCGTAATCGGCTACAACAGACGGGATAATTGCATGCTAAATGGAAATTTTCTAGTCAAACCGTGATCTTGATTAGTTCGATAATTAATCCGGGGGGTGGGAAGAAAGGACGAGACGTTTAAGATTCTCTGTTTATCTGTCAGTGACTGAAGCCTTGAACAATGGGAAGCTAATTGGTTGCGCGATGAGGTAAAATTGTGCGTGATTTGTTCTCATCAACCGGCTGAAGATGACAGTTTACGGCACATTTAATGCCAGCAAGAGCTGGAAAAAATTGTGATGAGTTCTCATGGGAAGAGAGAGTGATGAGCAAAAACAAAAAGGGAAAGATTTGCCGAAAATGGAGAAAGAAGTAGATGTATTGAACGTAGGAGGGCTAAAATGAAATGAGAGTGTCATGGCCTGAATGCATAGTAAATGACATCATGCAGAAACTTGATCTGTTGACATGACTTGGCTTCCAAAGCCCATCTGACTGCTGTGTTGCTTGCTGAATTCAGTCGTACACCCACTGCCCTTTGCCACCTATCCCTCTCCATTCACATAACCCCAGCCTGTGTTCACTGTTGCCTGGACACAGCGACCACAGGACCACAGGAGCAGGAGATTGATAATAAAAAAAGAGAAGCTGTACTTACAAGCCAGAGTTGGCCGACTCCCAATGGCCAGCTTATAGTAGCGGAGTGCCTCAGAGAACTTGTTGCTCTCCTGTAGCAGCAAACCGCTGGAACAGACAAAAGGAAAGGTCGTACAGGCCGTTTATAGCGGTCAAAGGAGGAGATGCTTGAAAAGATAAAAAGCTTGTTAGGATTAGAACACAAACAGCTGATAAAAATAAGGAGGAAGATTTAGATCTTAGCAAACCACAGACATTTGAGCACAGATTGAGTGTCGGCTGTGGATGGCACGCTAAAAAAGCAGCATTAATAACTCTGACAGACAGCCCTCTGGGGAAAGAAGACAGGAAGGGACTTTATCTAAGAGAACAGCTCTAATCAATGGACACGAGTGTGTACTGAAAGAAGAGACCTCATGCATTTGCTGCACACACTCCTAAGTCATCGAAGCAGCTGTGAGTGGAGACACACTGAAAAGAAAATCAACTAGGAAAGCCTATAGGGACATTACAGAGTCAATGGTAACACTTTATAACAACCATCGCTAAGAAAAAGTAGATTGATAGTAGATTGAAATTAAGTTAATAATTATTTTACTGCTAACAAACAATGAAATGATTATTTATAATGTTTAGTAAATTATAAGTAATGCTATAATTTATGTTATGTTAACAGTTTGTTGTTGCACACATCACTTTTTTATATATGTTACATTGTTGTATTTGATAATGATGATCAAATGATTTGTAAGCGATTTGCATGGCTATTATAAAGTTGCAACTGAGGATTATAATAATATAATAAATACTCTGTAAATTATTATTTACATAGCTATTGTCAATGCACAAATAATCAATAATTATCTCTTTTATTGATCACTGCAAAAAAAGGTGTAATGGAGCCAAATTGTTGTTACCTGATGCTTTATACACCAATTTTTATTAATTTACTAAATATTGTAAGCATTTGTTACAGCTTTATAATAGCAATCCAAACCTGAAGACCAATTTTCTAATTAAAAACCTTTTAATTTAAAGTAATTATTTTATCCTACGCTAAACTAATGATAACATAACATCAATTATAACATTTAACACAACTTAGTAAACATCATAAATGCTTTTATTGGTATTTAACAGTGAATAAAGTTAAACTAAGTATTAATTTACTCCCTATTAATGATGGTTATTATAGTTTTACCAGATCAACTGATTCCTCAAATTAACTTGAGTATTAGGAATAAGAATATATAAATAACACAAAAATATGAGAAAACAAACTCACAGGTTGTACAGCATGTCCGCCATGTTGCTGCGGTAATAAAGGGCATTTCTGTACGCCTGTTCAGCTCCCTCCATCTCGCCCTGGCTCTTCAGGACGTTTCCAAGGTTACCCCATGCTGACATGTCACAAAAGACAAGCTTAATCAAACAGAATAGAAAAAAGGAACATTTGTGGTAACCATCTTCAACAATGTGTTTTTTTCCCGGGATCTTTAAAAGCGCCTAGGGAAAGTACTCATTTTCTTTTGCTATTGTCAGAACCCTTACTGACACGGGTTCATTTTTATTTTTTAACCTTTAAAACGAAGACATTGGACATAATGGAGCAAAAACATATTAATTGGATGTAAAGATCAGCCAATACTGATTGATCTGTTTTTCAAGTTTTTTTTGATTGATTGATTGATTGAAATTGATTTCAAACGTGTAGAAGAAAACAGAAAAGGTCATACAAAAAAGTATATTACACAAAGTAGAAAGCATAGAAATACATGAATAACAAAATCTTCTTTTTCTTCTCTTTTTTTAAGACATGTCCAAAAAGCAGTGGGAAGAAGTACTACTCCATAAATAATTGTTAGTTAGTTAACGAGCTTCCTCTGTGATAATTTTCATTTCTTTTTATGTCAAACACAATAATTATGATTCAAACTGTCATACAGTAAAAATACTATGGTGTTGTATTATATTGTGTCTTCTTGCATCAGCAAGTCATACTGAAAAGGAAGATAAAATCCTGGCTCATGCTGCTTTTGTTGCATGTGTAAAGCGCTAAAATATGCTGCAGGCCTTTAGGCAATGTATTTACAGTATTTAGTTGTTGAAAATCATAACATCTATGGAATCCCAAAAGAATATTCAGTATAAACAGAGGCAAGCAGAAAAACAACCCCCAGCGTCCTTCATTCAACTGTGCTCCAGTCACGCACAGATGAATTTATGAAGTATCTTTTGCAGAAAGAAAAAAATTTCACAGTTCAAATAATCCAAGGAGTGCGTCTGTGTTTGACACTGGGTTCTGTTCGAATCTCATACCAACTGAATTGAATGTGAGACGGGGACATTGCCTGCCAAAACAAACAGCTGTCACACCTCAGATCTGCTCCGAATCTGAAAGGGAAATTAGCTAACACAACGTACC